>NC_064856.1:17734470-18069470 GCF_024139225.1 Suncus etruscus | reverse complement strand
ATATGCCTTGTACACATATACAAATGTGTAAATAGTACATATGCCCTGTGAAGCCCTGGGTTTGACCCCCAACACAGTGTGGCAACACAGGATATAGCCCCAACAACGAATGATTTAAAAAAATACAATTCCTTTGTCTTTTTTTGCCTGTTTCAATTTTTTTTTGTTTGTTTTTGGGTCACACCCAGCAGCGCTCAGGGGTTCCTCCTGGCTCTATGCTCAGAAACCTCTCCTGGTAGGCTAGGGGGCTGGTGGGGGGGGGGGGAACCATATGGGATGCCGGGATTCAAACCACTGTCCTTCTGCATTCAAGGCAAACACCTTACTTCCATGCTATCTCTCTGGCCCCTCATTTTTAAAATAGTAGATATTACATTATGAGGTATATGCATGGTTAAATAAGATGATGCTAAAATGTTTCACATATAAAGCAGAATAGACTATAAAAACAAAAGCCTATGAAGATTTCTCAGTTGGTAGGAAAAGCTAAACTGGCAAGACCAGAATTTAATTAATATATTTATATTTAGAGTTTTGGGGCCCTACCCATAAGTGCTTAGGGGCTATTCCTGTCATTGGAATTGGAATGATCCCTACTGGTGCTTGAGGGCCCCATATGCAGTGTCAGTGGAAAGAACTAGGGCCATTTGCAACAAATATTAAAGACTTTTTTCTGATTCTCCCATCTTATATCATGTAATGTGACCCCATACAGGTTTGCAACCCACAATTTAAGAAGCTATGAATTATATCAAAATATGATTCTCTTGAAGTTACAATTTCTTTTTTTGGTTTTTGGGCCACACCCTGTGACGCTCAGGGGTTACTCCTGGCTATGTGCTCAGAAGTCGCTCCTGGCTTGGGGGACCATATGGGATGCCGGGGGATCGAACCGCGGTCCGTCCAAGGCTAGCGCAGGTAGGACAGGCACCTTACCTCTAGCGCCACCGCCCGGCCCCGAAGTTACAATTTCTTAATTATATAGAAAAACATTGGGGCCGGTGAGGTGGCGTTAGAGGTAAGGTGTCTGCCTTGCAAGCGCTAGCCAAGGAAGGACTGCGGTTCGATTCCCCGGCGTCCTATATGGTCCCCCAAGCCAGGGGCAATTTCTGAGCGCTTAGCCAGGAGTAACCCCTGAGCATCAAATGGGTGTGGCCCAAAAAAAACAACCCCCCCAAAAAAGCATTGTTGTTCAAATAAAAAAATCATAATGTACTAAGTAATTCACATGAGTTTAACTTCTTGAAAAGAGGCCAACATGATAATTAGGATTATTTGAAGAAAGGAAATTCATTCAGTTAATAAATCAGTGATTTTTATGAATCTTTAAAACAATTAGTTCTGTACAGGTGACTAGAGTATTTTTCTACCACAGATCCAGAAATATGGCCAAGCACTCAATTTCACCAGTGGTACCTTCTTGCATACTCAGTTAAATTCAACACTTCACAAAACTCATAATCACTTTCAGTCTTGGGGAGGGAGGTTCTGGGTTGCCATGATATTGCTGGCAGCCAGCTCTGAAGGTGGTCCCCACCTGCCCCCATGCCAGATTTTTTTTAAGTTTTTGGGTTATACCCTGTGACACTCAGTGGTTACTCCTGGCTATTCGCTCAGAAATCACTCCAGGCTCGGGAGAGCATATGGGACCAAGGTCCATCCTGAATCAGCCTCATGCAAGGCAAATGCCCTACCCTGTGCTATTGCTCCAGCCCCTGGTCCAAAATTTTAAATAAACACGATTATTTAATAAAAGTTTAGTTGGGGGGCTGGAGAGATGGCATGGAAGTAGTGTATTTGCCTTGCATGCAGAAGGATGGTGGTTCGAGTCCCAGCATCCCATATGGTCCCCCGAGCCTGCCAGAAGCAATTTCTGAGCGTGGAGCCAGGAGTAACTCCTGAGCGCTGCCGGGTGTGACCCCCCCAAAAAAATTTAGTGGGGTTGGAGAGATAGTTCAGTGGGTAGGGAGTATGCTTTATGAGGCTAAATTGGGTTTGATCCACCAGCATCCCATATGGTCCCCCAGCATTGCCAGGAATAATTCCTAAATACAGACATAGTCAGAAGTATACCCTGATTACCACTGGGTATAGTTGCCTCACTCCCCCCCTCAAAAGTTTAGCACATAGTCTGGTGCTATATAAATGATATAGATAATTTTCATATTAAGTGAGTGATATTATAATTAGTGAAAGTCTTGGCTAGATGACGATTTTATGAATCATTCCTCCTTGCCCTATAGTTTACTACAGGGAAATCTGAAGTCAGCAACAGGATGAGTTGAAGTTTCCTCTCTCATTCCCATCCCAACACAATCAATCATAAAAGAAGCCAGAGTCAAGGTTAAGCAATTATCTCTCTTTAATTCCCCTTTGCAAATGGAAGCCCCTGAGCTGGTCCCTGCCCACACCCCTCACCCACACCCTGGGGTTCCCCAGATGCAAGGCCTCTGCCTCCACCTGGAGGGAAGAGGAGAGGAGCACACCTCCCCAGGATGGTCAGTTAAAAAAATCCTCATCATTTAAGAAATGAGGCTGGGGACATGAGAGGGGAGCTGGAAGACAAGGTCAGTCCAGGCCACACTGAAGATGGCGGGGTTGTGAGGATCCTCAAGGAGGATTTGCAAGCACATCCCTAAGCTCAGGGCCAGCATGGCGAAGGGAGAGGAGACAGACGAACACATCGTCAGGTTCCTCGAGGTCCTGCCTGCCTGCATGTGACTGACCCTCACCACCGCCACCACCACCAATCATCACCACTGCAGGCTCTGGAGGGGAGAATTTTCCAGTTACTCTGGGGTAGGGATTGCTAAGCATCCCCTCTGGCCCCTAATGTGGGGCATCCCTGGGGTCCCCCTGAGACCAGACCTGGGAGAAGGAGGGACTCTAGGAACATGCAAAGGGGAGAGTAAAGACCCCCCCACCCTGCCTCGCTGGTCTACAGGATGGTGGCTCCAGCTGCATCAGGGCTCCGTGGGTCCTTCACCCCAATGATGAAGTTGTTGGTTCTCCGGCTGCCATGGACCCAGGATAAGACATCTACCTTTTCCACATGATGACCCCTTGCTTCCAGGAACTCAATCTCTTCCTCTGTGAACTCACCTGAAAACCATCAACCAATAGACAAACATACTCAGAGCACTAGATTGGGAGTCCTACCTTCAGCTTAAATCCTGGCCCTCTGTGTTCCATTAAGGGCTGGATGAGGATCTTGGGCAAATTGGTTTACCTCTCTGAGTCTCAGTCGCCTCAAGCATAACATTGGTTTAATCTTAAAACTGAGGTTATTGCAGAAAGTAAAGGAATAATCCAGAAAGCAGAGCTTGCAGTAGTGCATATAGTTAGTGATCAATATTGAGGGCCAGAGTGATAGCACAGTGGGTAGGACATTTGTCTTGCACACAGCCGACCCAGCTTCCATCCCACATCCCATATGATCCCTTGAGCCTGCCAGGAGTAATTCCAGAGCATAGAGCCAGGAGTAACCCCTGAATGCTGCTGGGTATGGCCCCAAAACAAAACATAAAAAAATAATAATATCAACCAATAATTCCTAATACTGGAAGAAAAATAAGGGTGTTGGAGTCTTCATTTCCACTTGTTTTGGCCAGACTGTTACCCTTATTTATCAGGATTACTGGAGAACTCACCAAGCAGTCTTTATGCTTTCTTATATATAGACTATTCACTGAGTAGCTAAAGAGGTCTTTAAATTAATTTTCTTTTTTTTTTTTTTTTGTTTTTGGGCCACACCCGGCGGTGCTCAGGGGTTACTCCTGGCTGTCTGCTCAGAAATAGCTCCTGGCAGGCACGGGGGACCATATGGGACACCGGGATTCGAACCAACCACCTTTGGTCCTGGATTGGCTGCTTGCAAGGCAAACGCTGCTGTGCTATCTCTCCGGGCCCTAAATTAATTTTCTTTTAAAAATTTGGGTCATGGAGCCAGAGTGATAGCACAGTGGTAAGGCATTTGCCTTGCACGCAACCAACATAGTATGAACAGCGGTTTGAATCCCGGCATCCCATATGGTCTCCCAAGCCTGCCAAGGTGATTTCTGAGCACAGAGCCAGGAGTAACTCCTGAGCACCACCGGGTGTGACCCTAAAACCAAAAAAAATATTTGGGGTCACAACTGGTGATGCTTAGGGCTATGCTCCTGGCTCCATGCTTAGGGATCATTCCTGGCAATGTTCAGGGGATCATGCAGTGTATATATGAAATATGGGTCTTTTGCATGCAAATTTTATATATGCTCCAGCTCATTTATCTATCTTCCAGCACCCAAATGAAATATTTTAAATTCTATTTATATTTTATACATCTTATTATTAGTGTTGTTGTTGTTTTTAGGTCATACCCAATAGTGTGTGCATTCTGGGATCATTCCTGGTGGGGCTCCATTGACTGTACGTGGTACTGGGGCACTAACCCAGGTTGGATGTGTATAAGAGAAACTGTATACCTGCTGCACTATTGCTTTGGTCCTGATATCTTATTTATTTTTATTTGTTTGGTTTTGGGGGTACAGGGGTTGGCCACACCCATTGACCTCAGGGGTTATTCCTGGCTCTGCACTCCTGGCTCTGGCTCAGGGGACCATATGGGATGCCGGGGATTGAACCTAGGTCCATCCTGGGTCAGCCAGATGCAAGGCAAATGCCCCACCACTGTGCTATCGCTTTGACCCCTGGTTTTGAATCTTTACTGGCAGTGCTTAGGGGCCATTCCTGGCTCAGTGCTCAGAGGTAGCTCCTGGCTTTACTCAGGGGACCATGCAATGTTGAGGATTGAAATGGGATCTCCTGTATGGAAGGCATATACTAAGCCTATTGAGTTATCTCTCAGTCTTTTCATTTATTTTTTATTTTTATTTTTATTTTTTTGGTTTTTGGGTCACACCCTGCAGCGCTCAGGGGTTACTCCTGGCTCCATGCTCAGAAATTGCTCCTGGCAGGCTCAGGGGACCATATGGGATACCAGGATTTGAACCATTGTCCTTCTGCATCTAAGGCAAACACCTTACTGCTGTGCTATCTCTCTAGCCCCCTTTTCATTTATTTATTTGGACTTTGGGTCACACATGACTGGGCTCAGGTCTTACTGCTGGCTCTGTGCTCTGGGATCACTTCTGGCATGGTCAAGAGACCAAGTTGGGTGCAGGGAATTGAACCCAGGTCAGCTGCATGTTTTTATCCTCTGTACTATCTCTCTGTCCTCTTTCAAAGTTTTTAAAAACCATAAGTCAGACCACATCATTTTTCTTGCTCAAAATCCTCCAACAGTTTCGGTGGCTTCTAGAATAAAATCAGTGATTTTATCAGTCAGCAGTGATTGTTATCTTTACTGTTTTTCCGAGAACTTACAGCTATGAATGAAGCTTATGTACTGCAAATTTCATATCTCTAGATTGTTAAATTTTTTTTCCTTGGGTCATACCCGGCAGCACTCAGGGGTTACTCCTGGCTCTGTGCTCAGAAATCACTCCTGGCTCAGGGGACCATATGGGATACCGGAGATTGAACCCAGGTCCATCCTGAACCGGCTGTGTGCAAGGCAAACACCCTACCGCTATGCTATTTCTCTGGCCATAGATAGTTAAATTTCATTTTGATATTTTATTTACTTATTTATTTTTTCTTTTTTTGAGCGATGCCCAGCAGCACTCAGGGTCACTCCTGGTTCTGTGATCAGAAATCACTCCTGGCAGGCTTGGGGGACCATATGGGATGCCAGGTATTAAATGTGGGTTGGCTGCATGCAAGGCAAATGCCCTACCCAATTGTACTATTGCTCTGGCCCTATTTTGATATTTTAGGGGACTATAAGATGAAGGCCAGGTGTTACTCCTGGCAGGCTCAAGGGGCCATATGGGATGCCATGGATTGAACCCAGGTTGGCTGCGTGTAAGGCAAATAAATGCCCTACCACTTGTGCTATCTCTCTGTCCCCAGATTTTAATTTTACTTTGATATTTGTCTTTGTTCTCCCAAAATACACCAGGCCCATGCTTGCCCTGAATTCTCTGCTTTTATTTGCCTTGGCTTACAAAGTTCGGGATCAGTACTTTGCATTGAACAGTTTGCTCTTCATCACTTCAGATCTCATTTAACATGGCCCAGTTATGGTCTGTCCTCTGCCTCTTGTTGCTGTACTGTCCTGCAGAACATCTGCTTTGTTCTCTCACTTTGCTCTGATTATTTCCCTTTCATCTCTTTGTAAATGCAATTTCCCTAGCACCTAGAATGATGCCTGATGCAGCAAGTATTCAATGCCAGCTGATGAATAAATGGTTTGCAGAATGAACAATAATGTCTTATTTTGCCAAAGGAGAAAACTGAGGCTCAGAGTAGAGACGTATACTGAGACCACATAGAAAGGAAATGGCAGGTTCCAAAGCCCAAAGAGTTCACTACTCTAATTGGGTCTGTTTGAAAGAAATGAAACACCCACTGGCAGGAGCCAGGGGAGCCCCAGAAGGAGCCCTGCTCTCCACCAAACCCTGTGCCCACCCTCTAGAGCTCGACTCTGCACTCACTGTCCACCTGCAGAAGGTTGGACTGCAGGTCCGGGTGCAGGCGGCCATGTGTCAGGCTGTCACTCAAGTTCCGGTTCAAGGTCAGGACATTCAGAAGAACCTGTGGACAGCCAAGGGGCAGAAGTCAGGGCTGTCCCAGGGGGGTTCAGGATGACTTCACAGCCATTATCCCTGGTCTACACTCTTTAGTTTTTGTTTGGTTTTGTTTGATGCTCTATCGACTGAGCTATTCGAGTTCTATTTGGTTTTGTTGGGAGGCAAAACCAAAGCACCTCATAGGGGTGAGTCACTCCAGTAGTGCTCAGTGGATCTGTGGCACGGGGGCTTGAAACCAGGCCTCCTGCATATGAAGCCTGAGCTCAGCTTCTCTCTCTCTCTCTCTCTCTCTCTCTCTCTCTCTCTCTCTCTCTCTCTCTCTCTCTCTCTCTCTCTCTCTCTCTCCCCCTGTCTCTCCCCTTCCCTCCTTCCCTTCTTCCCCCCCCCCCCCTCTCTCTCTCTCTCTCTCTCTCTCATTATCAGGAGTGTTATCTGAATCTCTTAAAAGCCTCAGAATTTACACAGGCCTTGAGATAATGTCCCATTTCACAGTGGGAAAAACTAGCAAAGAAGATTCCAGAGATTAGCTAGAACCAGGGAAGAGGCACAATAAGCACTTTCATCAAATCCTCGTCCAGAAAGGATTCAGACGAGATTGGGTGCATTCAGGGTGGTATGACCATAGACCAGAAAGGATTCATAGTTGGGAATAGTCTACATACTATGGGCACTTGAAGCTTAGTCATTTAGAGGCTGGGTAGGCTTGGGACTAATATGCTTGCCCCTCATTACTGAACTGTTCTTAACATTTGGAAAAAAAAAAAAGTGTGTGTGTGGCCAGAGATCAAATCCAGGGCCTCACACCCAGAAGGCACATTCTCTGCCATTAAGCTATATCTTTAGGTCCAATGGGTTCCAGCTCTTTAATCTCTTTTAGCCTCAGTTTCTTCTCTGTAAAGTAGAAATAATTTACTATCAATGTTAGCTGTTATTAATCTCTCCATTTGACAGTACTGAGGTTCCAGCTTCATGTACTTGGAATTTGGCAGAAATTAGGCAGGGAACCAAAGATGTGTAACAAGACTTAGCATTGGTAACTTCTCACCTACCCAAGTAGGTATCTGGTTCCTGGATCTGGAACTCAAGATATTTGTGGAGCAGTCATGAGGCATTTTAGAGAGTAGCAGGTTCTTTCTTTCCAAATAAGGCCTCAAAGAGCTACTAATCTATTTTAGACACTGAGCTGAGCCTGATGAAACCTGAAGGGTGGCAGAACCCAGGCCTTCTCACTTTTTTTCCTTCTAACTTTTCAGGGTCACTGGTCCCACAAAATTTTCCTGCTACCTGGATTACCAGGCAGCAGCAGGGGCCCCATGTAACTAGCAAACCACACTGCTGGTGGTCTCTGTGCCCAGACAAGCTGGACACAAAGCACACTCAGCCACATATGGTGTGTGAATTGGGAGAAAAACAAGCTGGAGACATGAGGGGCATCTACTACCCTAGCTCCAAAAGGCCCATCCTTGGAGAAACCTTACCTGGGTCAGGCCACTGAGGCCCCGTGCAGCTCCATTGGCGCCTAAGGCGAGGTAGGTCCCACAGAGTCCCTCTGCTGGCCGGACCACAGTGGGGAGCAGAAAGGACAGAGGCCTCTTCCCCGGCTGCACGGAGTTCTCCTGTTGTCCAAGGACCCACACCACCATACAGAGGAGAGATGGAGCCAGGAGGGCAAGGATGGCCTATTATTTTGCCACCCTCTCTCCCATCTCTTGCATCTTCCCCAGGTCCAGTTCTCATGGGAGACTGGCCTTTCCCGGTTTGTGACAGAGCTTTAGCTCCTTCCTTGGAGCCCAATAGTAGGACTGAGCATCTGCTCAGTATCACTCAGTTACAGATCACACATGCTAAAAAGTGCTCAGAGCCTGCCAAGGCACTGAGACTTGACTCACATAGGTGAGGAAACTGAGTCCCAGAGGTGGAGCCAGGCTTTCCCCAGGTCAGACTGTAAAAGGTGGTCAGAGGGTTCTTCAGCACCGCTAAACTCAAAGCCCTATACTTACGTTGGGGATGAAGTGGATCCCTTGTTTATTCCCCCTTTTGTTTCTTTTTTCTTTTCTTTTCTTTTCTTTTCTGTTTTTGGGCCACACCTGGTGACTCTCTGGGGTTACTCCTAGCTATGTGCTCAGAAATCATTCCTGGCTTTAGAGGACCCATATGGGACGCTGAGAATCAAACCCAGATCCATCCTGGATCAGCGGCGTGCAAGGCAAACACCCTACCGCTGCGCTATCACTCCGCCCCCCTTTTTCTGGGTGTAGTTGGGGCCACACCCAGCAGTGCTTCGCTTTAGGGCTGTGATTTGCCTGGCAGTACAAGAATCAAACTGGGGTTGGCTGCATGCAAGGCAAAAACATTATCCTCTGTACTATCTCTCCCACCAGACCCCTTTGCTTTAGAATAGAAGCTCCTAGAACAAGACTCAGGAGTTACCTAGACCCGATTTCAGGGTCCCCTGTGGATGAGGGAAGCAAGGTCCTACCAGGCTGGGTGCGGAGTGATTCGCAGTCCTGTTGGGCCAAGAGAAGTCCAGCATCTGACTGTTAAGCAGGATCCCAGAGGGAGTGATAAGTCCACTGCCAAAGGGCTGGTTCAGGGAGCTAGAGGTGGGAGTGGAGGGATGTGGGGGTGAGGTGAGGCCTGAGCCCTTCCTCCTTCCCTCCATCCCTACTCTCCTTCTGGTCCAGGTGTTCTCTCCTGCTAGGTCCTGAGTATGAGCTGACATACCTGACCATGGCCACAATGAAGTCATCAGGGCCCATGATGAGCACCTGGGCAGCTGTGGGTGCCCCGTCCAGTTCATAGACAGGCAGGAGTGGGGTAGGGGCTGCCTGGGAGTCATTGATGTGGCCCCGGAGATAGGCAGCCTCCACCTTGCTGAAAAGTCAAGGGGGAGGAAATGAACATAAAGCAAGATCTCATCACACCCTCCCTACTCTTGGTGATGATCTGTTTGTATGACTGTTTAATTCGTTTCTGCCTCCCCTACTGATCCACCAAGGTCTAGGAAAGCAGCTGATTCAGGCATTTGGGAACCATCCAGGAAACCATTGATTTGTTTTTTTTTTTTGTTTTGTTTTGTTTTTTGGTTTTTGGGCCACACCCGGTAACGCTCAGGGGTTACTCCTGGCTATGTGCTCAGAAGTTGCTCCTGGCTTGGGGGACCATATGGGACACCGGGGGATCGAACCGCGGTCCGTCCAAGGCTAGCTCAGGCAAGGCAGGCACCTTACCTTTAGCGCCACCGCCCGGCCCCGAAACCATTGATTTGTATGATTTTATTTAGGCATTACTCTGAGTCTCTTCTAGATCCTAATTTTGTGTGTGTGTGTGTGTGTGTGTGTGGTCACACCCACTGGTGCTCAGGGGTTACTACTGGTTCTGCACTCAGAAATCACTCCTGGCAGACTCGAGGGACCATATGGGATGCCAGAATTCGAACCACTGTATGTCCTGGATCGACTGTGTGCAAGGCAAACACCCTATCGCTGTGCTATTTCTCTGGCCCCTAGAACAAAGTTTTAGTAAGAGTTTATTCCAGCAGATTAGGAGAGATAATATAGCAGGTATAGCATTTGCCTTACATGAAGCTAATTTGGTTTGATCCTGGTATCCCATATGGTCCCCTGAGCACTGTTATGGGTAATTCCTGAGTGCTGAAAGCCAGGAGTGAGCCTTGAGCACAAACTGGGTATGTTTCAAAACATCCTACTCTCTGCAAAAAAAAAAAAAATAATAATAATAATTCCAGGGAAATTTTGTATGCAGGGATTTGCTATTAGGTTTTTCCCCAAAAGGATAGGACTTGGCAATTGCAAACTCTCAATAAGCATTTATTGGATAAATCAGTAGAATTATTTAATATGGGTATGTGTAATACATTTATTTTTGTTGTTATTTTGGGTCATATCTGGTTGTTCTCAGGGCTTTCTCCTTGCTTGGCACTCAGAGATCACTCCTGGCAATGTTCAGTGTATCGTTTGAGGTGCCAGGGATCAAATCTAGGTTGATTGCTTACAAGGCATGTTCCTTACCCTTGTACTATCTGAATCCATGGTCTGGTCTTATAACTATTATGCTGCTTATGCAGATACATAATAATCAAATCCACATCACCTCCAGTATTTGATGCTTCAGAAAATTTTTTTTGGCTGGTTTGTTTTTTGTTTTGGGGCCACACCTGGTGGCCTTCAGGGGTTACTCCTGGCTCTCCAGAATTACTTCTGGAGATCCTGCAATTGTGGGATGCTGGGACTGAACCATCAGCAGCAGTGTGCAAGGCAAACACCCTACCTACTGTGCATTTGCTCTGGCTCCCATGGTGCTTCAGAATTCTTTTTTTTTTGTTTTGTTTTTGTTTTTGGGCCACATCCGCTGATGCTCAGGGGTTACTCCTGGCTATGCACTCAGAAATCGCTCCTGGCCTGGGGGACCATATGGGATGCCGGGGGATCAAACCACAGTTTATCCTAAGTTAGTGCGTGGAAGGCAGATGTTTTACCACTTG
The DNA here is from genome assembly GCF_024139225.1 of Suncus etruscus. Classification (NCBI taxonomy): domain Eukaryota; kingdom Metazoa; phylum Chordata; class Mammalia; order Eulipotyphla; family Soricidae; genus Suncus; species Suncus etruscus. The sequence continues at coordinate 18,058,331 of NC_064856.1, read as the reverse complement.
CACCACTGCTCTGGCCCCAGAATTGTTATTACTATAAGGCTTTCGTATTCTACTAATAAAGGGGAATGGGGACATATGGACTTATATAGGTTCCCTGTCAATTTTACAGAATCTGGGAATTAGAAAATATAAAAGGGGAATCTGGGGGTACAGGAAGAGGACACCAGTGATGTACAGGCTGGTACTGACTTGAAACTGACCTGACTGTCCTACTAGATGCTTTTCACTTGATCCTTCCCCCTCACCACCATCTCCACAGCCCCCAGATCTTCCCAGGACTCACCTGAGCATGTCATCCATACTCTCTGTGATGGTAGAGTCATAGGCAGGATCTCCCAGTCTGCTGGCCAGGGCTAACGCAATCTTTAGAGTCTGAAAACAGAGCAAAACTGTGGATGAGGCTACCTAACCTTTCTGCATCCACATCCAGGAGAAAACTTGAAGGTGACGTAGCCTAGACCCCACGAGTAGTATCCATTCACCCACTTAAAGCCTTTCTTACCTCTGCCACCCAGTGCAGAGCCTGTTCTCTGGCCACCAAGTTGGTGAGGTTGAAACCCTCGAGAATATTGAGAGCACTGATGAGGGCAGGGCCTGTGTGTGGAGGTGGTGGACTGAGAACCAGGTGGCCTGAAAGGACAAGAAATTAGCAGGTGGCAGGGAAAGATCAAGGCTTTCCAGATCTTTTTTTTTTTTTTTTGGTTTTTGGGCCACACCCTGTGATGCTCAGGGGTTACTCCTGGCTATGTGCTCAGAAGTTGCTCCTGGCTTCTTGGGGGACCATATGGGACGCCGGGGGATCGAACCGCGGTCCGTCCTAGGCTAGCGCAGGCAAGGCAGGCACCTTACCTCCAGCGCCACCGCCCGGCCCCGGCTTTCCAGATCTTATCAATACCCCCTGTGATGGACACTCTAACCTAGGGAAAACTTCATGGAGAAACCAAAGAATCCACCCATGTTCACATGGCAAGCTGAGAGAGGGATGAAATTCTGACTTAGAGGGCCCGGAGAGATAGCACAGCAAAGTTTGCCCGGAGAGATAGCACAGCAGCGTTTGCCTTGCAAGCAGCTGATCCAGGACCAAAGGTCATTGGTTCGAATCCCGGTGTCCCATATGGTCCCCCGTGCCTGCCAGGAGCTATTTCTGAGCAGACAGCCAGGAGTAACCCCTGAGCACTGCCGGGTGTGGCCCCCCCCCAAAAAAAACAAAGAAAACAAAAACAAAACAAAACAAAACCAAAAACACACAAAAAAAAACCCCCCAGAAATTCTGACTTAGAAACTTGGGTCTTTAATTTCCTCTTTTGCAAAGAAAACAAATTCTTGAGAAGATTGTGATTTGCCTAGGATCATTTTACAGGCCTTTGGCAGAGGGATATATGTTCCTTGCTTCAGATTCCTGGTGGACCATGAGTCCCCTTTCAGTTCTTCGTATAGGCCAGGAGGCTCTTTAGCGCCCCTGATGGGATCAGCTTCCTCTTTCTTTTGTAGGTTCCTGGTATTAGATGTTTGAACATATGTCCAATAAGAAATATTGGACATATAGTACTACTAAAAACTCATTTAATCCTAACAATGGGTACAGCTGCCACCCCCACTATTTGATAAAACAGAGACACAGAGAAGCAGCCAATACAAGATTACAGGAGACAAGGAAGACCTCTAGCAGAATCTAGGCCTGGGAGAGGAAATGGAAAATCAAACATATATTCAGTGTCTACTCTGATCAAGACAACTTCATCATCCTGTCAAATCCTTATGGGTAGCCTGGAGACAGACATTCTTTGTATTATGTGTGTATGTGTTTTGGGGTCATATCCACTGGCTCTGTGCTCAGGCATGATCCTCTGGTGGAAGTTGGGGGACTAAATGTAGTATCAGGATTTGACTCTGGTCAGCAGGAGGCAAGGAAAATTCCTTAACTCTGGTATTATAACTTTAGATCAGAGGTAAACAATAAAAATTATCTTCCTTTTAAGGAGGAATCAGAATTATAAGTGATGGTTCTTGTTTTCTTTTTTTTTTTTTTTTTTTTTGGTCACACCTGGCATCGCTCCGGGGTTACTCCTGGCTCTACACTCAGAAATCGCTTCTAGCAGGCTTGGGGGACCATATGGGATGCCTGGATTCGAACCACCATCCTTCTGCATGCAAGGCAAATGCTTTACCTCCATGTTATCTCTCCATCCCCAAGTGATGGTTCTTAAATCTAGGTCTTTTTTTGTTTTGGGCCACACCCAGTGGTGCTCAAGGATTACTCCTGGCTCTGTGCTCAGGAATCATTCCTGGCAGGTTAGGGAGAATCATATGGGATGCCAGAGAATGAACCTGGTCAGCTGTGTGCAAGGCAAATGCCCTCCCCGATGTGCTATTGCTTTGGCTCCAAACCTAGGTCTTTCTTAGTTCCAAAGGTGTGGTCTCTCCTCTATTTCTTGTTCATATATGATAGAGAAATCTGGTTAGAAATTAAGACCTAGGGGCTGGAGAGATAGCATGGAGGTTTGCCTTTCATGCAGAAGGACAGTGGTTCGAATCCCGGCACCCCATATGGTCCCCCAAGACTGTCAGGGGCAATTTCTGAGCATAGAGCCAGGAGTAACCCCTGAGCACTGCCGGGTATGACCCAAAAAAAAAAAAAAAAAAAAAGAAAAAAAAGAAAGAAAGAAAAGAAATTAAGACCTAGAAACCTGGACACAGAGACAGGTTCTCTTGAAACTGAACTTAAAACATAATTTAAATCACCTTGAGTCTAGAGAACCCAAAAATCCTCTTAGAGTTCAGGAATTCTCCATGTTAAGTGAGGTTCAGCAAGAAATATAAACTTTATTTATGTTGTCTTTTTTGTTTGTTTTTGTTTTTCAGCCACACCCGTTTGATGCTCAGGGTTTACTCCTGGTTAAGCGCTCAGAAATTGCCCCTGGCTTGGGGGGACCATATGGAACGCCGGGGGATCGAACTGCGGTCCTTCCTTGGCTAGCGCTTGCAAGGCAGACACCTTACCTCTAGTGCCACCTCACCGGCCCATTTATGTTGTCTTTTTCTTTTTCTTTTTGGTTTTTGGGTCACACCCGGCAGTGCTCAGGGGTTACTCCTGGCTGTCTGCTCAGAAATAGCTCCTGGCAGGCACGGGGGACCATATAGGACACCGGGATTCGAACCAACTACCTTTGGTCCTGGATCGGCTGCTTGCAAGGCAAAGCCGCTGTGCTATCTCTCCGGGCCCTATTTATGTTGTCAGTTTGACTTTCTGGTTTCTCCACTGGCTTTCAATTTGCTGGGTTTAAATTCTATTTCCTCCCTGAACCTCAGTTTTCTTTTGGCATAATGAGGCTGTCTTTTTGGGGTGGCCAGGTGGTGATCAGGAACTATTTCTGAAAGTACTTGGGAGCCCTATGCTGTGGCAGGAGGTTGAAACGAGATTGGCTGCATGAAGGGAAGAGCTTTAACCTCTGTATTTTCTCTATGACAATCTTGAAGAGTTCTAACGTAAAGCTTAGATAGACTAAGGTCTTAGAAAATCTTCTTAGGAAGGACTGGGCAGTGAGACTAGGGCTGGGTACTCAATTAAGAATTGGAATAGCTCAAATAAAGAAAAGGGTCATTTCAATATTGGGGTGATGGACTCTAGGACTACATCAGAAGATAGGCTGGCTCTGGCTTACTTCAAGAGGAGGCTGCCCAGGCAGTTTATTGCCTCACTGTCTGTCCTGTGACTATGGGGAAGAAGCTCCAAAGGATGTGGTCATGGACTTGGAGATTTGTCTTGAATGGGAACCTTGGGAGTTGGGGGAGAGGTCACCTCTGTACACGCCACACACAGGTTTCTCCACAAGGGCACTATAGTTGCTGAAGTCCTCTTCAGTTATGACTCCCCCTGCATGCTGGGCCTGCATAGGAGAGAAAGAAGGTACTTTTCTAGAGCATATACTTGGATCACAAACAAATGGGATTTTTATAACCCTCATGACTCCTGAAATACCCATCATAGACTCCATTAGAGGCTCCATTCAGACATAGGAAAGTAGACATGAGATAGAAAGTGAAAGATGTAGACCAAAGTCTGCATGGTAGAGCCTTTGGACTCAGTGGGGCTCAACACTCAAGCTGGATCTCTGCTTGTCTTTTCAGTGAAGGCCATTTGGGTGACCTCTTACCACACTATACCTCCAATGCCCAGTGTTGGATCTGGCCCATAGCACATGCTATGAGAAGACAGAAAGAGTGAGGGGCCACTTTAATTCTCTGAACTGTGTGGTCGAGGCAGACAATAGTATTACACAGATCAGAGGACCACTCATTGGTCTGTGTAGTCTTAGCCTGGATGTCCTTTACCAGTAAGAGTTTTGAACTAATATCAGAATTCACTCCTGCCTCAGACTAACCTTGGGGGTTGGCTGATAAGACAAAGTATCAGTCGTCCCTACTCTTACTTCCTCAGCCCAAAGTCACTGGTGAAGAAGACATTTCTTTTTGTGTGTGTGTGTTTTTTGTTTTTTGGGTCACACCCGGCAGTGCTCAGGGGCTACTCCTGACTCTATGTTCAGAAATTGCCCCCAGCAGGCTCGGGGGACCATATGGGATGCCGGGATTTGAACCACCATCCTTCTGCATGCAAGGCATGCTATCTCTCTGGCCCCAAGACATTTCTTTTATTCCCTAAAAAATCCAAGGGCTGGTTTGAGAGGTGGAATTGTGGGCACAGGGAAACTAGGGCTGAACCCTGATTTTTCATGAAGCTTGGGAAGGCCAGATTAGGCCCTTGTACAGCCTTGTACAGGCTGACACTCAGTCTGGGAAACCTAGGATTACTTATTCATTCATTATTTATTGTTTTGGGGACACACCTAGAAGTGCTCAGAGCTTACTCCTGACTTATGTTCAGGAATCACTCCTGACAGGGCATGGAGGACCATATGGAATGCTGGGGATTGAGCCTGGGATAGAACATTTAAGGTGCTGTAACTCGATTAGTTACTCCTATCCTCAATTAGTGCTAATCTGATTGATCTCTAGCTCCAAACATTGGTTTTTGCTCATTTGTTGTTGTTGTTGCATTTTGTTTTGTTTTGGGGTCATACGCAGAGTGCTTAGAAGTTGCTCCTGGCTCTGTGTTCAAAAGTTGCTCCTGGCAGGCTTGGGGGACCATATGGGATGCTGGGATTTGAACCGGGTTCTGTCGTGTGTTGGCCTTGTGCAAGGCAAACGCCTTACTGCTGTGTATTGCTCCAGCCCCTTTGCTTGGTTTTCGTTTGGTTTGTGGGTCATACTCCGTAGTAGTAAAGGCTACTACTCCCTGTTCAGTGCTTGGAGTAAGGGGAGGAAGATGGGAGGGTGGAATTTACAGACCATATAGTACCAGGATTGAATTTCTACCTCTCACAGACAAAAAAATTAGATGATCACACTGAGCAATTTTTGGTTCCAGAGGTTAGTTTCATCTTTTCTAAAATGTCAACCAAATATATATGTATATACATGTGTGTACATTATACATATATATATGTGTATATATATATGTGTATATATATATATATATAAACACACACATATATATCAAGGGAAGGACAGGAGAAAGGAAAGAATGGAGGGAATGAGAGAGGAAGAAAAAGGAAGAACTGAAGGTGGGAGGTTGGTGGGAGGAAGGGAGGAAGAAAAAAGGAAAGATGGGAAGAAGAATAAAGAGAGAAGGTAGGAAAGGAAGGGAGAGAAGGAGGGGGGAAGGAAACAGGATGGAAGGGAGGAGAGAGGAAGAAAGCCCATTCTACCCCACACTCACCTCTGCCACCATTTCCAGTGTGAGGTTGCCTCCAGCATAGAAGGCTGCAGGCCCAAAGGTGCCCAGTGCCTCTAGCACTGCAGCCAGGTCAGGCCGATGCAGCACTGCCCCGGGGAGAGGTGGGCGGCCAGCTGGCAGGAAAGTCTCTCGGAAGCGCTCAGACACATTGGGTGGGGGCTGCTCCGCCAGGGCTCGGGCTGTCAGCAGGGATGAAAGTTCAGGCTGGGGGCACCAGGCCTGACTGAGGGCTGAGATTTGCATTAGGTGGGAATGGATGAGGATGGCAAGCCCAGCCCTGAGCATTGGTGGCAGGGATGGCCGAGAGAGAGTGGCACTGATCCCATCTCCCACATTGGAGACTTCCTCCTGGTGGGGTGGAGTGGGACAAGGGGGAAGTTTCTGGAACAAATGGTAAGAGAGGTGCCTTCTGATTTGGGCTCTGTACCTCAGAGGTTCTCCTCCCTATCCCTCAACCTCCTGGTTTCCCCACCCCTAAGCCCGACTGACCTAGATCATGGGTCACGTTGAAGCCATCTTGCGCCACCGCTGCTGCGAAGGACAGGACTTGGGACCATGGCAGCCTGGAGGGGGGCCGGAGAGCAGGGGGTGGTGGAGGTCCTGAGGGAAGGAGGAGGGGTTCTGGGGGAGGGGGGGTTCCTGGGGAGGAGAGTCCTGGCAAGGGAAGGGGATATTAGGAGGGGGAATTGGGCCTGGGAGAATCAGGAAGGTAGGAGAAGGCCACCAGAGACGTGCAAACAGAGGTTCCCAGTCCCCGGGGGAGAGTGTCTTTACCTGCCATAGAGCTGGTGTGCTTCATGTAGTCCCTTCACCATTCCAGGGACCCCCACCAAGAGCCCTGGCTGGGCAAGGCCGGCAGGCGAGGGAGAGAGGAGACCAGGTCACTGGAAGGGGGGGTGCTGGGCTGAACTCCGCAGAGCCCCAAGCCAGGGATGGGGGGCTGGCACAGGGAAGAGACACAGGCCAACGGTCCCAGAGGAGGGGCAGGCTCATCCAGCAGCATCCCCCCATCTCCCTGACTTCTGCTTTCTCTGCTGTAGCTGAGGGGCTTGTAAGTGAATCAACTCATTGGAAGAGCCAGGACAGTACAATTAGATGCAACTCTTTCCACATAAATCAAGTCTGTATCTGCCTTTCAAAAGAGGGGATGGGGACTTTCACTGAACCTTTTCCTGATCCTATCACCATTCCTGCTTCTGGCCAGGTGTGGTTTCCTCTTCTGCTCTCAGTGGAGAGTGGCCTGCCTTACTCCAGCACTTCCTCGCCAATCTTCCATTGTACAGTTAACAGGCCACTGAGAGGTGACTTAGAGAACAGCAACTCCATGACATATCAAGTTGCTAGTGACCTCTTTTGGGGGGGGGCACCCTGAGGTGCTCAGAGGTGATTTCTGGCTCCCAGCATGTGACAGGGAAATGATGCAGTGCCACAGAATCCCTCCAGATCTCCCACATGCAAAGCATGTGCTCCAGTTCACAGAACCATCTCCCTGGCCCCTCAGTGGCCTTTTTAATTTCTTCCTATGTGCCAAATCTGAGAGGTTACCAGAGAAATAGTGTTGCTACATCACATGCTAGCAACTATCCAAAACGTTTTTCATTATTCCATGGGGGGGTGGAGGATGTGTAGCTCCCTCTTGGATCAATATTCCTTTTCTCACCTCCATGGTAAATAAACAGCAATAGGATGGATTGGCAGGAGGGCAATGAAATGAAACTGTTCCCATCCCCCTGTGACCATCTCTTCTAACCAGGGTCCTACCTTGGTCTCCCAGGATCTCTGCAAGGCCTCTTCCCTCAGGGCCCCAGGTGCAGACTCCCGGAAATCAATCAGGTGGCTCTCATTGCGCCGAATGTCATGTACCAGCATCACTCCTCCACTGGGAAAAACAAGGGGTGGTGGTGGGGAACAGTGAGGAGGCCCTTATTGCCCAATTGCTTCTGGTTCTGTCCATGCTCAGGAGTCCTGGGCCTGCATATCCTCTCTTGTAGGAATTCAGAGACTCAGCCACAGGGTGGGCAGTGAAATAGAGGACTGAGAGCCCAAAGTTTGTGAACCTCTTCCAGATTAAAGTCACCTGAGACTTTAATCTCTCTTTAGGGAAAGCCCAGAGACTGGGAGAACTGGATGTTCTGCCCCTGCCTACACCCCAGACCATAGCTGGACTTCTGCCAGCTTCCTGCACCTGCCTCCTGGGTATGTCCCACTCCCCATCCAAGACTGAATTATATAAAGACAGACAGTACAAGCCAAAGGAGAATGGATTTGGTTGTAGGGCCTGGGTGGGGCTGGAGCCCAGATAGGAAGGCTGTCAGCTTGTCATTTATGGTGATGTGTTTCCACCTGGGATGGGGGTGACATCTGGGATGGTTGACTGGCAAGCAGGAAGGACAAATGGTAATGGCTGAGACTTGGCCACATGAATAGCACAAGTGCCAGGGAGGGCACAGCTTCCGTCAGTTCTGGGTAATTATGGCCACCAAGAAACACGGGGCCAGGTCTCCCTAGTCTGGTTGTTCAAGATATCTGGACTTCAACGACCATTTTCTGCTTAAAAACAAAAGCAAAATTAAAATAAATTGAAGTCTATGAAAGAAAAGTGTATATGTACAGGTCAAATCAGTCTATGTGTGGGTTAGGAGGAGCTGTGAGTGACCAATGTTAAATTTAGCATTTTAAGATTTCTAGGCTGGGGTGTATTTCAGGAGGATAGAGGGCCTACTTTCACTAGACTTACTGGATTTATTTTTTCTCAAGGTAGTTTTGAATTCCCCAAGTCAATGCTACCTTAATTAATTACCCACCTGGGTACCTGAGTTTATAGTTTACAAAATCCTTTCCCCGTTTAATTAAATTATTTTAGTGTCAGGGATCAAACTCGGGACCTCACATATGTGTTTTTCCAGTTAGACCAAACCAAAACAAAACACGAACAGAACCAAACCTGGAAAGATTTCTTCCCGTTTCTAGATCAGGAGACCAGGGTGAAACCGAGTGGTAAGAGAAAATGCAAAATAGGGGGCCCCACTTTCCCCCCTACTTAGAACTTGGGCGCTCCCAGAGAAAGCCTACAGACCAGGCCACAGAATAAGACCCTGGGAGACCCGTCTCCACAGCGAGTAGCTCCTTCCTTACCCGCCCAGGCCAGAGCTATGCGGGGCCACAATCCCCAAACACAGCGCTGCTGCCACAGCCGCGTCCACGGAAGACCCCTGCGTCTTGAGTACCTCGATGCCCAGCGCTGTGCACCGAGCGGAGTCTGTCACCACAGCGCCTTGGTGGAAGATCTGGGGAGGAGGGCAAAGGGGCAGGCGGGGGCAGTCGGAGCCTTCCTCTCCCCAAGCTACTCCATTGACCCCAGAACTTATCTATCCCAGGGCGTGGGAGCGCAGCCCTCAGTGTCCTGCACTCTCCCAGCCAGGCCTCCCTCGCTCCTCTGTGCCCCTGGGACCCTCCCTCTGGGCCCTTCCTCTCCACCCACCCCGGCCAATTCGCACGGGTTCCCCAGGCCCCGCGGCTCCCCCCTCCTTCCCCTCACCTGGGGGTCTCCAAAGTAGATCTGCATGACGAGCGCCACCGTGACGCCCGTGGCGAAGGTGAGGCAGGCCGTGACGATGACCGTGAGCCCGTCCTGGCGGCAGGAGCACTCGGACGCGGCGGCCGAGAAGGGGTCCTTGCGCGTCTCCCGCAGCGGCGACCCGTCCTGACTGCCCATCTCCGACGAGGACGAGGGCAGCCGCTGCAGCCGCGCCGACTTCAGGAACGAGTCCGGGTCTGCGGGCGCCACGAGTGGGTGGGCGCGGGGTCGGTCTGAGGGCCCTCCCGGGCGGCTTGCCCCTTCTCCCCGCCCGGTGGAACCAACCCCGCTGACAGCAGGACTCACCTCCCCCGGGTGGCCGCACACTCCCCCAGCCCACATACCTCGGAGGGATTGGGAGGCAAGAGACAGGGACCCCAGCAGGGCAGCGGAGCGACCGGACTCCAGCCCCTGGGCCAAATTTCCTGGGACCCGGCGCCCAGGGCTGAGAACACTTCCTGGAGAGGCGGGGGGTTGGACCCTGCTTGGAAACCAGATCCTACCCCAGCTGGGACCTGGTCGGTTGGGCTGGCAGGCAGTTCCCCACACGGAGCAAGCACTTAAGACCCTGCCGGGGCTGTCCGCTGAATGAGCCAGCTCCAAGGGCCGACCCTGGCTCTGGCTCTACGCTGGTTGCCAGGGGAAAGCAGGTCTCAATAGTTCCTGCCCTGGTGAGATTCGCAGGATGGTGAAGAAAAAGGTTGAAATGCGAGAATAATGGAGTGAGTTGGGAGCTTCTTAGCTGGGGAAATTTCACACACAGACAGACACACCCCACACACAGAGAGACACACCCCACTTCTCTCTCTCTCTCTCTCTCTCTCTCTCTCTCTCTCTCTCTCCACACACACACACACAGAGACACACCCCACACACAGAGAGACACACCCCACTTCTCTCTCTCTCTCTCTCTTTCTCTCTCTCTCCACACACACAGACACACCCCACACACACAGAGACACACCCCACTTCTCTCTCTCTCTCTCTCTTTCTCTCTCTCTCCACACACACACACACACAGACACACCCCACACACACAGAGACACACCCCACTTCTCTCTCTCTCTCTCTCTCTCTCTCTCTCTCTCTCTCTCTCTCTCTCTCTCTCTCTCTCTCTCTCTCTCAGGTAGATCTGGAAAAGAGAAGGGACCAGGTAGAGCAAAGCATGCCAGCCTGAGTGAGTAGAGTGAGTAGAAAGAATACACACTTCCTTTCACAGTGCAGGCAAAACAAACTGGATAAATCACACACACACACACACACACACACACACACACTTTTAGCAGAGATCACATACATACAAAAACACACACACCCTTTCAGATGAGATCTCTCTCTCTCTCTTTCTTTCTCACACACACATAAATACACACACACCCTTTCAGCTGACACACACACACACACACACACACACCAGCTGAGATCCAAGGCCGGCCTGCCTGCCTGAGTACACACACACACACACACACACACACACAACCTTTAAGCTGAGATCCAAGGATGGAAGGAACCAGGTAGAGCAAGGCCGGCCTGCCTGCCTGAGTAAGTAGTGTATTTCAGAAAGAAGGAATAGCAGGTCCAAGGGCCCGAAAGTAGCACAATAGAGAAACAAACACACAACAATAGAATTGAAGAGATAGTACAGATGTTAAGGTATTTGCCTTGCATGTAGGAATCCCTGGTATCACATGTTCCCCCGAGAGGTAAAGAGATAGTATAACTAATAGGATGCTTGCCTTGCATGTCTGTTGATTTCTGGCATCCAATATTTTTTCTCAAGCCCCTCTAGGAGTGATCCCTGAACACCAGTGTGGCCTCAAAACATACCCTTCCCCTCAAAAAACATGTGGCCCCTTGAGCATTACAGGGTATAGACCTAGAGCACCACCAGGTGTCCTTGAGGTTCATGAGAATCAATGGAATGATTTTAGTAACTTCTGACACTGAAGTATCTGGGCAGCATCATATTCTTAGGCCCTTGAAGGGAACTGCTGACCTGAGAATCACTGGGAAGGCCCTTAGGCTTTCTGAGCATTGCTTAGGAGACCCAAAAATCACACACAGAAATCCTAAAAAAACCAAGGCCTGGGTGGTTCCAGAATAGCATGTAAGAGAAAGAGAAGTGGGTGGAGGTCAGGCCAGACATTGTGAGGTTTCCAAAGTTGTGATTTTTCCAAGTCATAAGAAAATCTTTTGCAAGAACTGAAGTTATCTGATTTTTTTTCTTCTTTTGACTTTTGGGTCACACCTAATAGCACTCAGGAGCCACTCCTGGATCTGTGCTCAGAAGTTACTCCTGGTAGGCTTAGGGGGCCATACAGGATGCTGGATATTGAACACAACTGTTTGCAAGGTAATTGCCTTCCCCACTATTGCTCTGGTCCCTGAAGTTACCTGTTTCATGTTTAAGTAAGTTCCTTCTGGGATTGGGAAGATGGCTCAGAGGGCTGGAGCATGTATTCTACATTTAGGAGGTCTAGTTTGATTGCTGGCACAGCATGGTCACCAGAGCACCAAGCAGGAAATTGCCCCCCACCTCTGGACACGAGCCCAAATCAAAACAAAACAAAAAAACCTGTAAAATTCTTGGGACCAGAGTGATAGCACAGTGGTTAGGGTGTTTGCCTTGCATGCAGCTGACCCAGGTTAAATCCCTGGCATCCCATATGGTACCCCTGAGCCTACCAGGTGTGATCCTAAGCACAAAGCCAGGAGTAACCTCTGAGCATGGATATATTGAACTTAAACTCAGGTCAGTAAATAGTCTAAAAGTGCTGGACATGGGGCAGAGAGATAGTATAGCAAGTATGGAGCAACACCCTGAGAACAGAGCTAGGGAAGGCCTCTGAGTAGCACTTATTATGGCCCCAAAACAAAAGCCGCTTTAATTTTAATTAATTTTTAATTAATTAACTAATCAATTAATTTTTGTTTTTTGGGTCACACCCGGCAGTGTTCGGGGGTTACTCCTGGCTCTACGCTCAGAAATTGCTCCTGGCAGGCTCGGGGGACCATAATATGGGGTGCTAAGATTCAAACCGTTGTCTTTCTACATGCATACCTCCATGCTATCTCTCCAGCCCCAAAAGGAAGAGTGTTACTTTTGTCTTTTGTTTGTTTGTTTAGGAGTCACACTGGATGGCGCTCAGGGGTTCCTCCTGGTTCTGCAGCCAGAAGTCGCTCCTGGCAGACTTGGGGGACCATGTGGGAAGTCGGGATTCAAACCGTGGTCTGACTCGTCAGGTCAGCCGCATTCAAGGCAGTCGCCCTACCCATAACACCATAGTCATTCTCGTTTTAATTTTTTTTTTGTTTTTTGTTTTTGGCCACACCCATTTGATGCTCAGGGGTTACTCCTGGCTAAGCACTCAGAAATTGCCCCTGGCTTGGGGGGACCATATGCGACTCTGGGGGAATCGAACTGCGGTCCTTCCTTGGCTAGCGCTTGCAAGGCAGACACCTTACCTCTAGCGCCACCTTCCCGGCCCCTTCGTTTTAATTTTTTACTCTTATCCAATGCTGGTGGGAATGCCGTCTAGTTCAACCTTTATGGAAAGCGATATGGAGATTCCTCCAAAAACTGGAAATCGAGCTCCCATACGATCCAGCTATACCACTCCTAGGAATATACCCTAGGAACACAAAAATACAATACAAAAACCCCTTCCTTACACCTATATTCATTGCAGCACTATTTACCATAGCAAGACTCTGGAAACAACCAAGATGCCCTTCAACAGACGAATGGCTAAAGAAACTGTGGTACATATACACAATGGAATATTATGCAGCTGTCAGGAGAGATGAAGTCATGAAATTTTCCTATACATGGATGTACACGGAATCTATTATGCTGAGTGAAATAAGTCAGAGAGAGAGAGAAAAACGCAGAATGGTCTCACTCATCTATGTTTTTTTTTTTTTTTTTTTTTTTTGTGGTTTTTTGGTCACACCCGGCAGTGCTCAGGGGTTATTCCTGGCTCCAGGCTCAGAAATTGCTCCTGGCAGGCACGGGGGACCATATGGGATGCTGGGATTTGAACCGATGACCTCCTGCATGAAAGGCAAACGTCTTACCTCCATGCTATCTCTCCAGCCCCTCATCTATGGGTTTTAAGAAAAATGAAAGACACCCTTGTAATAATAATTTTCAGACACAAAAGAGAAAAGAGCTGGAAGTTCCAGCTCACCTCAGGAAGCTCACCACAAATAGTGATGAGTTTAGTTAGGGAAATAACTACATTTTGAACTGTCCTAATAACGAGAATGTATGAGGAAAATGGAGAGCCTGTCTAGAGTACAGGCGGGGGTCGGGTGGGGAGGAGGGAGACTTGGGACATTGGTGATGGGAATGTTGCACTGGTGATGGGTGGTGTTCTTTACATGACTGAAACCCAAACACAATCATGTATGTAATTAAGGTGTTTAAATAAATTAAAAAAAAAAAAAGGGAGGGGCCGGCGAGGTGGCGCTAGAGGTAAGGTGTCTGCCTTGCAAGTGCTAGTCAAGGAAAGATTGCGTCCACGGTTCTATCCCCCGGCGTCCCATATGGTCCCTCCAAGCCAGAGGCAATTTCTGAGCGCTTAGCCAGGAGTAACCCCTGAGCATCAAACGGGTGTGGCCCAAAAAATACCAAAAAAAAAAAAAAAAAAAAAAAAGGAATCTGGGAGCCAGAACAATAGCATAGTCACAGCTGACATAGGTTTGAGTCCCAGAATCCCGTATGGTCCCACGAGTGCCTCCAATAATGACCCCTGAGCACAGAGCTAGGAGTAACTCATAAGAACCACCAGATGTGGCCCAAAAACAAAAATAAAAGGGAAAGAAATCTGTCTTCTGGAAATCTCCTTCAAAGATCAGTCTTCTCAGGGCTGTAGGGACAGTACAGCAGGTGGGGCATTTGCCTTACATGTGGTAGGCCTGCGTTCAACCCCTGGCATCTTATATAGTCCCTCAATCACTGCATGAAATAATTTCTGAGTGCAGAGCCAGGAGTAACCCCTGAATATCACCAGGTGTAGTCCCAAAACAAAACAAATCAGTCTTACTTTTCTTAAAACTCATTGTTTTCCTTTTCTAAATTTCAGTTATTTTTGACCAAGTACTTAGTTTGGCTTACATACTTCATTTACAGCTTAAATGGAGATGATAGCATCTGATAGATGAAATGACTGTGGCTTACCTGAGAATGTCAGCATGGCTTAGTGTCAGTCAACTTAAAAGAAGTTGTAACTCATTTATAATGTGGAATGATCACTTAAATACCCAGGACTCAAGTCACTGTATTTCCCGAATAAAAGTATGTTTATGAAAAATAAATCAGTCCTAGGGCCGGAGAGATAGCACAGCAGTAGGGCGTTTGCCTTGCAAGCGGCCAACCCAGGACCAACGATGGTTTGAATCCTGGCATCCCATATGTCCCCCGTGCTGGCCAGGAGCGATTTCTGAGCAGAGAGCCAGGAGTAATCCCTGAGTGCTGCTGGGTATGGCCCAGACAACCAAAAAAGGAAAAGAAATTAGTCTTGTCACTTGATCATTCAGCACCAGCACCATAATCTATATAAAATATTGGAATTCATTCAACAAACATACTAGCACTGTCCTTTGATCCTAGAGGTTTCTAAAGAAGTACAAAAATTGACTTTGAACTTGTATTTATAGATATTGACAGTATATTAGGCACTTTACATGTATACCTCACTGACTTTTTATATTTCCATAATTTTATGAGATATGTTACATAGAGAGTAAAAGATGAAGAAACATGTTGAGAAAAGGAAATATTGCTACTTAAGAGTATTATGGGGCCGGGCGGTGGTGCTGGAGGTAAGGTGCCTGCCTTGCCTGCGCTAGCCTAGGACGGACCGCGGTTCGATCCCCCGGTGTCCCATATGGTCCCCCAAGAAGCCAGGAGCAACTTCTGAGCGCATAGCCAGGAGTAACCCCTGAGCGGCACAGGGTGTGGCCCAAAAACCAAAAAAAAAAAAAAAAAAAAAAAAGAGTATTAAAAAACAACAACAGGGGCCGGAGAGATGGCATGGAGGTAGGGCATTTGCCTTGCATGCAGAAGGTTCGAATCATTGGTTCGAATCCCGGCATCACAGATGGCCCCCAGAGCCTGTCAGGAGTGATTTCTGAGCATGGAGCCAGGAGTAACTCTAAGCGCTGCTGGGTGTGACCCAAAAACCAAACCAAAGCAAACAACAACAAAACAGTAGGGAGCCAGGGAGATGGCTCAAGGGCTGAACACTTGCCTTGCATATATGAGGCCGAGTTCCATCCTCAACATGGAAAAGCCAACAAAAAAACTATGAAATTAGAAAAAAACCTGAGTGCCAGAGCAATAGCACAATGGTAGGGTGTTTGCCTGATACACAGCCAATCTAGATGTATGGTGGTTCGAATCTTGGCATCCCATATGGTCCCCTGAGCCTGCCAGGGCAATTTCTGAGCACAGAGCTAGGAGTAACCCTTGAGTGCTTCTGGGTGTAACCACTCCCCACAAAAAAGAAAAAAATTGCTTATGTAAAGGCCTCCTTTTTTGATCCACATAGCAGGAGGAATCATTTTTACTCTCAAAACCCAATTCCAGGGGCCAGAGAGAGAGAGAGAGAGAGAGAGAGAGAGAGAGTAAGGATCTTGTCTTGCAAGCAGCCCACCCAGATTATTGGTATCCAATATGGTTCCTTGAATTACCAGGAGTAATTCTTGAGTGCAGAATCAAGAGTAACCCCTGAGCATCACTGGATGTAGCCCATAAAACTAAAACCAAAACATAACTAATAGGGCCAGAGTGATAGTACAGAAGGGAGGGCATGTGCCTTGCATGCAGCTGACCAGGCATCCCACATGGTCCCCTGAGTCTACTACCAGTGATCTCTGAGTGCAAAGCCAGGAGTAAGCTCTGAGCATTTTTAGATGTTAACCCCCTTCCCCACAGAAAAACCACCCAGCCTTAGGAGCTTGAGATTGTACAGGAGTTAAGATTCTTGCCCATGTTTAATCCCTGGTACTGCATAGTCTCCTGAGCACCACTAGGAGTGATCCATGAACACAGAGCCAGGAGTAAGCATGGAGCACCACCAGGTTTCATCCAAAAACCAAAAAGGACACCCAATCCCTGAAGCTAATTTCAGTTGATACTTGATAAATATTATTATTTGTTTTTGGGTCACACCTGTAAGTACTCTGGGACCACAGCATACCAGGGATTGCAAAGCATTCATTCCAGTCTTTGAGTTTTCTCGCTAGCACCAAGGTACTTGTCTTAAATATGTTTTTATCAGTCACATCAGGGAATCTGGGGTTGAAACTGATATTTCATCAGAGTTGGATCTACTCATCAGTCCCTCCCTTTTATTCCATCAGTCACTAACATTCAACATAATATTTACTGTGTGCTAAAGTGTAAAAGGTAGGGCAATAATGCCATTGAGTTTACACATGTAAGAGCAATGTCAGGACACTTGGAAAATGTTAGTTTGGGACCAAATCTTTGTGGGCAAAGATGTTGACTTTAACTTGGCTATTCTTTTTTTTTTGTTTGTTTTTTGTTTTTTTTGGGCCACACCCGGCGGTGCTCAGGGGTTACTCCTGGCTGTCTGCTCAGAAATAGCTCCTGGCAGGCACGGGGGACCATATGGGACACCGGGTTTCGAACCAACCACCTTTGGTCCTGGATCGGCTGCTTGCAAGGCAAACGCAGCTGTGCTATCTCTCCGGGCCCTAACTTGGCTATTCTAAGCATACTGTTTGCCTAGCCCTAAACTAACTATCGGGAGGAGCTGGATAGTATAGCAAGTAGGGTGCTTTTCTTGCACACTACTGCGGCTGACCTGGGTCAATTCCTAGCATCCAACATGGTCCTTCGGGCACTGCCAGGAGTCATTTCCTAGTGCAGAGCCAGGAGTAACCCCTGAGCATTGATGGCTGTGGCCCCAAAACATAAAGAAATAAAATTTATTTGGAGACAGCTCTTCAGTAGGTATCTACTTTTTATCTTGTTTATTTTTTTTCAGGCCACACCCCTTTGATGCTCAGGGGTTACTCCTGGCTAAGCTCTCAGAAATTGCCCCTGGCTTGGGGGGACCATATGGGACGCTGGGGGATCGAACCTCGGTCCTTCCTTGCTTGCAAGGCTAGCGCTTGCAAGGCAGACACCTTACCTCTAGCGCCACCTCGCCGGCCCCAGTATCTACTTTTTTTTAAATTTTTGGCCACCTCCACCCCACCCCGGTGGCGCTCAAGGCTCTGTGCTTAGAAATTACTCCTGGCAGGCTCGGGACACCATATGCAATGCTGAGAATTGAACCTATGTCTTTCCTGGGTTGGCCACATGCAAGGCAAACACCCTACCGCTGTGCTATCATTCCAGCTGGGCATCTTTTTTTTTTTTTAAACTTGTTTAGCTATCTCTCCCCATTCCATTTTATTTAGATATTTTTGCTTGTTTTTAATACTCACATGGCAGTGTTCAGGAACTATTTCCAGGTTGGTGATGACGATGTGCTGAGGGTGGGTGATTAGGGAGGGATCTCAAAAGATCAAGTGGTTTCAGAGATTGAATTTGGGATTCCTACATGCAAATTATGCTCTCTGATCCTTTGAACTAGTTCCAAATTTCTTTCAGAGAATACCATCTCCACTCTTTCACTCTTTATTACCTCTTTCATGGCCAGAATAAGTGTATGTCCTGGGCTATTAAATTAGAATAGGCATCTCTGAACAGTGATTGGTTAAGGGACAGGCATATGTGACCAAAAATAGGCCAATGAACCAAATTTGGTTCTTTTGCAGAAGCTACTAAGACAAAGAGAGGCTTTCTTCCTAGCATTGCTAAGATGGAAGATATAAGATATAAGGCAGGGGCTGGAGAAATAGCATGGAGGTAAGGCGTTTGCCTTTCATGTAGGAGGTCATCGGTTCGAATCCCAGCGCCCCATATGGTCCCCTGTGCCTGCCAGGAGCAATTTCTGAGCCTGGAGCCAGGAATAACCCCTGAGCACTGCCGGGTGTGACCCAAAAACCAAAAAAAAAAAAAAAAAAAAAAAAAAAGAAAAAAAAAGATATAAGCCTATTGCTGCTAGAGGCAGCCCCCATAAACTAGAAAGAGCAAGCCCATAATAAGGAAAGGAAAGCAAAAGACAGGAAAAAGCCCATTCCTTTTAAGTCTAGCTAAGAGCCTGGAGTCCCTTATCTTTGAACTTTTCAGTGTGGTACCCAAGAAAATTATCCTTTTTATTAAGATTTTTAAATTACTTTTATTAATATTTTTTATTATGATTATGTCCATTTTAGATGAGCGTAGGAATAATGAACATAGAATAAAATAGCTTGGCAAATCTAGAGTTGAAAGGAGAGATGTTGGTAGGGATATAAGGTTATCTGTCCTCACTTTGACTTATCCCTTAAAAGGTAAAATTGCTACAAATATTTGACTCAGAATAACATAATCAGAAGGGCAATATGATAAATAAATTGGAATTGGTGAGAAAAAGTAGCTAGAAGCCAAGGAGTTATATAGTTAAGAGGGTTATTTATTTATTTATTTATTTATTCATTTATTTTTGTTTTTGGGCCACACCCAGCGGTACTCAGGGGTTATTCCTGGCTATCTGCTCAGAAATAGCTCCTGGCAGGCACAGGGCACCATATGGGATGCCAGGATTCGAACCAACAACTTTAGGTCCTGGGTTGGTTGCTTGCAAGACAAACGCCACTGTGCTATCTCTCTGGCCCCAAGAGGGTGATTTTCTTTTGGTTTTTGGGCCACACCTGGCAGTACTCTGGGTTTACACTTGGATATGTGTTCACTCCTCACATGGCTCAGGGGACCATATGGAGTGCCAGGGATCCTGCAAAGTAAACCTCAACTTGCAAGAGGATGGTTATAGATCGTCCCAAGAGGAGTAACTGATCTAAACTGTCAGTTTAGATCAATATTCCTCAACCTTATTCCAATTGTGGCACCTTGTTTCCTTCTTGTGGTCCTCCTGTTCTACTGGCTGGCACCGCTAATCTAATTCTGTGCTTCCCCATTTAAGTGATTTTAACCTCTGGTCTCTCTGGGTTATCAACTGGGGCCTATCGGAAACCACATGGCCCCTAGTTGAGAAAAGCTGGCTTATTACAGTAGTGATGAGGAGATATGGAGATGGATTTTGGAAAATATTTATAAACGAGACAGAGAATTTATGTTTTGATTTGGCTATTGGGCTACACCTGGCAGTGCTCAGGAGTTACTACTGACTGCACTCATGAAACACTCCTGGAAGTGGAACACAGTTTTCCGGGGATAAAATCTGAGTTAGGGGGCTGGAGAGATAGCATGGAGGTAGGGCATTTGCCTTGCATGCAGAAGGACGGTGGTTTGAATCCTGGCATCCCATATGGTCCCCCGAGCCTGCCAGGAGTGATTTCTAAGCACTGCCGGGTATGACCCCAAAACAAAACAAAAACAAAACAAAACAAGTTGTCAGTTGCTTGCAAAATAAACCTAACCACTGTACTATCTCTATGGCCCCAAGACAGAGAGCATATGATTATCATTTCAGAAGTGAGAGAAAGAAGGGAATTTAAAGTAGCTTCTGGCCTTCAATCTTGAAGACTGGATTAATGATAGTATCATTAAAAATGACATGGTGTGGGACTTAAGTACAATAGGCCGAAAACTTGCCTTGCATGGGGCTAATCCAAGTTCATCCTCAGCACCCTATATGGTCCCCTGAGCCTTGTGAGGAGTGATTCTGAAGCACAGAACCAGGAGTAAACCCTGAGTAACATCATATGTGGCTTCCCCCCCAAAAAAGAAAAAACAAATAAAAAGTAAGCCAACAAACAGAGGAATGACAGTGTAATGGTAGAGGAACCAAGAGATAGTATAGCAAGTTGAGTGTTTACTTCTCACACAGTTGACCCAGGTTCAATTACTGGCACCACATCACATATAGTTCCCTAAGCACTGCTCAGTGCAAAGCCAAGAGTAATCCCTGAGCATTGTTAATTGTGTCCCTCTCCCCCAAAAAGAATGACATAGTGGGGCTAGAGAAAGTACAGGAGGTAAGGGACTTATTTTGATGTGCCTGCCCAATTTGATCCCCTGCACACAATATAGTTCTCCAGCACTATTAGATGGCATTAGTAAGCACAGGGCCAGGAATAGCCCCTGAATGTATACCATTGAGTGTGACACCAAATAATACTAAAATTACCCAAAAAATGACATGGCTTCCCAAAATACAAAAACAAAATCCGGTGATGCTCAGGGGTTACTCCTGGCTATGTACTCAGAAATTGCTCCTGGATTGGGGGACCATATGGGACGTCGGGGGATTGAATGGCGGGGGATCTAGGCTAGTGTTGGCAAGGCAGAAGCCTTAGTGCTTGTGCCACTGCTCCGGCCCATAGGGCATAAATTTGGTCTTTTAGTTTTTCTTCTCTCTTTCATCCCACATTTTTCTTAAAATTAGTATCCTTCATAATGAAATTATTATACTTAATACTTGGTGCCAAAGAGATAGCTCAATGGACTGTGTTTATGCTTTGTATGCAAATGGCTGGTGTTCAAGCCTTAGCACCAGATGGTCCCTTGATCAAAACTGAGCATGATCCCTGAGGACAGAGTTAGGAATATTCCTAAATATTAGCAAAACACAGAAAGCCAAACAATTTTACTTTTAAAAAGGAGTGGCATCAGAGACTGGCACACATCACAAAGAACAAGGACAATCAGTGTTGGTGGGGATGTGGAGAGAAAGGAACTCTCATTCACTGCTGGTGGGAATGCCACCTAGTCCGGCCTTTATGAAAAACCTCTATTTTACGTAGAATCTTCAAAAAACTGGACATTGAGCTCCCATATGATCCAGCTATACCACTCCTAGGGATATATCTTAGGAACACAAAAACACAATACAAAAATGCCTCTGCACATCTATATTCATTGCAATACTACTTACAATAGCCAGAATCTGGAAACAATCCATATGCCCAACAACAGATGAGTGGGTAAAGAAATTGTGGTACATTTACACAATGGAATACTAAGCAGCCGTCAGAAGAAATGAAGTAATGAAATTTTCCTATACATGGATAGACATGGAAATTATTATGCTGAGTGAAATAAGTGAGAGAGAGACACACACACAGAATAGTCTCACTCATCTATGGATTTTTTTTTTGGGTCACACCCAGCATCGCTCAGGGGTTACTCCTGGCTCTATGCTCAGAAATCGCTCCTGGCAGGCTCGGGGGATAATATGGGATGCCAGGATTCGAACTGATGACCTTCTGCATGAAAGGCAAGCGTCTTACCCTCCATGCTATCTCTCCAGCCCCCATCTATGGGTTTTAAGAAAAATAAAAGACATTATTGTAATAATGCCCAGAAACAATAGAGATGAGGGCTGGAAGGACCAGCTCACGGTATGAAGCTCACCACAAAGAGTGGTGAGTGCAGTTAGAGAAATAACTACACTGACAACTATCATGACAATGGTAGTGAGTGAGAGAATTAGAATGCCTGCCTCAAATATGGGGGGGGGGGAAGGGGAAGGGAAATGAAAGACATTGATGATGGGAATGTTGCACAGGTGAGGGGGGGTGTTCTTTATATGACTGAAACCCAACTATAATCATGTCTGTAATCAAGGTGCTTAAATAAAGATACTATAAAAATAGGGGCCGGAGAGATAGCATAGAGGCAAGGTGTTTGCCTTGCAATCAGAAGGTCGGTGGTTCAAATCCCGGCATCCCATATGGTCCCCTGAGCCTGCCAGGAGCAATTTATGAGTATAGAGCCAGGAGTAACTCCTGAGTGCTGCCAGATGTGACCCAAAAACCAAAAACCAAAAAAAAAAAAAAAAAAAAAAAAAAGATACTATAAAAATAATAAAACTAGATTCTTTAAAAAAAATATAAAAGGAGTGGCATGGGGTTGAAGAGATAGTGGGTAAGACACTTGTTTTGCATACAGCCATTCCACGTTTAATCCCTAGCATTCATACAGTCACCCAAATCTTGCCAGAAGTAATTCCTAACTGCAGAGCCAGAATAACCCCTGAAATATTGGGTATGGCCCCAAAAGAGAGAGAAAGAGAGAATGTGTGTGTGTGTGTGTGTGTGTGTGTGTGTGTGTGTGTGTGTATAGGCAGAGAAATAGTACAAAGGTTAAGGCATTTGTTTTGTATGTGGCTGACCCTGATGCTATCCCTAGTATCAAATATGGTGCCTTGATTATAGAGTCAGATAGCGATATGGAGTGGTAGTGCAGCGGTATGGCGTTTGCCTTGTGCATGAAGCTGACTCAGGATGGACCACAGTTTGACTCCCCCGGCATCCAATATGGTCTCCTGATCCAGGAGCAATTTATGAGTGCATAGCCAGAAGTAAGCCCTGAGCATCACTGGTGTGGCCCAAAACACCAAAATAAAAAAAATAAAAGAAAAAAACATTATTGTAATAATACCCAGAGACAATTGAGATGAGGGCTGAACGGACTGGCTTATGATGTGAAACTCACAGAGTGGTAAGTGCACTAACAACTATCATGACAATGTTAATGAGTGAGAGAAGTAGAATGCCTGTCTCAAATACAGGCGGGGGGGGGGGGGAGGCAGAGAGCTATAGCTTCTGCCTTTCATGCAGAAGGTCGTCAGTTCGAATCCAGCTTCCCATATGGTCCCCAGTGCCTGCCAGGAGCAATTTCTGAGCATGGAGCCAGGGGTTTCCCCTCAGCACTGCTGGGTATGACCCAAAAACCACACACACACACACACACACACACACACGCACACACACAGAGCAAAATTAAATACAGGCAGGGAGTGGGTGGGAAAGGAGGGAGATGGGGGCATTGGTGGTGGGAATGTTGCACTGGTGAAGAGGGGTGTACTTTTTACGACTGAAACCCAACTACAATCATGTTTGTAATCATAGTGCTTAAATAAAGATATTATTTAAATAAAAATAGCCACTGAGGGTTGGTTTGAACCAACCTCTTCCCAAAATAATAGGAGGCTGGAGAAATGGTAAAGAGAATAAGATACTTGCTTGCATGGTCCCCTCAGCAGTGTCAAGAGTTACTCTTGTGCACAGAGCCAAAAAAATCACTGAACACCATCAGGTGTGGCAAAAAAAAAAAAAGAAAGAAAGAAGAAAGAAAGGGAGAAAGAAAGAAAGGGAGAAAGAAAGAAAGAAAGAAAGAAAGAAAGAAAGAAAGAAAGAAAGAAAGAAAGAAAGAAAGAAAGAAAGAAAGAAAGAAAGAAAGAAAGAAAGAAAGAAAGAAAGAAAGAAAGAAAGAAAGAAAGAAAGAAAGAAAGAAAAAGAAAAACTGAGGTGGAGAGGAGGGGTGAGAAAAAATAGCTCAAAGGAACTGGAACTCCAGGTCAATCTCTGGCATTGACGATCCCCCCAAATACTGAAGCAGGAAATAGCCCCTCCACCCCCAGTACCACCAGATGTGGCTCTAAAACAAACAAACAAAATTATAACATGGTGAGGAGGGGGAGGTATTATGCCTGGCAGTGATGATGTCAAAAGAAGCCCTGAAGCATCCAAAACAGCAGGCCTTGAAGATGGACAAGGAAGATAAGACATTGAAGCAAAAATAGAGGTGCAGAAGGAATTCTAAAACAGAAAAAGGCAAGGACCCAGGGAAATCTGTCCAAAATTTCAATGCTTGCTCCCTGTTCCTGAGACATGGCGGTCCTCAATTTTATTTCTGTTTGAACATTTGGCGTCCCTCCCTTAACATCTGCTCCCACAATATATAGTCTTGGTGCCTGAGACATATTTAAGAATAAAATTTTGTTTAAAAAAAGTGACCTTGGGTTGCAGGGAGTATAATCAGTAAGGTGCTTGCTTGCCTTGCATAGGTCCAACCTGGTTTGGACTCCAGCATTGCCTATGGTCTCCTGAGCACCACCAGGAGTGAACCCTGAACAGAGAGTCATAAATAGTCCCTGGACACCACTGGGTGTGGCTGCAACTCCCTCCATCCCCTCTTGATCTTAGAGGGTGATCTGATGTATAGGGATGACATGACACTAACAGAGTAGGCTAAAGATGAAAGGTGCTTGCATAATCTCAAAGATGATGGGGAATTGGAATGATACAGTAGTCTGGAGTGGTTGCTATAAAGCTTTGTTTTCTACAGGACCTCCTGTAGGGGTCCTTCTTGGGGTGCCAGCTATTCAGTTCTGAAAGCTTTACAGGTTGGTCACAACCAAGTTCTGGAGAACCGGATGGGACAGAGCCGCTAGAGGGCATCCGTGGGTTAAGAATATGGTGCAGGGCCGGGAGAGATAGCACAGCGGCGTTTGCCTTGCAAGCAGCCAATCCAGGACCAAAGGTGGTTGGTTCGAATCCTGGTGTCCCATATGGTCCCCCATGCCTGCCAGGAGCTATTTCTGAGCAAACAGCCAGGAGTAACCCCTGAGCACCGCCGGGTGTGGCCCAAAAACAAAAACAAACAAACAAACAAAAAAAAAGAATGAGGTGCAAGTTAGCCGGGAGATTGGAACCTTGGGACTTGGAATAGGGATGGGAGATATGACATTGGAGTGATGCCCAAAAACAAAAACAAACAAACAAACAAAAAAAAAGAATGAGGTGCAAGTTAGCCGGGAGATTGGAACCTTGGGACTTGGAATAGGGATGGGAGATATGACATTGGAGTGATTACAGAGAAATAACAGCAAGATCCTTGGAATCACAAAACTCAAAGTTGATATATGTGCAGGTTCCCAGAGCTCAGGTCCTATGATGGCTGTTGAGTTTTTTGTACAACGGAGGGCATTGTGCATATTGAAGCCCTCCCAAACATTCCCTAAATTTGAGATCTTCCCTACAACTCTTACATAACATATCTAGCACTTTCATTTGTCAATTCAACCATTTCTATAGTGTTTAGTACTATGCTGGACGATGGAGAAAGGATAGTGAGCAAAACTGTCATAATCCCCTCTTCTTGAGGTAACCACAAGATCACACAAACACTCAGATTTTAATCAGTGCTAAGGCATTTATTGGGGGTCAAGAGAAAAAGATAACAGGGGTTTCTAATCTCTAGGTTGAGTAAGCTTGGCATTCTCAGTTGAGCCAGAAGAGGAAGCTTCGGTCAGGACAGGTGTGCCCATTGGGACAGGAGGTCAGGCAATGCTGGGGGCAAAACCAATATTCTTGACCCCTAAATAAAGGACCTGCTTTCTGACTAGTATCCACCCCTCTTCTCTCGGCGGTCTTCAGATCACAGGCTACCTATTCAGAAAAAGAAGCCTGCTGCACTAATATTTGCTATCCTTAAGCCTCTATAAACTGCCCTCTCTCCAGGTAGTGTACAACAAAGGTTGGCAGGAGCTGCTGGTCAGGCCAGTTGACCAGAAGGTCAGAGAAGGGGAAAGAATAAGGGTAGCTTTGGGCAGAGCCAGATAAAGACAGGAAGGAGCCAGGGAAGAAAGGTCTGACAGGCTAGGATGGGTGGAGGGGAAAGAAGCTAATTTAATTTAGAATCAGCTCCGGAGCGCTAAAGTACTGGCATTGGAAGAGTACAGAAGGATGTTCTAATGCCAGGAAGTGACGTTAAGGGAAAGAAGATGGGGGGATGGAGGATGAAGAATAGAAGGAAAGACAGCTCTGGGCCACATTGGTGGGAAAGAGCACAAGAAAGAAATGCTCCGAGAACTTGGTCCAGAACCCCACCAAGTCTGGTCCCCTCCCACCCTACTCCCACCCTTTCCAGGCCCTGTAAGATGGGAGGGTAACAGAAACATTCTGGAGGTGTCATAGGGGACAGAGCACCTTACTAAGGTCCTGGGTGATTCAAGGCTCAGGGATGGGTGAGGTAATCTATAGGGCAGCCACGAAGTGTCTGGTCCCCAAGGACTCTGAGAGGTCACGCAGTCTCCAGCCCCCATCTCCTAAAGTCAGTCCTGCACTTGCAGTCAGACCAGATTCTTGTCCTTTTAACCCCCCATCGGGAAAAGATGCTCAGTGTCTCCCCGGGGTCTCTTCCCATATTCCTGGCTGTGGCAAGTTATTTACCCTCACCCGTCTCTGTCCATTCTGCGGCAGTGCCCGACTTGGTGTCTCCTCCCCTATTCTCCATGACTAGAGAAAGTCTGCTTTGGGGGGGCGGTCACGGCTATTCCTCAGGATCCCTCCTCCGACAATCCTTCCATATCAGTCGGTCCTGGCCCAAAGGAAAGCCCAAGCCCAAGCCCTCCTACCGCAGTCCTTGTTGGCATGTTCCTGGTGGCATCCAGGGCAGAACTGCAGTCCCACCAGAACATGCATGCACAGACAGGGGCCAGGGAGAAGGGAGAGAGGTCCAGGAAAGGGCATGATCTGGGGGTCAGAGATCCGAGGGGATCTAGCCTGGGGACGTCCCGGGGGCGAGGAGGACAAAAAGGGGCCGGCAGGGCCTCACCGGTCTCGGGGTCTCCCAAGAAGGCGTCCTCGTCCTTGCGGCCCCTAAGCGGGGCCGCAGGCGCCGGCTCGTCCTCCGGCAGCCGCGGGAAGCTGGTGATGCTCATGTAGTCCACCGGCGAGTAGGCGCCCAGGGCGCTCTCCTGGCTGGCCTGGTTCTCCGCCGCCATCCTCGCCCGCCGCCCGCCGCCCGCGCTGCCCTCCGCCGCGCCGCGCGCCTGCCGGAAGTGAAGGGCCGCGCCGGGGTGATGCGCGGGAGCGGAGGGCGGGGCTGCGCCTGGGGAGCACCTGGGGCGCCTGCTGGGAGGGCGGGGTGCAGGTGTCAGCTCTCAGGGGCGCTCGCGGACCCTAGGCCCCCGGTTTTCGACTTCAGACGTCGATCAACCCGCCCTTCCCCACCCTCCAGCCCACTTAGGCACACCTCTGCACCCCCAGTTTCTGCTTCCTTCTCCGGTTGTCTCGCAGTCGGAGATCCTCTCCTTGGGATGCTTTCCTTTCCCCTCTCTGGATGCTAGGTTCTTCAGCTCCGATTCCAACCACCGTTTCTCCTGGGGTTCCTGTTTTCTTTAGCGTAGGGCGGTGAGTCTAAATTTGAAACCCCAGTACCACATGAGCAGAGGAAGAGTCAGGAAGAGCCTTTGAGGACCTGCTGGTGGGTGTTGTGGACGCCCTCAATCAAGGCTGATCCCCAGGGGCAGAGTTGTAGCTCAGTGGTAGAGTGTATGCTTCTCCAGTGTGAGGCCCTTGGCTTGATCTTGGCATCCTGCATACAACTCCCCACCCCACTCCAAAGCAGATTCACTGTAGACAAGGATTTCAGTAGGCTGGAATGGAATTTTGAACTAGAATATTTATTTTAAGAGATTTTGTTATGACCTGCATCCTGAATCCAAGGGGGCTTCCACCTATGATCTAAGGCAAAAGGAGCCCTGAAGGTAATAAGACTGGGACAGTCACTGGTCAGCAGACCAGAACTACTTGAAAATAAAAGAGTGGGGGAATTGCGGGACAGAGAGATAGTACAGGGGTTAAGACACTTGCCTAAGGGCTAGAGAGATAGCACAGCGGTAGGGCTTTTGCCTTGCACGCATCCGACCCAGGATGGACGGTGGTTCGAATCCTGGCATCCCATATGGTCCCCCGAGCCTGCCAGGAGCGATTTTTTTTTTTGTTTTTGGGCCACACCCTGTGACACTCAGGGGTTACTCCTGGCTATGCGCTCAGAAGTTGCTCCTGGCTTCTTGGGGGACCATATGGGACGCCGGGGGATCGAACCGCGGTCCGTCCTAGGCTAGCGCAGGCAAGGCAGGCACCTTACCTCCAGCGCCACCGCCCGGCCCCAACCAGGAGCGATTTTTGAGCGCAAAGCCAGAAAGCCCTGAGAGCCTCCGGGCATGACCCAAAAACCAAAACCAAAAAAATAAAGACACTGCTTTGCATAGGGTTACCCAGGTTTAATCCCTGGCATTGTATGTGGCTCCTGAAATCTTCTGGGAGAGATTCCTGACTAGGAGTAAGCCCTGTCTGGGTGAGGCATCCAGAAAAAAAGAAGA
Source organism: Suncus etruscus (assembly GCF_024139225.1). Classification (NCBI taxonomy): domain Eukaryota; kingdom Metazoa; phylum Chordata; class Mammalia; order Eulipotyphla; family Soricidae; genus Suncus; species Suncus etruscus. The sequence continues at coordinate 18,029,983 of NC_064856.1, read as the reverse complement.
AAAGAGAAAAGAAAACGAAAGGAGAAAGATGCGCCTGGGCATCTGGGCATCTGGGCTAGAGGCCCAGAACTGGCCCAGAACTGAAGTACTATCCACAGACAGAAGAGGGCAGCAGTATGCTGGGAACAGCTCTACAACTTGAGAGACACATTGAGTGCACAAGATGGACATGAGCGCTGTCAGATGCTGTGGGCCTTGCAAGAAGGGAAGCCCTAGAAGCAGAATTGTGTTCCATCTTACGGGGGCTTTATCTTCACTGACTTCAGAGACATCTAAAACTCTATAAACCTGTCTCCAATAAATGAGATTTGGGCCCCTCAATTACAACTTTCTTTTAGGGTAGTAGAGGACCTTGGGTGGGGTTTAAGTTATCTTATGTTTCTTTAGTAAAATCTATATTGTCGGGGTCCAGAGAGATAGCATGGCGGTAGGGCCTTGCTTCAAGGCCTTCTGCCTTGCATGCAGAAGGATGGTGGTTCGAATCCCGGCATCCCATAGAGTCCCCCGAGCCTGCCAGGAGTAGAGCCAGGAGTAACCCCTGAGTGCTGCTAGGTGTGACCCAAAAACCAAATCAAACCAAACCAAACCAACAAAAAAAAATGACAAACCCAACTATATTGTCTATACTTTGGAGAAATCTGTGCCCCTCAGTAGCTTCAGTGATCATCAGTGCTGTTAGCAGGACTCATGATCTTTTAGATAACATCAGAGACCCCTCAGCAAAATTTGTGGTCCCTGTAGAATCTTGTATCTTCAGTGAAATGGAATCCTCGTCAATGTCATTACTGTCTCTGCAGTGGGGTAAATGTTTACCCTCATGAGATCTGAAGCCCTTCAAAGAATCTTGAAACTCTCCTCTCAAGATTAGGTGCCTTTGACCAAAATCTGATCTTGAATGGGAGTCATTAAGGGTGTGACTATCTTGTGGTTATCTGAGTGAAGACAAGGAACAGATGGAAAGAGGGGATGGGCTAGGTGAGGTCCAATTCTCTGTAGAGGGATGTAGACTATTTGCCTTACGTTTCAGTATCATTCTGAAGTTAGAAATAGGAGTCCTTCCTGTCTTGGTAACCATTCTGTGAACTGAAGGGTAGGCTGGTGTGTGAAGTAAGTGTGTGTGTGTGTGTGTGTGTGTGTGTGTGTGTGTGTGTGTGTGAAGTGGACAATGAAGGTCTGCCAATGTCTTTCTTTTGTAGTGGAGGGGATAGACGGAAGCCAAAGAAGAGTGACCCCAGGTGGTCAGATGTGATGTGGGGTCTTGGTGAAATTAAGGGATTGAAAAAGGTGCGGCTCAATGGGAAAGCACATGCATTGGGGATTTGATTCTGGCACTATGCGTGGTGCTGAGTGATGAATCATGCCTCCTATTTGCATAGATTTTAGTAGTTTACAAGTCTCACTCAAACTAGTGAGAAAGTTAAAAAAAAAAGAACGAAGAAGAAGAACCTGAAATCAGGAAGTCAGTGTACCTACATTTGATCTGTTCACTGTTTGCTCTATGACCTGAGACACATTCCGTCCCCTCCCTGAATTTACCATTTGTGCAAGTGAGGTGAGCAAATACTCGAAGACCTTTCTAGTCTTCATTTCATGAGTTTAGTACTTTTTAGATCTAAATGTAAATTTGGGGAAGCGGGGAAAGTGAAGCTGCATCTTCCAGGGTGGGAGGCAATCTGAGCTGACGTCAGGGCAAGGATGAGTCTGGACCCCAGTTATCGCTCTCTTTGGGGGAAAACGTGTCCTGAGCAGAAAACGGGGGAAGGACCAAAGCGGGGGAAAAACTCCTCCAGGGCAACAAGAGCTCAGTTGACTCTGTGCTTTTTTTTTTTTTTTTTTGAGCTCAGTTGACTCTGACTCAGTGTGGTGACAGTTAAAATTTGTGCAATCAGGCCGGAGAGTGGCTCCACACAGAAAGATCTTGACTAATTCCCTCGATTCCCGCAAGGGCCACGCCCAAGCTCGGCTCCTTCTGGCCACGCCCAGCCCCACCCACCTCCTGCTTTGACTACGAGGTCCCGCCCTTCCGCCCTTCCGCCCCGCCCCTCGCTCCTACCACCCGCGAATTTTCCCAGGCTGAGCGAATCCCGGCGGCGCCTCGCTCAGGCCCGGCCACGCCCCGCCCTCCTGCTGCCGGCAGAAGCCCCGCCCCACCGACAAGCCCCGCCCCGTCGAGAGGCCCCGCCCCGGCCGGCCTGTGTTTTCCGCGCTCCGGCGGCGGCTGCACTCGGCGGCATGGGGCTTCCGGAGGAGCGGGGTCGCGGCGGGCCCGGCGCGGGCGGCCGGCAGGAGCCGGGCGGCAGCCCTCAGGCGTGCAGTTGGGCTCCGCCGCCGGAGATCAGCCGTCTGGCGCATGTGTCCTCGCTGCAGCGCTACCGAGAGCTGCACCGGCGCTCTGTGGAGGAGCCGCGGGGTGAGGCCTCGCCCGGGCGAGTCTGGGAGGGCTGGCGGGCTGTCAGGGAGGACTTGGGGTGTCCGGCGAGGGTGTTCCCTTGGGTGCTCGTTCCACCTGCTCGTTCCGGAGACTGGGGCTCCCTGGAGGAGTTGGGGCTGCCCTTGAGAAGTTGAAGGGCTGGGGGACTTGCAGGGGGAGTATTGCCCTGCTTTGAGCAGATGGAAAAGGGGCCCCGGTGGCCCCAGGGCTTCGAGGAGGGGGAGAGTAGTGCGTGCAGGCAGGGGCTCCCGAGGAGTTGGGGAGCCGCCCGGACGCTGAAGCGTGGGTGGCTTTCTGGAGGACCTGGGGCTCTTTCGATAACCGCGTCAAGATTTCCCGAGGAAAGGGCCAACGCGAGGTTTCTCAGGGGTGCGGGTGCCCCAGGGCCTGGGCCACGAGAACTTCTTTTTTTTAATCTTTTTTATTTTCTGGTCACACCTGGTGGTGCTCAGGGGTTCCTCCTGGCTCTGCGCTCAGAAATCGCTCCTGGCAGGTTCGGGGAACCTTAATGGGTTGCCGGGATCGAACCGGTTGGCGCGTGCAAGGCAATCTCTCGCTCCGGCCCCTGGCCTCGAGGCCTTTCTTCGCCCGTGTTCACACCTTCTTGGTCTTGACTCGAGCGTTAGTGGCCTTTCATCAGTTCCCTGGGAGGCGCAGTCAGCCTGCTTGGCTCCCTTGCTGGGGTCCCCGACGACAGTTGAGGGCCAAGCTAGCCTGAGTCTGAGCAGGACTGGGAAAGGGTCGGATCTCGGCTGCCATCGAGACCCTCGGGTATCGGGCAATCAGGTGGGCCTAAGCTGCATTCAGATGCCCGGGAGACTGTGAAAGTCTCAGGGCCCCTGCAAACCCTGATCCCAAGGTCCACTTGGTCCCCCAGCACCCTTGGTGTGGCTCAAGAGGGACCAAAGGGGGCGGTGGTGAGCGAGGAAGATCCTGGGCCCTGCCCTGAGCCGGCTGTTAAACTCACCTGAGCTGGGAAGTTGCCTGAGGTTTGGCCGTGAGACAGGCGCGGGCCAGAAATCAGACCTGGAAAAATCTAGATTTTTTTTTTTTTTTTTTTTTTTTTTTTTTTGGTTTTTGGGCCACACCCAGTAACGCTCAGGGGTTACTCCTGGCTATGTGCTCAGAAGTTGCTCCTGGCTTGGGGGACCATATGGGACACCGGGGGATCGAACCGCGGTCCGTCCAAGGTTAGCGCAGGCAAGGCAGGCACCTTACCTTTAGCGCCACCACCCGGGCCAAATCTAGATTTTTTAACTTTTTTTTTTTTTTTTTGGTTTATTGGGCCACACCCGGCGGTGCTCAGGGGTTACTCCTGGCTGTCTGCTCAGAAATAGCGCCCGGCAGGCACGGGGGACCATATAGGACACCGGGATTTGAACCAATCACCTTTGGTCCTGGATCGGCTGCTTGCAAGGCAAACGCTGCTGTGCTATCTCTCCGGGCCCAAATCTAGATTTTTTATTGTGTAGTTGCCGGCAGAGTTTTATTTATTTGGAGGTGGGGGGAGGTTTGGGTTACACCCCACTGTGTTTGAGGGGTCACTCCCAGCAGTACCAGGGTTGATGACATACAAGGCAGGGCATTTTCTGGTCCCCATTCGGCAGACTTTCATACCTGGCTGAGATTCTTTTACCTGTAAGATAGGGATAATAATAATTAGCCTCATAGTTTTGTGTGAGGAGTAAAGTACATTGATGATATTGAACCAGGAATGTGACTTGGTGGTGTTGCATTTATTTGCCTTGCATATGTGAGTCCTTAGGTTTGAGTCCTAGACGGACTTGGGCCCCTGAGACTGTTGGAAGAAACCACCAAACACCAACGTGGGAGTATCCCAGAAACATAGCCAACTGTGTCCCCCAAACCCAAACCAAACTAAACTGAAAAAGAAAAACAGAGAGATAGTACAGTGGGTAAGGCACCTGCCTTGCATACAGCCAACCCCGCTTCTATCACTGACACCAAATATGATGCCCCAAGCACTGCCAGGAGTGATCCCTGAGCAAAGAACTAGGAGTTACTTACCTTTGAGCAAAGCTATGTGTGAACCCCCACCCCAGTTCCAGATCCCAAAATATCAAGTGCCCAGAGAACAGTAAGCATTTCATAAATGCTACTAAGTTTGATAATAAGGACAGTATGGAAAAAGCAATTACTGAATAATGCAAGATAAGAATGAATCAATTGTAGAGAGGTTGATTGCTGTGGGTTGTAGCCAAATTCGAGTCCTCAAACATTATATATATTTTTTATTTTAATTAAATATATTTTTTATTTAAGTAACATGATCATATTTGGGTTACAGTCATAACCAGAACACCCCCCTTCACCAATGCAACATTACCCCCTCCCCCCTTCCCATCCCTTGCCTGTTTTCGAGACAGGCATTCTACTACAGTAATTTGTTTTTAAGTTCAGTGAGTTGTATTTTTTTCCTTAAAGGATAAGAGTAAAAAAATATAGTAAAGGTGTGATAGTGGCAATCGCCAATGTTTGCATAGGTCCAGAAAAATGGAGAAAATGGAAAAAAAAATCCTTGACCTGATTACAAAAAGGCCTCACCCCAGAAGTTTATTGGCATAAGACAGAGTCTGGGTTCCAGGCATACAAGTCTATCCAACTCCAGTCATTCTCAAGGTCTCGATGAAACTTTTTCACACTTTAGCTATAGTTGGTATCAGACTTTTATATTTAAAGACTCTGGATTCTGTGCATTTCTTTCGTTGATGTCAGTCTGATGTGGAGCATCCTCTACTTTCAGCATATCATTAAATCGCTCTGCATGTAGACTGTCAAACATTATTTTATTCTATATTTTCTCCCATTATGAGTTTTGCTCCAAGGTGACCTAATATTATTGCTACAATAACTTGGATATATTTTGCTCTGAACCCGAGATCTATCTATCTAGTCCCAAATTTAAAACTCTAGACCTTTTTGTTTTCCTATATGCCTTGATGTTACATCATATTCAAAATGACTATGAAATCTACCAAACTTCCCCAAAATGGGTTCTTCCTAATTTTTGTTTTTGTTTTTGGGCCACACCTGGCAGTGCTCAGGGGTTAATCCTGGCAAATCACTCCTGGCAGTCGCGGGGGACCACATAGGATACTGAAAATTGAATCCGAATCTTTCCGGGGTCACCCGTGTGCAAGCAAATGCCCTACCTCTGTTCTATTGCTCCAGTCCTCTTCCTATCCCAAGCTATAAAATCTCTATGATGATAAAAATGATGAGTCTCTCTTTTATTCATTTGTTATTTATTTTTGGTCTTTGTGTCACATCTGGTGGTGTTCAGGGACTATACCTGGCTCAATGCTTGGGGGCCAGGTCGAGCCTGAAATTAGGTCTCTGATGTTAAAAGGAAGTTCTCTATCACTGAGCCAAATCCCTGGTTCTCTTTGAATAAGATCTATAATTTATAGATAATATATCTATTGGTTTTGAGGCCAGACTTGACAATGCTTGGGACTAACTCCTGGTGGTGTTCAAAGGGACCACAAAGGGTCCTGGGAATCAAACCCTGGTCAGCCTGTGCAGGACAAGTATCTTACCCATTATACTATCTTTCAGGCTCTTTTTTTTTTTCAGGCTCTTGTTTTTAATCTTTTTTTTTTTTTTTTGGTTGTGGTGGGGTTACACTTCATGATATTCAGGGACTTCTCCCATCTCTGCACATGGGGATTGCTCTTGGTGGTGCACAGGGAATCATCTGTGATGCAAGGGCTGAAACCTGGATCTTCTGTATGCAAAACATACACTCTAGCTTATTTAACTATCTCTCTGGTTGTATATCTTATTTGTAAATAGCTCAAACATGACTCATTTAGCACAAATTTTGCTTGCTTTAATGTTATTCTCATTTTCTAGAGAGGGAAAATGAAACTTGGAGTGTATCTTGGTACAGTCATTAAGACACTTACTAGTGTAACTGGGATTTGAACCAGGATAGCCTTGGTTGCAAAGTCTATATTCCCTCTAGTTATGCTTTTTCTTTTCTCTTACTTCAGTGGAATTTCCACTACATTCTGTTAAGTGTTCTTCAAAATGCCCCTCTGATTTACTTTTTATTCTATTTCACAAGAAAGCTCCTCTCAGTGTGCTCTTCCTTCCTTGATTTAACCTTTGATTTTACCCTTGATTTTATCTTTGGTAAATTTATTGATGTACTATTGGACTAATATTTTGAAAACATCTTTTTAAGTATACGTCTCTTCAAAAACTTCGATATTTCCTACAGTTTCTGGTTAAAATTCTGCCTTTTATATCTATAGATAATCCAGTTGCACCTACCTCTCTATATGATTTTATTTTTTTTGGTTTTTGGGCCACACCGGGTGACCCTGAGGGGTTACTCCTGGCTATATGCTCAGAAATCGTTCCTGGCTAGGGGGACCATATGGGGCATCATGGATCGAATCCATGTCCATCCTGGGCAGCCCTACCTTGTGCTATTGCTCCGGCCCCTCTCTATATGTTTTATAATTTCCAGTCATACTATCACTCTAGTTAGAATATACTTATGTAAGTTTGGTATGCAAAAGGTCTTTCACACCTTCTACTTAGTGTGTATGCCAATGAAATATACAGATTTCAGTACTTCTCCCTCCAAATACAAACAAAGCCCCCAAGTTTAGTGACTCTAAAATTTAGTTTTCTCCAAGTTTTCAACTGTTTTTATTTATTTATTTATTTATTTATTTATTTATTTATTTATTTATTTATTTATTTTTGTTTTTGTCTTTGAGCCACGCCCGGTGATGCTCAGGGGTTACTTCTGGCTATGCGCTCAGAAATTGCTACTGGCTAAGGGGGGCCATATGGGATGCCAGGGATCGAACCAGGTCCGTCCTGGATCTGTGCTTGCAAGGCAAATGCTCTACTGCTGTGCTATTGATCCAGCCCGTCAACTCAGTTTTCAGCTCCTGTTGATAGACATGATTGTGGTTGAGAAATAATTTTATAGAGCTGGAGAGATAGTACAGTGGGTTACGTGATTGCTTTCCATGTGGCTGACCTGGTTTCCATCTCTGGCAGCCCATATGGGCATCCCAAGTCCACAAGGAGTAATTCCTTGAGTTCAGAGCCAGGAGTAAGCCCTGAGCATAGGCAGGTGTGGCCCCAAAACCAAAATAAATAGTCTTATATTACTAATGCCTGCTATTATCACTTAAAATTTTTTTTAAGACCTGGGGATATGGTTTACCAGTAGAGACTATGCCTTGCAGTGTTGAAAACCTAGATTTAATCCTCGTACCAAACACATTTTTTTAGTGTGCACACGTACAGTAGTAATGCCATTGAATGTGGCCCAAAACAAACCAAAACAAAAATAATTAAGTGAGACTATTCTAGACTCTATTACATTCTAGTTATATTCACTAAAATGCCAGTTTTTATTTTTGTGTGTGTGGGGAGAATTTGGGCCACACCCACGGTGCTCAGAGGTTACTCATGGTTCCATGCTCAGAAATCACTACTGGCAGACTCAGGGGACCTTATAGGATGCAAATTTCAAACCTGGGTTAGTTCCGGGTTGGTTCAGCCATGTGCATGGCAAACATTCTACCCACTATTACTCTGACCCTTTTTCATTCTTTCTTTTTTATTCTTTCTATGCTCAGGGGTTATGTCTGGTTCTGCATGCAGGCATTACTCCTGGCAGAGCATGAGGGAACAGATAAGATGCTGGGGCTTGAACCTGGGTCAACCACATGCAAGGCAAGTGTCCTACCACTCTATTATTGTTCCAGCCTATTGCTTTTTTTTTTTTTTTTTTTTTTTTTTGGTTTTTGGGCCACACCTGGCTGTGCTCAGGGTTTACTCCTGGCTGTCTGCTCAGAAATAGCCCCTGGCAGGCACGGGTGACCATATGTGACGCCGGGGTTTGAACCAACCACCTTAGGTCCTGGGTTGGCTGCTTGCAAGGCAAACACCACTGTGCTATTTCTCCGGCCCCTGCTTTCTTTTTTTAATGGTCATTGACTATCCTATTAATCTTATTACCAGTATTACTAATTTTTTTTTATTATTTTGGGGGGACTTGGGTTTCCAGTTTTACTATTATAAATATTGTTATATCTGCTTAATAATATTTTTCCTTTGAATTATTTTTTCAATTTGAGTTAGCAGATGAAAGGATATAAAAAGTTCTGGACCCGTGAGAAAGCTCAAAGGACGAGAACATATACTTTATGGTTTTCATGCTGGGGCCCCAGGTTTAACTGCGGGTACTGCAAATACAGGAGTTACCTTTGAGCACCAAGTTAGGGATAGTTCATAAATAAGTATACCTGGTATAGCTTTGCATGTGGCTGCTGTCATAACAGTAATTTAAATTCTAGCATCACATATGGTCTCCTGATCATGTGGTCCCCAGATCATTACCAGTAGTTGCCCCTGAACAACAGAGCCAGGTGTGACCTTAACACTACTGGAATACCCCTCTCAAAAATAAAGTTTAATGGCTCTATTTTTTTGGTGAGGAGGGTGCCACATCAGGGCTCAGTCCTGGGTCTAGTTTCAGGAATTATTCCTGGCAGGGTACCTTCTAGCTTGCTGGGGATACAGTCTGAGTCAGACATGTGCAAGGTGCCTTAACTGCTGTAATATCTCTTTGGCCACTGTGACTCTTTTCAGGTATTATCTTGATAACTTGTAATATTGTGTTGCTTGTTACAATACTTTGTTCTTTAAGAATGGCTGTTTTGGGGGTCAGAGCGATAGCACAGACTCAATTTTGATCCCTGGCATCTCATATGGTCCCCTGAGTTTGCCAGGAGTGATTTCTGAGTGCAAAGCCAGGAGTAACACTTGAGCTGGGTATAGACCCCCCCAAACAAACAAACAAACAAACAAACAATAAAAAGAATATCTATTTTCTCAAAGTCATCCAGGTATAGATTTAAGTATTTATATCTTGACTAATTTTACAGATTTCAAATGGAAGTTTGGGGTTGATATAATTTGTTTTGCTTTTGTTTTGTTTTCGGGTCACTCCTAGTGGTGCTTAGGACTCCTCGCACTGGTGCTCAGGAGATCATAATAGGGGGCTTGAAGCCGGGTCAAGCACCTTATCTACTATAATATCTCTTTGGTCCCCAAAAGGTTGATATAATTTGGATTTATTTAATTGATTGTAATTATATACCATGTAATCTAATCTATTGTTTGTTTTTGTAATTAATCTTAATTTATATTCAAAAATATTTTGTTAGTCGTATCTCTCCAATTAGATTGTATAAACTAAAAAATCATGTAATATTAGGAAGTCAGTTTTCCTCTTCAGATTTTATTTATTGGTAAAATGAGAATGATCATCTTTTTTGTTTGTTTGTTTTTGGGCCACACCTGGTCACACTCAGGGCTTACTCCTGGCTCTGCACTTAGCAATAGCTCCTGGCAGGCTGTGGGGGACAACATATGGGGTGCTGGGGATCAAACTCGGTTTGTCCAGGTTTGGCCACTTGCAAGGCAAACACTCTGCCGCTGTACTCCAGCCCGGAGAGTGATCATCTTTAAGGTTACTTACATTGTTATATTTCTAGGTGATTCTTTCCCCTCTAACTCTTGATTCAGTACTAAGAAAAATCCTAATTTCTCTACTATTGCTTGTTTGTCCTGTTGAATACTCTTTTTTCCTGAGTAGCCCTGCAGGTATTTTAAAAGTGCAAATCTGATTATACCTCTCTCTTTTAAAGCCTTCTAATAGGGGTACCAGAATAATAATCATGGACAGGGTGTGCTTACCTTGCATGAAGCCCACCCATATTCAATCCCAGGCACCACATATTGTTCCACTAGTCCTTCCAGGAGTGATACTTGGCCTAGAGCCAGGATTAAGCCCTGAGCACTGCTGGGTGTGGTGCAAAAATAATAAAAACAAAACCCAAAACTTTCTGGTGGGAATAGGACAATAACTAGAATGTCTGGAGCTCAAACTCTGTGGGGGAACTTGAGCTTATCCCTAGTACTGCTTGATCTTCTATGCACCACAACCAGGAAGAGACCTAACTCCTATGGTATTTCTTCAACTCCCAATGTAAAATTTCTTATCAGTCTCAGAAGGATTTAGTCCTTGTTTCATTTTTTTCTTATCAGTTGCATTAATCCCTGCTGTTCTTTGTTTTTGAGGAGACATACCTGATGGGGCTTAGGAACTACTCCTAACTCAGTGCTTCAGGGTCATTTTTTTTTTTTTTTTTTTTGGTTTTTGGGTCACACCGGCAGTGCTCAGGGGTTATTCCTGGCTCTATGCTCAGAAATCACCCCTGGCAGGCATATATGGGATGCCACGATTTGAACCACCAACCTTCTGCATGAAAGGCAAATGCCTTACCTCCATGCTATCTCTCCGGCCCCTCATTCTTTTTTTAAAATAATATTTTATTTAAACACCTTGGTTACAAACATGATTGTGGTTGGGTTTCAGTCATATAAGAGGACACCCCCCAGCACCATTGCAACATTCCCACCACCAATGTCCCAAATCTTCCTCCTTCCCACCACGCCCCCGCCTGTACTCTAGACAGACATTCTCATTGTTAGGATAGTTCGCAATGTAGTTATTTCTCTAACTAAACTCATCACTCTTTGTGGTGAGGTTCATGAAGTAGGCTGTAACTTCCAGCCCTCCTCTCTTTTGTCTCTGAAAATTATTGCAAGAATGTCTTTCATTTTTCTTAAAACCCGTAGATGAGTGAGACCATTCTGCATCTTTCTCTCTCTCTGACTTATTTCACTCAGCATAATAGAATCTATGTACATCCATGTATAGGAAAATTTCATGACCATCTCTCCTGATGGCTACATAATACTCCATTGTGTATATGTACCACAGTTTCTTTTTTTTAAATATATTTTTATTTAAGTAGCATGATCATATTTGGGTTACAGTCATAACCAGAACACCCCCCTTCACCAGTGTAACATTACCCCCTCCCCCTTCCCATCCCCTGCCTGTATTCGAGACAGGCATTCTACTACAGTTATTTGTTTTTAAGTTCAGTAAGTTGTATTTTTTTTCCTTAAAGGATAAGAGTAAAACAATATAGTAAAGGTGTGATAGTGAGAATCGCCATTGTTTGCATAGGTCCAGAAAAATGGGAAAATGAAGAAAAATTCCTTGACCCGATTAAAAAAAGGCCTCACCCTAGAAGTTTATTGGCATAAGACAGACTCTGGGTTCCAGGTATACCAGTTCATCCAACTCCAGTCATTCTCAAGGTCCTGGTGAAACTTTTTCACACTTTAGCTGTTGTTGGTATCAGATTCTTATATTTAAAGACTCTGGATTCTGTGCATTTCTTTCATCGATGTCACGCTGATGTGGAGCATCCTCTAGTTTCGGCATACCATTAAATGCAGAGCGATCTGCCCTGCATGCAGACTGTTGCTGAGTCATCTGGGTGTTGGGAGCACTCTTTGGAGTAAGTCAATGCCAAAGCAGTGGGAGGTCTTCCCTGGTAGAGGCTTGGATCCTGGTAATGTTAAAGACAATTGTGGTTGTTTCCATAGATGGTATCCATTGTTTAGGTGTGTGTGGGCAATGCCCAATTCTTCTGAGGCCTGAGCCAAATCATTATGCCAATGTTCAGGGTAAAAGGCCTAATTACATTACCAAATTTGAGTTCCCATCTCTATTAGATAAGAACTTGTTTGCATATGTATTTTTCCCATTTTAATGTGCCTATGCAAAAGAGAAGCAATGCCACAAGATATTGTTGGTGCATCTGGGGGCCGACAACTAAAGTCCAAAATTCCCCATAACTTGGTACAAACATGAAATCTATACAGCGATACTCTTCTACCAGTATTGCTTATAAAACAGATCTCAAAGGGGGAAAATCAAACAATCAAATAACAAAGCCAGTGGGCAAAATTGTCACTATATGAGGATATTCGACAAGAGTTATAGATATTAAGGGAATACATCTGAGATATACAAAGGAGATACACGTGACCCTTTTATGTTTTAGAAATAGTCAAGAGGGAGGGGGGTGTTTCCGAGATACCACTTTGGTCTGTGATTGGACAAGTGAAGAGAGCATGGAGCCATGTCCTCCCCTTGTTGCCTGCTGAAGCTTCCGACTCCGAGAGGCTTTTGCTTCCTAATTGCTGGAAGTTGAAAGTTCAGTAGACCCCTCCCAGCCCCTTGTAGGAAAAAGGAAGCCTGGGGTCTCTTTTAAATTGCACCTCACTGGAAACCAATTGCTGGAACCCTGAACAGGTATCCAGGAATAACCCTGGGGACGGGGTGGAAGGAGAGAGAAGGCTGTGGGGGGCAACCCAGGCTGCATCTTCACCTTATCTTGGCCAAAAAGCCGACAGCATGGAACCTTGCTGTGACACGTTGCCTGCTGAAGCTTCAGACTCCACACAAAAATTATTGTGAAAGATATGTAATCTACCTTGGCCAAAACAAAAATCATTAGTACAGAAAATGGTTAAATGTGGGGTAACAAGAGATGGGAGTGAGGGAGTAAAGGAATAAAACGAGCGCCTGGACGGCGTTCAGATAATGACAAGCAGATGAAACACAATGATATCCATATATTTCTTATAATGCTAGTTCCCCCACGCAGTTTCACAATGGACAAGTTTAATAAGGAAACTTCCCTGATAAGTTCTAGTGCCATAACCTATTGTGACCATGTCCCGCACCCCTTCCTAGGCCTGGTTAAAGCAGCCTTTGGCATGGTGGAGGGCTGCCAAATGCCATGCTGGCAGGACCTCCCGGGTTGGCTCCCAGGAAGGAAAGAGATCCTTCCCGAGCCAGAAGGCCGGAAGGTCGCAGTCCCCGCCCCCAGACCCTCCCTTTGGAGCCGGGAGGGAAATGGGGAGAGCCTAGGAAAAGCAATAAACTCCTCCAAGGGACCCATCTTAGTGGCTTGCCCAGCCATGTGGCCAGACAAAGCCCTGGAGTACCGGAGGAAGGAGGTAGAGGGGTGCTGGGGTGCCATGTCCCGCACCACTTTGTAGGCCTGGTTAAAGCAGCCTTTTTAGCCATTCATCTGTTGAAGGGCATCTTGATTGTTTCCAGAGTCTTGCTATGGTAAATAGTGCTACAATGAATATAGGTATAAGGAAGGGGTTTTTGTATTGTATTTTTGAGTTCCTAGAGTATATTTCTAGGAGTGGTATAGCTGGATCATATGGGAGCTCAATTTCCAGTTTTTGGAGGAATCTCCATATTGCTTTCCATAAAGGTTGGACTAGACGGCATTCCCACCAGCATCAGGGTCATTCTTGATGATGCTCAGGTCATACATGTGGTGCTGGGGATTAAACCTGGCCTCCTGCATGGAAAGCATGTGCTCCAGTCAGTTAAACTATCTTTCCGAGATGATCATTGTTGCTAAATGCTCGGAACAGAGGGTTTTATTTTTGTTTGTTTGTTTTTGTGTTTTGGGCTACACCCAGTGGCGCTCAGGTGTTACTCCTGGCTCTGCACTCAAAAATCGCTCCTGGTAGGCTTGGGGCACCATATGGGATGCCAGGGATTGAACCTGAGTCCATCCCAGGTTGTCTGCGTGCAAGGCAAATGCCTTACTGCTGTGCTATTGCTTCTGGCCCTAGAGCAGAGGTGTTTTTTTTTTTTTTTAAATAATTTTTTTTTTTTTTTTTTGGTTTTTGGGCCACACCCGGTGACGCTCAGGGGTTACTCCTGGCTATGCGCTCAGAAGTCGCTCCTGGCTTGGGGGACCATATGGGACGCCGAGGGATCGAACCACGGTCCGTCTCCTAGGCTAGCGCAGGTAAGGCAGGCACCTTACCTCCAGCGCCACCGCCCGGCCCCCCTAAATAATATTTTTATTTAAGAACCTTGATGACTAAAAGAGAGTTTTCTCTCTCTCTCTCTGACTTATTTCACTCAGCATAATAGATTCCGTGTACATCCATGTATAGGAAAACGCAGAATGGTCTCACTCATCTATGGGTTTTAAGAAAATGAAAGACATTCTTGCAATAATTATTTTCAAACACAAAAGAAAAAAGAGCTGGAAGTTCCAGCTCACTTCAGGAAGCTCACCACAAAGAGTGATGAGTTTAGTTAGAGAAATAACTACATTTTGAACTGTCCTAATAATGAGAATGTATGAGGGAAATGGAGAGCCTGTTTAGAGTACAGGCGGGGGTTGGGTGGGGAGGAGGGAGACTTGGGACATTGGTGATGGGAATGTTGCACTGGTGATGGGTGGTGTTCTTTACATGAGTGAAACCCAAACACAATCATGTATGTAATCAAGGTGTTTAAATAAAATAAAATAAAAAAAGAGTTTTAATGATAGTTTTACTGTCATGCTAAGTAATGCTTCAGATTTCCAACTTTTCTCTTTGAATTTTTCAGTCAAGTGTAAAAATCTTAAAAAGTTTTCCAGAGGCTAGAGCAACATTACACCTTATAGAGTACTTGCCTAGAACATGGCAAACCTAGGTACAATCCCTGCCAGCATATATGATCCCTTGAGCCCTGCAAGGAGTAATCATATGCACAGAATCTGGAATAAAACCTGAGTACCACCAATTGTGGCCCCAAAACAAATCAGAAGAAACTAAATTTCCCAGAAATTAAGTGTTATTGTAGTGATTGTAACAAAGTGTACCAAACTGGTCCTTTTATCCTTTCATTCCCCTTTCCTCTCCTGAAGGTAGATAGTACAATGGGTATAGCACTTGCCTTGTATACAGCCAGCCCAGGTTCAATCCCCAGCATCCCAGATGGACCCCAGAGTGTTGCCAGGAATTTTTGAGCTCAGAACCAGGGATAACTTCTTAGCACTGCCAGATGTGGCCCAAAATAAAATAAAATTTTGGCCAAATCCAGCTGCTCAGTGCTTCAGGAAATACTCCGGGCAGTGTTCAGAGAACCACATGTGGTATCAGGGACCAAACAGGGTCAATCACATGCAAATTGCTTTAATTCCTGTACTATTCAGCTTAAGGATTTCTTTCTTTCACTATTGAATTTATTAAAAGCAAATTATTAACAGGGGCTGGAGTGGTGGCACAAATGGTAGGGTGTTTGCCTTGCATGCGCTAACCTAGGATGGACTACGGTTAGATCTCCCGGCATCCCATATGGTCCACCAAGCCAGGAGCGACTTCTGAGCACATAGCCAGGAGTAACCCGATGTGCCCCCCCCAAAGCAAAACAAACAAACAAACAAACAAAAAACAACAATTACAATAAGCTAGGTATCATGGAAGGCATTAAGTTGCTTCCTTTGAGTGATGGTGAGAAATAGGGATAGCAATCATATTTTGATTTTTTAGATTTTGGCACCATACCTGATGGTGTTTGGAGCTACTCTGATACTATTCTTAGGGTATCACTCTTGACTATGCTCAGGAGACCATATTGTCCCAGGAATTGAACATAGGCCTCTAATATGCAAGGACAATTGAACTATCTCTCATGTCCTGGAGTAGCAATTTTGAGAGAGGAAGGAGGATATTTGAGTCAAGAACCAGCCTATGGAACTAGACAGTGATAAGATTATACATCTGCAGCATTTATACCCAAAACACAAAACCTTTAATCTGTAAGAATATATCTTCATTATTTATAATAATGAATACTTTACAATAATTATTTGTAATGAATTAATTATAACTAATTTACCATAATTATTTATATAACTTCATTATTTACAATAGTCAAGATATTGACTCAACAATTAAACAACTCAAGTGCCCAACAGTAGATGAGTAAATAAAGAAATTATGGTGGAACCAGGCCTAGGAAGGGGGTGCGGGACATGGATCACCCCAGCACCCCCCTACCTCCTTCCTCCGGTACTCCAGGGCTTTGCCTGGCCACATGGTGGGGCAAACCAGCAAGGTGGGTCCCCTGGAGGAGTTTATTGGTATTCCTAGGCTTGCGCCATTTCCCTCCCACCTCTAAGGGGAGGGTCTGGGGGAGGGGCCTCTACCAGGGAAGACCTCCCACTGCTTTGGCATTGACTTACTCCAAAGAGTGCTCCCAACACCCAGAGACTCAGCAACAGTCTGCATGCAGGGCAGATCGCTCTGCATTTAATGGTATGCTGACACTAGAGGATGCTCCACATCAGCGTGACATCGATGAAAGAAATGCACAGAATCCAGAGTCTTTAAATATAAGAATCTGATACCAACAACAGCTAAAGTGTGAAAAAGTTTCACCAGGACCTTGAGAATGACTGGAGTTGGATGAACTGGTTTGCCTGGAACCCAGAGTCTGGTTTTTTTTTTTTTTTTATTTTTATTTTGAATTATGAGAACAAAAGATGCAAAGAAAGAGGACAAGGTAAAGTTACAGTGGAAGGACAATCACCCATAACATAATTCTCAGAAGAAGTCCCCTTGCTGATATCTTAACTTTGAACTTTCAGCCAAAGAATGTTAAGATAAATAAAACAGAATCCATGTACAATTACTTTGTCCCTCAAGTCCCCAGATTGTAGCACATTATACTATTTCTTAACAGCACACAAGGCAATCTAAAGCCATAAAACTTACGTAACTCCTTAAACATTAGAGGCATAGTATTTTTTACATTTCCATGTACATGCATATTAGCTTAAGTTAACCTCAAATTTTAAGTGGGTGCATTTTAAGGATTAGAGTCAAAGGAGCACAGTAAAAATGGTGTTAGAGTGGCAATTGTTGTTTGCATAGGCCCACCAAAATATGAGAGGCATGGAAAGGAACAACCTTGGCCTAAATACAAAGAGATCCTACCCCTGAAGTTTCCTGGCATAAGACCAACTCTAGGCTTCAGGCAAGTTATCGTCCGATCCAAGACATTGTTCGTAGTGCCAACACACTTTTCACAGTCTCTGTTGTTGGTATCATGTTTCTGTATTAAAGATTCTGGAATCTGCATATCCTACATTGAAGTCGTGATGTGGAGTGTCTTCTCGTTTCACCTCACCATGAAAGGGCAATGCAGGAAGCCCTGTCCTGTAAGCAGGTCGTTGTTAAGTCTTCTCAGTGTTAAGGGAAGTCTCTTTTGAGCAGGACGATATCTGAGCAGTGGTAGGTTCTTTCGTGGTAGAGGATTGCTTCCAGGTGATGTTATAGACAAACCTCACAATTAAGGGGCAATACAGCAAGCCCTGTCCAGTAAGCTGGTCATTGTTTTTGTTAAGTCTTCTCAGTGTTAAGGGAAGTCTTTTTTGAGTAGATCGATGTCAGAGCAGCTGTAGGGTCTTCCCTGGTAGAGGAATGCCTCCAGGTGATGATATATACAACCTTGGATGTTTTGTAGATGTCTTCTTTAGATCAGGGGTGAATGGAGAATGCCTATTCTTCTGAGGCCTGTGCCAGGTCTTTATGTCAATGTTCAGGGTGTAAGGTCTCATTGCACTACAAGATTTGTATGTTCCCATCTCTATTAGATAAGAACTTATTGGTATGTATAGTATTTTCCCATTTTAGTGTGCCTAAGCAAACAAGAAATAAAGCCACGTCTTGCTATCAGATATATGGGGGCGTAAGAACATTTCCAACAATACCAATGACTTGGTTCAAACATAAGCATTAAACTGAGGGATTCTTTCACACCAAATTTCATATTGAGCAGTTCACAAAGAGAAGATAAAAAACATGGGGGGTGGGGATCGTCACTGTATAAGAAAATATTCAGCAAAAGTTATAGCTGTCAAAGAAAACACCCATAAAATGTTGAAGAGACATAAGTGTCCTTTTTATGCCTTTTAAAATAGTTGGGTGGGTGTTAACTCCAGGGCACCACTTTGGTCTGTGACTTAGGACTCTACAGTACTTAAGTTAGAAAGGGTAAATGAGGAGTAATGATGATAGGAGTTAAGGAAGTTAAAGAGAAATATGATCTTATGAAGGGGTATGCAAAAGGGCAGAGTACAAAATGGACATTCTGCATACATAAAAACATAATTCAATGATAGTACTATTAATGTTTCTTGTGCGCGCGGGGGCTATTGCCCCCATGTGATTTTGAAAATATAGACTGGACAGAGATTACCAGTGACTTCAAGAAGTCAAGAAAGCCTAGGGTACCTTCAAGCTCCACCAAGGGCCCCAACTCACCAGCTTGCCCAGGGAAGCCCTGGAGATCTGGAGCAAGGTGGTAGAGGGGTGCTGGGGTTACCCAAGTCCCGCACCCCCACTAGGCCTGGTTAAGAAGGCCTTCCGCGTGGTGGGGGCCTGCCAAACCCCTTCCTGCTAGACTCCCCACTCCCAGGAAGGAGAGATCCTTCAAGAAGCTGGGAGGCCAGAAGTTCAGGGCCCCACCCAGACCCTCCCTAAGGAGCTGAATGGATAATGGGGGAAAGCCTAGGGTACCTTCAAGCTCCACCAAGGGGCCCAACTCACCGGCTTTCCCAGGCATGTGGCCCGGGGAAGCCTTGGAGATCTGGAGCAAGGCGGTAGAGGGGTGCTGGGGTTACCCAAGTCCCGAACCCCCACTTGGCCTGGTTAAGAAGGCCTCCGGCATGGCGGGGGGCCTGCCAAACCCCCTCCTGCTAGACTCCCGGCTCCCAGCCCCAGAGTCGAGTCTGTCTTATGTCAATAAACTGAGGTGAGGCCTTTTTAGTAATCAGGTCAAGGATTTTTTTCCATTTTCCCCATTTTTCTGGACCTATGCAAACAACGGCGATTGCTACTATCACACCTTTACTTTTTTTTACTTTTATCCTTTAAGGAAAAAAATACAACTTACTGAACTTAAAAACAGTTGTAGTAGAATGCCTGTCTCGAATACTGGCAGGGTATGGGAAGGGGGAAGGGAGTAATATTACACTGGTGAAGGGAGGTGTTCTGGTTATGACTGTAACCCAAATATGATCATGTTACTTAAAAAATATATTAAAAATAAAAAGAATGAATGAGGGAACTAGAAAACCTGTCTAGAAACAGGTGGGGGCATGGGATGGAGGGAGATTTGGGACATTGGTGGTGGGAATGTTGCACTGGAGATGGGGGGTGTTCTTTACATGACTGAAACCTAATCACAATCATATTTGTAATCAAGATGTTTAAATAAATAAAAATATTAAAAAAAAAAGAGGGGCCCGGAGAGATAGCACAGCAGTGGTGTTTGCCTTGCAAGCAGCCGACCCAGGACCAAAGGTGGTTGGTTCGAAACCTGGTGTCCCATATGGTCCCCCGTGCCTGCCAGGAGCTATTTCTGAGCAGATAGCCAGGAGTAACCCCTGAGCGCCGCCGGGTGTGGCCCAAAAACCAAAAAAGAAAAAAAAAAGAAATTATGGTGGGGCCGGAGAGATAGCATGGAGGTAAGGTGTTTGCCTTTCATGCAGAAGGTCATTGGTTCGAATCCTGACATCCCATATGGTCCCCTGAGCCTGCCAGGAGCAATTTCTGAGTGTGGAGCCAGGAGTAACCCCTGAGCGATGCTGGGTGTGACCCCAAAACCAAAAACAAACAAAAAATAAATTATGGTAAGGAATTGGAGAGAGTACAGCTGTTAAGGCTGGTACAGCATGGTCCCTCGAGCACTGTTAGCAACATTCCCAGAGCATAGGACTGGAAGTAAACTTGAAGCACCACCAGAATGCAGGTATGCAATCCCCCAAAAAGGTATACAATGGCGGGGGAAAGGTATGCAATGGAATACTACTCAACTATGAGAAAAAATGAAATCTTGCTGTTTTCTGTAATATTGGAAGGATGGATGGAATAAATGTTAAGTGAAGTAAGTCAGAAACAAAAAGACAAAGAAACAAATCAAGGAATTTGACAAAATCCCCAATGCAAATAACCCTTAGATACAGTCTGGTCTTAACAAAGAATGGGAGGGAAGGGACCTTAGGATAATGGTGGAGGAATCCTGGCACCCTAGTAGTAGGATTGGTGTAACAGTACTACTTTTTTTGTTTTGTTTTGGGGCCACACCTGGTGACACTCGGGTTACTCCTGGCTCTGTGCTCAGAAATTGCTCCTGGCTCGGGGGACCATATGGAATGCCAGGGATCAAATCCAGGTTCGTCCTGCGTCAGCCCCATGCAAGGCAAACACCCTACTGCTGCACTATTGCTCTGGCCCCAACTACAAGTATTTTTTTTTTTTTATAAAAGAGAAGCAGTGGCTAAACTTGGACATTTTGGTGAAGGTGAAGTTGCAGTAATTTTGTATATATAAAACCCATAGATTTTTTTTTCTTTGGAAATCATGTTGCCTAAATTGCAATTTAAACTTCTTTTTTCTTTTTTTTTTAAAAGAGTGTAGATGAGTAGAGGAAAGACCCAGGTCTTAAACCCAGGTTTTAGAGCACTGGGCAGGGGAGTTGTAATGTAAACCTATGTAGAGACTGATAAGACATATGGTATAAATGTCTGAGAAGCATAGTGATGTCTGGACTTTACCTTCTATTGCAGAGTTTTGGGGAGACATTGCTAAGGAATTTTATTGGAAGACCCCATGCTCTGGCCCATTCCTCCAGTACAACTTTGATGTAACTAAAGGGAAAATCTTCATTGAGTGGATGAAAGGAGCAACTACCAACATCTGCTACAATGTACTGGATCGGAATGTCCACGAGAAAAAACTTGGAGATAAAGTTGCCTTTTACTGGTAAAGACATCTTTCTTTACATTTTTGTTTGTTTGTTTGTTTTTGTCTTTCTTATAGTATAAATCACCTTGCACATTTATTCACTTTTATGTAGTCATTAATATTTCATAAAGTATTTTCAAAGTCATTAAATCATTTCAAAATACAATTTTTAAAGGAAAACTATGTCAATTTAGTTACATGACTTACTTACAATCATAAAGCCAATATGGGACAGAACAGACATTTAAAGTTTAGTGGCCTGATTTGAATCAAGATATTTTGATTTATAGAAGAAAGGTATATAGGACTGAGAAACTTTATTTTTCATTCTTGCTTTGGGAGGAAAATGAACATCAGGTTTGTTTATGGTTTTTTGTTTATTTGTTTGTTTTACCACCACTTCATTATCATTACCTTTTTTTATTGAGCTAGATATGGGACCCTATTGCTCCAATGTTTATTAAGTAGTAATTCATTTGAATCTCACAATAATCAAAAAGCACTGCTTTCTTTATTTCACATATACAAAAACTGAAAATCTGAAGTGTTAAATGCTTTTCTGAAATCTTGCAGTTAACTAGAAACTGCAGGCCTGAAATTCAAACCCATTCTAGAGCTTATACTCTTAATCAGTTACCTCTCTAACTCCTTATATTAGTTTCTCAATAGATATGCTTTCAGAATAGATATTCTTCACTTCATTTTATGTGTAAAGATAGCAGCCCAGGGGCGATATGGATGCAAGATGGGAATGGGGATTGAGGGAGGACAACTTTGGTGATGGGAATTCCCCTGACACATTGTTAATATGTACCTAAAATATTACTGTGAAAGATATGTAAGCCACTTTGGTCAAAATAAAAATTATATTAAAAAATAAAATGCAAATAAATAGACTATAAAAAAAGAAAGGAATTGTTTTACAATTAAATAATAGTTCAAGGTGGAACTAGAATTCAAACTCAAATCCTCTGACTTCTTGCTTGTAACATTACCCCCATACTGCTCCCTGGAGACACTTCCTAAAATGCAATTCTCCTAGAAATATAACTCAGTATTAGACTTGAACCCAAGAAGGACCTGGAAGGTGAAGAACTGGAATCTTGCTTCTGGCAATCCCCAGCAGCTGGGGATTGTGCTGTTTCTTTTTAAGTGAGCTTGTAGGAGCAGTTAGTCTTTTTGTTGTTTGTTTCTTTTTCTTTTTTTTTTTTGTTTGTTTTTTGGGCCACATCAGTGGGTGCTCAGGGGTTACTCCTGGTTCTGAACTCAGGAATCACTCCTGGCAGGCACAGGGGATAGTATGGGATGCCGGGGATCAAACCCAGGTCAGCTACATGTAAGGCAAGTGCCTTACCTGCTTTATGATCACTCCAGTCCCATGTTTGTTGTTTTAGGGCTACAGCTAGTGGTGTTCAGGGGTTATTCCTGACTCTAAGCTCAGGGATAACTCCTGGAAGGGGTGCATGGAACTATATGGGATGCATGGTATCACATTCTGGTTGGCTGCATGCAAGGCAAACGCTGTACCCTCTGTACTATCGCTTCAACCCCTCAGGATATTTTATGGAAGAATTTAATCCAGTAAAATTTTCTTTGTATGGGCCAGAGAGATAGTTGGGTACTTGCCTTGCTTGCAACTGATTGGGGTTTGATCTCTGGCACTCTTTATAGTCTCCGGAGTGATTCCTGTGTTCAGCATTGCTGGGTGTGGCCCCAAATTAAAAAGAAATTCTTTGTATAAATTGAACTTAATCCAGTTTTATCTCATTTGTGTCATGTAGTAAGAAGAGCCCTAACCAGAGGGACAGGGAATTTAGGTTCTCATTCCAAATTTGCTCATATGCTACAATCAAGGCTTTTAACTTTGAGTCAATTTCCTTTTTCATAAAATGTAGATAATAATTCCACCCTTTGCTCTGTCACTAGATTGTTATAAAAATCAAATAAGATGGGGCTTGGGCCTTGGCGCTAGAGGTAAGGTGCCTGCCTTGTCTGCGCTGCCTTGGATGGACCGCGGTTGGATCCCCCGGCGTCCCATATGGTCCCCCAAGCCAGGAGCGACTTCTGAGCGCATAGCCAGGAGTAACTCCTGAGTGTGACCGGGTGTGGCCCAAAAACAAACAAAACAAAACAAAACAAAACAAAAAAACAAAAAACCCCACAAAAATCAAATGAGATATTATAAAGCATTTATTTATATTTATTTGTAAAAACACTCTATAGATATGAGTGTTTTTTTTTTTTTTTTTTTTTTGTATTGTCATTGCCATTGGCATTAATGTGAGGGCTCTTTGCCATTGAAACCGTCAGTTATTCTGTTGATACATTCTTTAACTCCTGCCCTGGACGTCATACTTAAGTTCTTGTTGATACTTAGGCCTGTTTTCTAGGTTCCTCAGGGATGAGATAACCTTCAGAGTTCTGCAAAGAAGTTGCTTGTGTCTGAATATATTTCCTGGTTTGAAGTAATTCAGGTGAATCACAAAACACAGAAAACTCAGGTCAGAGTTGTAAGTGCTGCAGATTCTTGAGGTCCTATCTAATTCTGGTACCAGACATATGCAGATAGGTCCTAGAAAGTGTTACTTTACCCATTTGTAGAAGGGATATGGACAAAAGTAGTGTTTTCTGTATTGGGCCAGTGTCATGATTTTAAAAAACTGGTGTGCAGGAGTCCCAGATTTGATCTCTGGCACCATGGGGAGTTGCCCAAGCACAGCTGGGTGTAGCGCGCTCGCACACACGCACACACACACACACACACACACACACATACACACACACTAATTACTAGAGGAAACTTCATTATTCATGAAACAATTGAGTCTTAGAAACACTGCATAGTAAGCCTTTACAGGAATTGCAAATATATATTATTATTGTAGTAGCGCCAAGAAACATTCACATAATACAAAGTGGCTAACTTTGTTTAATGTTGAGTTTTCCAGTTTTATTTGATCGCCAAATAGGGAAAGATAGTGAAAGATATTAAGGGTAGCTTATATTAGTGAGGGCCAGCTTAAATGAAGGACAGGAGGGGATTTGGTTTATAGGGAGAGAATTTATAGGGAAAGAGTGGTTGAGGACTATTATTTTGGTCATATGCTAGTTGCTCAGTATTTTATTTATTCAATAAGAGAACCACAGCCTCAAAAGCATAAGAAATTTACTATCGTCTATTCTTTCCATAATAATGATAATTATCATTATTTCTTTTTTGGGGGGTGGGCCATACCCGGCGGTGCTCAGGGGTTACTCCTGGCTCTCTGCTCAGAAATAGCTCCTGGCAGGCACGGGGGACCATCCAGGACCCTAGGTCCTGGATCGGCTGCTTGCAAGGCAGATGCCGCTGTGCTATCTCTCCTGCCCCAATTATCATTATTTCTATATTAACTACCTTTCCTTTCATAAGTAAAGTCACTACTCTCTTTTCATAGGCTCTTTCCTTAGAATAGAAACTTTGATCTCAAAATTCCTATGTATTTCTGAGTATAAACTTGTTTATATTTAGAAATCATCAAATTTGGTTGGGTATGAGATAAAAACCAGATTTTGACAAGAGGAGTGTCTAGATGACATGGAATGCTAGCATCCTGGGGTATATTGTCCTAGCATTCATGTTTAGGGACAGTATTAATTATCTAGGTCCATTTCTAGGAATTCATCTCAGTGAATGGTGATAAAGGGACTATTTTTTTTTCTTCCCCTCATTCTTTTTCTTTAGTGGTTACACTAGTTTTTCTTCTGACCAAAATACATAAGTTAAGGGAAAACAATTGAAAAAGAAGTTGACATTAGGCTATTGTTTTTCTTTTTCTGAGTCTTTGTGGGAGTGGTAGGAAATAAACTCTGTAAAGTCCCTTTTTGTTCTGGTACTTCAGGATTATGATTATTTCTGAAGAGGAAGTGGTTTCTAGGAGTTCTTTTGCAACCTATAGTTACTTTATATTTACTCAAGATGATTGGGCTTCTGAAGAATAGTAGAAAGGAGAATTTCAGAAGATTTAGAAGGGAGTCTGGGGGCAGAGTTATTGCTGGCAAAATAAACATTGTCCTGAGTTTTATGATCCTTGATAAAGTAAAAAATCATTCTCTAAACTGGTAAAAATGATAAGGAACCTAGTGCTGTGAAATCCTGAGTCACTTTTTGGAAGTATATAGAAAGAATATGAATAGTAAAAGTAATGTTATATTTTATATTAACAAATATAATAATAAATAATAATAAATACAGAGAGATAATACAGCAGATAGGGTGCTTACATTGCACATGACCTACCCAGATTTGATGCCCAGCAATCCATATGGTTCCTGGAGCACTGCCAGGAGTAATTCCTGAGTGAAGAGCCAGGAGGAAACCCTGAGCACCACCAGAAGAGACACACAAAAACCAATAAATGGAGATTCTTGAGGCCTATTTCAATAACCTGTGTCATCTCAGCTACTGGGTTTATAGCTGAGCTGCTGATATGTCACTGTGTTCCTTAATATTGAATAAGGAAAATGACTCAGATAATGCCTTTTTCTGAGACTTCTTTCTCATCTGTAAACTATTAGGGGTACACAGGGTACTTGCTAAAGTTACTCTGGTGCTGACACTTAGAATTTCTGTCATAAATATAGGAAATTGTGGTGACAAGGCAGCTAAGAGTAGTTGTAGGGAGGGGAAGAACCTAATACTTGTGTGAATTATGTGTTCTTGCTTTACAGAAACTTCACGTTTGCAACAGTAAAGATAGGGGTAAGGAGTTAAGGATAGGCCATCCCCCTTCCCCTGGGATTATTTTGGTCAGACTTCCCAGCAACAGTTATTTCTCTAGATATCTTCCATTAGTTTGTAGCATGCTTTCCGTAAGCAAGGGATCAGATTCTTGGTTTTTGGTGGTGGTGGAATGGGTGTACTGGAGAGGGGAGGCTGCACCTGGCAGTGCTGGGGTTAC
This sequence comes from Suncus etruscus, assembly GCF_024139225.1. Taxonomy (NCBI): domain Eukaryota; kingdom Metazoa; phylum Chordata; class Mammalia; order Eulipotyphla; family Soricidae; genus Suncus; species Suncus etruscus. The sequence goes on along the minus strand of NC_064856.1, from coordinate 18,004,069 downwards.
TCTTGTCTTTGCTCTCAGGAATTACTATTGGAGGTTCTCAGGGGACCATATGGGATGCCGGGGATTGAACCCAGGTGAGCCACATGGAGGGCAAGCACCAAACCCACTGTACTATTGGGTCTGGATACTCTTTATCAGCTCATTCACTCCAAAGAATTTGGGCACTGATAATGATCCCTTCTATCTATATCTTCAGCTTCTGGCAATTTGAGACTCACAGTTCCAGTCCTTTGAGGTCATTTGGTTAACTGACTGTCAAAGCCCCTGTGTTTTTAGCCACTGTGTTTCTATTCCTAGTAATTGCCCCAAAATGACTTTCTGATTCAGGAACACTAGCAAACCCATAGTGTCCCCTCACTGTATCCTATTGTTGAAAAACTATGTTGCAAAGTACTTAAATATATTTCTCTGGGCTGGAGAGATAGTACAGCGGCGTTTGCCTTGCAAGCAGCCGATCCAGGACCAAAGGTGGTTGGTTCGAATCCCGGTGTCCCATATAGTCCCCTGTGCCTGCCAGGAGCTATTTCTGAGCAGACAGCCAGGAGTAACCCCTGAGCACCGCCGGGTGTGGCCCCCCCCCAAAAAAAAAACCCCAAATATATATTTCTTCATAAAACTTTTTTCCTTCCAACCCCTTCTTCTTACCTTGGTCTTAGTTCTGTGTTTTGAGGCCTCATAAAAGAATTGTATTCTTTTTCAATAAGACATCCCCTCAGATATTTGGGGCAATTATTATTTCCCTAATAGGCTGAATGTAGAATTATCGAAATTCCAATCTAAGGTGTGTGTGTGTGTGAGAGACAGAGCGATATTGAGTGAGAGAGAGAGGCTCAAGTGAAAGAGCCTGTGCTTAGCATATGCAAGGTCCTGTGTAAGATCCTAGGCACCTCATAGGTATAAAACTGCTGGATGTAACCCTTTTCTAAAATATGATATTCCAGAAATTTAAATCTAGCATATGGGCTGGAAAGATATAATTCAGAAGTTAAAGATACTTGCCTTGTATGCAGCAGCTTACTTTGGCATGGACCCTGAACCACATGGTCTCCTGAGCATAGAGCTGGGAGTAGCCTCCAGATCACTTGGTGTGCCTCTAACCCCCATCTTCAATCTAAAGATACCTTTAAGGCTGGAACAGTAGTGCAGTGGTAGGGCGTTTGCCTTGCATGTAACTGACCCAGGATGGACCTCAGTTCAATCCCTGGCATCCCATATGGTCCCTCAAGACAGGAGCAATTCTGAGTGCATAGCCAGGAGTAATCCCTGAATGTCACTGGGTGTGGCCCCAAAACCAGAAACCAAAAAAAAGGAAAGATACCTTGAACATTATGTAGTTAAAAATTTTCATTTTTTTTTAAAAGTTAGGATATTTTTAAAAAATAAACTCATATATAGAGATTTACATTAATCGGATCTGAACTGCTTGTTTTACTTATATAAATAATTTCTTTATTTAAACATCGTGATTTCAAATATAATTGTAGTTGGGTTTTAGTCATAACAAGAACATCCCACTTACCATGCAACCTTCCCATCACCAATGCCCCCCAACTCTTCCGTCCCCACCCCCCACCTGTATTCGAGACAGGCTTTCTACATTCCTCACTCACTGACATTGTTATGATATTTCTTTTTTTTTTTTTTTGGTTTTTGGTTTTTGGGCCACACCCGGCGTTGCTCAGGGGTTTACTCCTGGCTGTCTGCTCAGAAATAGCTCCTGGCAGGCACGGGGGACCATATGGGACACCGGGATTCGAACCAACCACCTTTGGTCCTGGATCGGCTGCTTGCAAGGCAAACGCCGCTGTGCTATCTCTCCGGGCCCTGTTATGATATTTCTCAGTGTAGTTATTTCTCTAACTGCACTCACCACTCTTTGTGGTGAGCTTCATATCTTGAGATGGTCCTTCTGGCCCTCATCTCTGGGAATTATTTCAATGTCTTTAATTTTTCTTAAAACCCATAGATGAGTGAGACTATTCTGTCTTTCTATTTCCCTCTTTCTAATTTCACTCAGCATAATAGATTCCATGTACATCCCTGTATAGGAGAATTTCATGACTTCATATCTCCTGACGACTGCATAATATTCCATTGTGTATATATACCACAGTTTCTTTAGCCATTCATCTGTTGAAGGGCATCTTGGTAGGGATATACCCTAGGAACACAAAAATCCAATCTAATCCAATACAAAAATCCCTTCCTCACACCTATATTCATTGCAACATTATTTACAATTTATTTTTGTGATGTAGCTTTTTTGTTTGATTTTGGGCCATACCTGGCAATGCTCAGGGGTTATTCCTGCATTCAGGTAGTGCATCTTTGTGGTGCTCAGGGGACAAAAGGGATGCCTGCAATCAAATCCAGTTGACCATATGCAAGGCAAATGCCGTACTTGCTGTATTAGCAGTCTGGCCTCAGCCAGGTAGATTTTATTGAACGAAACATTCTGAAAGAGAGAAAAAGATAAAAATATATGTTCAAGAGAGAGCACAGGCTTCTTCAGAGTGCAAAACGCAAACAAAGATATATAGAGACAAGCAAGTGAGATATGTGTTCGAGGGAGGGAGGGAGGAAGAAAGAAGGAAGGAAGGAAGGAGGAAGGAGAAAGAACAGAATAGGGACCAGAAGGAAGGAAGGAAGGAGAAAGAACAGAATAGGGACCAGAAGGAAGGAAGGAAGGAAGGAAGGAAGGAAGGAAGGAAGGAAGGAAGGAAGGAAGGAAGGAAGGAAGGAGAAAGAACAGAATAAGGACCAGAAGGAAGGAAGGAAGGAGAAAGAACAGAATAGGGACCGGAAGGAAGGAAGGAAGGAAGGAAGGAAGGAAGGAAGGAAGGAAGGAAGGAAGGAAGGAAAGAAGGAAGGAGAAAGAACAGCATAAGGACCAGAAGGAAGAAAGGAAGGAGAAAGAACAGAATAGAGACCGGAAGGAAGGAAGGAAGGAAGGAAGGAAGGAAGGAAGGAAGGAAGGAAGGAAGGAAGGAAGGAAGGAGAAAGAACAGAATAAGGACCAGAAGGAAGGAAGGAAGGAGAAAGAATAGAATAGAGACCGGAAGGAAGGAAGGAAGGAAGGAGAAAGAACAGAATAAGGACCAGAAGGAAGGAAGGAGAAAGAACAGAATAGGGACCAGAAGGAAGGAAGGAAGGAGAAAGAACAGAATAGGGACCAGAAGGAAGGAAGGAAGGAGAAAGAACAGAATAGGGACCGGAAGGAAGGAAGGAAGGAAGGAAAGAAAGAAGGAAGGAGAAAGAACAGCATAAGGACCAGAAGGAAGGAAGGAAGGAGAAAGAACAGAATAGAGACCGGAAGGAAGGAAGGAAGGAGAAAGAACAGAATAAGGACCAGAAGGAAGGAAGGAAGGAAGGAAGGAAGAAAGAAGGAAGGAAGGAAGGAGAAAGAACAGAATAGGGACCAGAAGGAAGGAAGGAGAAAGAATAGGGACCGAAAGGAAGGAAGGAAGGAAGGAAGGAAGGAAGGAAGGAAGGAAGGAAGGAAGGAAGGAGAAAGAACAGAATAGGGACCAGAAGGAAGGAAGGAAGGAAGGAAGGAAGGAAAGAGAAAGAATAGAATAGGGACAGGAAGGAAGGAAGGAAGGAAGGAAGGAAGGAAGGAAGGAAGGAAGGAAGGAAGGAAGGAAGGAAGGAAGGAAGGAGAAAAAATAGAATAGGGACTGGAGAGATGGTTCATAGAAAAGGACACTTGCCTTACACATGGCTGACCTGGATTTGATCCTGGCATACCATAAATTCCCTTAAGCCCTGCCAGGAGTGATCCCTGACCACCACAGAGCCAGGAGTAAAGCCTGAACACTACCAGGTGTTGCCTAAAAACTAACAAAAATATTCCAAGAGGGCCAGGAGATGTCTCAGTGGCTGAAGTCGACCTTGCAAGCATGAGACTGTGCATCCAATACTCGGTGTTACCATATCCATAAACACAATTCTGCAGCTCTACTATTTGTTTCTCATAGCTCTACTTTCTTTGATTACTGATACCATGAGTAATTTCCATCCACACTACTGCCAGTTATATGTAAGCACTATAATTAAAGGGTACAACTCCTGCCTAGCACCACAACTAAAAAAGACATATGAGCACTGTGGCTAGGAGTTATAACCCTTGAGAACATTGCTTGAATACTACAGTGACCCCCTGAGACTACCACAATGTAAAGGATTATGATCCCTGGTGAGCACTGGGCTGAGTGTACAAGCACTGCAAACCTGATGTGAGTCTCCATAGCTAAAAGTGCATGAGTATCATAGCTGAGCATGTATATGATCCTGGTCATCTCAACCATAGTATTAATAGAGGGAAGAGAAAGCTAGGACACAGGGGGAGATGAAAAAGAGCAAAAAAAATCTCAAATTTTTTCTTTAAGCAGCTGGAAAATGAACTTCTATTTATTGAGCAAAAAAAACAGGAGAATCCTTGGTTAAGGATTTGGATCTTTTGTTTACACAGAAAGATGTAAAAAAAATTGAGCTGTGAGAAGTGCTAAAAAAACCCACAGTTTCAGGAGAGGTATGATCAGTTACATTTTGAAAAAATAATTACTCTCTTGATTATCTATATAATAAAATAAAAAGTGTAACCTGGGAGCAGAGAGCTAGTTCAACAAGCTAGAGTGTATTTGTGTATAGGAGGCATAGCACTGCGAGATTCCAAATGGGTCCCTGGCACTGCAAGATTGCAAAGGCTTATCAGGAATAACCTCTGAGCTGAGCCAGGAATAGCTAGCTCCCTGAGCACTGCCAGATGTGGCTTTCTCTAAAACAAAATGAAACAAAACCAAATAAACTAAAGAAGTGTAACTGATAGTCTGCAGGCAGTAGTCCTAATCATTGCTTTGTAAACTTCACCAAGTGATAATGCTCTGAGCTTTGGTTTCCTGATCTTTTAAACGGAAGTAACAGATTTTGTACTACTAATCTCAAAAGATTGTTATGATAATTGCTAAATGAAAGATGAGAAAGAAACACATCAAAGACATTATTATGAAGAAACAAATCAAAGACATTATTATGACGTGGTTCTAATAGTCACACAAATTACATATGACAATGGCATTTTTAGACAGAATTATTCAAGACTGATAGCCACATAGAATGTTTTTATCCTTTCCATAATACCTTTCTTTCAACAAATACTAAGCTATTATTATTTTTATTCCTTTGGTGATTTCTGACTCTCATATTTTAATTTTCTTGTTTTTGATTTCTCTTTTTGAGAATTGGCCTTAGGTGGTAGATGGTTCAGTTGCTCTAATGAAAGGTTTTTAAGTTTATTTAGTAAGAATATGCAATTTTATTAACTTCCTTTTGTGTTTTTTGGATATGCAGTAGGCACTGATGTCAAGTCACTACTTGGTAAATACTGACCATTTTAATTCCTCCATTACTGGGATTTCACAGTTTTGGCTTGGTTTGTCTGGTTTTGAGGTCTCACTCATTGGTGCTTGGGAGCTACTCCTGATTTTGTGCTTGTGGGTTAGTCTTATTAGTCCTGTTTTTTATGACCTTACCTTCAATACCTTTGGGCTACTTTGGGACTGGTGAGAGAACAACTTCCTTAGAACTTCCCCAGAAACTCTTTGCCAGGGGTACCCTTATATCTATTTGCTTCACAAAGATATTTTTTCAAATAAAGTTTTGAATCTTCTTAAATTATAGGAAGCTTGCAAGGTCATCTCCCTGTAGGTTGCTAACACTACATTTAGGTGCAGACTGGCAAATATTGCCAACATTGCTTCTTGGTTTGATGGTGGATTTGCTACACATGCAACACTGGGGAGACACTTCAAAAAACACCTCCTCTCTGGGGCCGGAGAGATAGCATGGATGTAAGGTGTTCGCCTTGCATGCAGAAGGATGGTGGTTTGAATCCTGGCATCCCATATAGTCCCCTGAGCCTGCCAGGAGCAATTTCTGAGTGTAGAGCCAGGAGTAACCCCTGAGCACTGCCAGGTGTGACCCCAAAACCAAAAATAAATAAATAATAAATTAAAAATAAAAAAATTAAAAAATTAAAAAACACCTCCTCTTGAGTGAACCTGATGAAGCTTAATATGGGTTTTGAAACAAGCATGAAATCTGGTGAGTCAGATTGATTGACTCTAGCTAGCTTAGATCCTACCATTTTCCTGGTTATATATTTTCCTGCTGATATACATCATTCTTTGAAAGCAGCATGTAGCTGCAATAAGTCTTTTGCATCCAGGTACTCGATTCTGGCTTGATGAAGCAGGATTGCATCCTGGACCTGAAGATTGAGGATTTTTGGAGACATCTTCAAGCTTGGCTTCTTGCCTTGGTCTAGTCTATCCACCACTGATGTGCCAGTGCTATTCTACAGTCTATAAGAAAGTAATGATTACTACTTGTCAGAATCACCTGAAGAGCTTATTAAAAAGTTGTTGTCTGAAAAAAAAAAGTAATGATTATCTATCTCTATTGTCATATTACTAGAAACAAATGTAGAGATTTTTGCTCTGCTCTCCATATCAGACCTGATAAAGAAGTGTGTTTTGGTCCATGGTGCGACCTAAACTAGAAATAATGAAGAGGAGGATTGATCCCACTGTTCCCTCTGGTCTGGCAGGTTGTCTAATTTTCTAGTTAGATAGTACTATCAACTTTTAGTTTTGGCTTTTTGGGGTCACACCCGGCAGCGCTCAGGGGTTCCTCCTGGTTCTACACTCAGAAATTGCCCCTGGCAGGCACGGGGAACCATATGGGATGCTGGGATTTTAACCACCATCCCTCTGCAAGAAAGGCAAACACCTTACCTCCATGCTATCTCTCCGGCCCAACTTATTTTTTTTAAGTAAGAGAAATACAGGTTGCAAGTACAATACAAATAATGTATTTTTTTTCTTCCTCAACTCTTTATATACCTGCTACTTTAGTGTGTATTTCCAACAAATAGGATGTTCTTTATAATCACAGAGTTAACCAGAAAATCAATCAGAAACACCATTTAATTTCCTATTCCTTAGACTCAACTGAAGTTTTGTTAATTGTTTGAATAATGCTCTATTCAGAATCACACATGGCAGGGACCAGAGAGATAGCACAGCAGTAGGGCGTTTGCCTTATATACAGTTAACCCAGGACTGAAGGTGGTTCAAATCCCGATATCCCATAAGGTCCCCCTTGCCTGCCAGGAGTGATTTCTGAATGCAGCGCCAGGAGTAACCCCTGAGTGTCTCCGAGTGTGACCCAAAAACAAAAAACCAAAAAAAAAAAAAAAATCACAGATGGCATATAGTTGCCATATTTTTTCAATCTATTTCAACCTAGAGAAGTATTCCAGTCTCTATTTGACTATTATTGCCTTGAATTTCAAGCCTTTTAATCTTTTTTTTTTTTTTTTTTTTTTTAGCAATTATTTCTTTTCTTTTTTTTTTTTTTTTTGGTTTTTGGGCCACACCCGGTAACACTCAGGGGTTACTCCTGGCTATGTGCTCAGAAGTTGCTCCTGGCTTGGGGGACCATATGGGACACCGGGGGATCGAACCGCGGTCCGTCCAAGGCTAGCGCAGGCAAGGCAGGCACCTTACCTTTAGCACCACCGCCCGGCCCCCTAATTATTTCTTTTTTAATATAATATCTTTATTTAAGTACTGTGATTACAAACATGATTGTAGTTGGGTTTCAGTCATTAAAAGAACACCCCTCCTTCCCCATCCCCTGCCTGTATTATCTTACTCATTGACATTGTCAAGGTAGTTGTTAGTGTAATTATTTCTCTAACTGCCTCACCACTCTTTGTGGTGAGCTTCATATCATGAGCTGGTCCTCTGGCCCTCATCTCTATTGTCTCTGGGCATTATTGCAAGAATGTATTTTATTTTTCTTAAAACCCATAGGTGAGTGAGACTATTCTGTGTCTATCTCTCTCCCTCTGATTTATTTCACTCAGCATAATAGATTCTATATATATCCATGTATAGGAAAATTTCATAACTTCATCTCTCCTGACAGTTGCATAATATTCTGTTGTGTATGTGTACCACAGTTTCTTTAGCCATTCATCTGTTGAAGGGCATCTTGGTTGTTTTCAGATTCTGGCTATTTTAAATTGCAATAAAATGTAGCATACAGGGCTGGAGCGATAGCACAGCGGGTAGGGCTTGCAAGCAGCTGACCTGGGTTCAGTCCCCGGCATCCCATATGGTTCCCCAACTCTGTCAGGAGTGATTTCTGAACAAAGATCCAGGAGTAACCTCTGGGCCTCTCTGGTTGTGGCCCCCCAAACAAAACAAAACAAAAACGTAGCTTAACATGTATACTGAATTGGTTGCTATTTTCAATTTATGCTAATTTGAGATTTAAAAAATTAAAGCATTTTGGCAGAAACTCCTAAAAATTATCATTAAAATTTTTATGAAACATTTTGAAACAAAATACTAATTTTTATCACTATCACTCAACTGAAAATAAAATTATTTTTCTGAAAATAAATTCTAATTGTATAAGAATAGGTAGGATACTAGAGAGAGAGAGAGTAATTGAGTAAGACATTTGCCTTACATGTGGCTGTGCTGGCCAACAGCCTATTCCAAATTCTGGTCACCACATTTTGTCCCCCAAGAATCAGAGATCACTCTTGAACACAGAGCCAGGAGTAGCCCAACATGGAAGGGTGTGACCCAAACCTCCCACCCTTGTAGAATAGGTAGGATGGGATAGAGCGTTTGACTCAAAATCTGTTTTCCATGTGGGAGGCTTCAGTTAACTCAATTCCTAAAACTGATGCAGAGAAATGAAATGGATCCCAGAAGGTTTCCAGTTGGTTTGCAAATTATGTTACAGATCACCCGACTGTTGGCTGTCTCAGCAAGAGATGTAGTTGACTTAGTGAAATGGGAGCAAGGGAAGTAGCTCAAGAGAAGACTGCTGTCACCTTCCTGCTTTGGTTCTCGGTGTAATGCCAGGGAGCGTTTGAATCAAAAGTCTCCTGTGAACATCTACATGGCATAGACACTAGGGTCCCTCCAGCCCCACAAAGTGCCGTTGTCAAGCTATAGAGTTCATTTGCTCTAACGGGTGTGAGAACAGCTCCCTGTCACCCAAGTTCTTAGGGACTTGTTAATTCAGGCTGGAGTAAGAGATTACTCTTTGCAGATAAAAGAAAGTCAGTCCTAAACTCTACATATATTATTCAGATTGTTGTTTTCCCACACAGAAAAGAATTTCAGGTGGAGACAAATAGTGATGTGAGGTAGCTTTATTTAGAAAAATATAAGGGGGCCGGAGAGATAGCATGGAGGTAGGGCATTTGCCTTCATGCAGAAGGACGGTGGTTCGAATCCCGGCATCCCATATAATCCCTGAGCCTGCCAGGAGCGATTTCTAAGCTTAGAGCCAGGAGGAACCTCTGAGTGCTGCCGGGTGTGACCCAAAAACCAACACACACACACACACACACACACACACACACACACACACACACACACACACACACATAAAAGGGGGTAGTAAGTGAAAGGGAGAGGGAGGAAAATAGTGTTCAAGAAAGAACACAGGCTTCTCTAGAGGGTGAGAAACAGTATTAGACATCTCAGGTTGATGTGTGGGAATGTGCCATAAAGTATAAGGAAAATTTTAATTACCTCAGATTAAGGAGTGGGTGACCCCAAGGTGGAAAATACATGCCACTTGTCTTTATAAAGTTCAGTACTTGTATCTCAAAGGGATTTGATTTTTATGCCTTTGCTTGCTTTAAGACTATTGATTAGAGAACTTCACTGAAGAGAAAAAAGTTATTTGTTATTTTTGTTCCTTTTTGGGCTACACAGGTGGTGCTCAGGACTTCTGGCTCTGTGTTCAGGGACCACTCCTGGTGGGCTATGAGTGACCATATGCAGTGCCAGGAATTGAACTCAGCTACCATCTATGCTCCAGCCCCAGAATGAAAAAATTTTGCCAGCTTACTCCATCCTATCTACCTTCTGTAACAGAACCACTTGTTCCCTCAGCAAGGCTGGAATTGACCTGACTAGGAGTAGTCTCTAATCACTACTTGTGTGTGGTCTTTTATATAAAATAAGTTATGCTTTATGAAAAACATCACTGATAGATGACAGTGGTATTTAGGATTTGGACATAGACAGTTACATCGATTGGCCTGTAATGGTTCTGCATGACGGGAGTTTTTCACACCAGTCAGTTCAGAAGTAACATCCCAAGAATTTGAGTGATAAGCACATGCAAGTCAAGGGATTATTAGTTTTTAGTTCTGTGTACATGATTAGACCAGGGTTTCACTTGTATCAGATCAAGGACCAAAAGACTAGGCTAGCTGATGTAACATTAGGGCTGAAGAGGGGAGAGTCTTGAGGATTTTTCTATTGGGGAGTCTTGGTGCATGTACAAAACAGTGAGTAGGATTAGAGGAAAAGTAATCAGTAAGTGGTTAACCAAGGAAAGACTAACCAGTAATTAATCAAGAAGGGAGGTCTGTAGTTCCTTTGCATGAGCAGGGAAGGAGTGCTGTGATTTTCCTTTTGGAGAAGCTGGCAGTCCTACCACAAATCCAGAGTTCTTTCCCAACATATACTACCTATTATAGTATCTATATTATACTACCTATTATAGTATCCCTGCTCAGGGGCTGGGAGAGCTTTGGCTGAAGCTGTAGGTGGTTCTTAAAGAACAGTATAGCTAAGGTTTATCAGTTAAGGTAGAGCCAGATCCTGGAGGAACCAAGGTTACGGGTTACAAACATATGAACTTTCTGTCTTAGGGAGCTTAGATTTGGTGACAGTGCTCAGGAGCTTCTTCTGGCTCTGTGATCTGAGGAGAGATCCCTGGGTGCAGAGCCAGGAATAACCTTGAGCACTACCAGTTGTGGCCCAAAAAACTAGCTAACTAACTATCTATCTAACTAACTAACTAATTAGCTAACTAACTAACTAACTAACTAACTAACTAACTAACTAACTAACTATGATAGCCCATTTACCTGAATGCTAAGTAGCTGGAGGACCAGAGGAAGAAATATCCTTGAAAGTAGTTTTATACAGTCTTCATCAAAGGCATTAATTTCATTTTTATTTGCTTTTTGTTTGTTTGTTCTTTAGATTTTTAGTTTTTTTTTTTTATGGTATTTTGGGGCCACACCTTGGGGCTACTCCTATCTCTGTGCTCAGAGGTATCTCCTGGCAGTGCTTTGGGAACCGTAAATAGTGTCAGGTATTAAACAGATTGACTGCACACAAGCAAGCATCTTATGCCTGTACTTTTTCTTCAGCACTGAATTCTTGTTTGAGCTACATAAAAAACATGTGATAGAAACATTTCACATTATGTTTCATTTTAGTTTATTCTTTTTCTTTTTAGTGCCCAAGATAAAATCCAGGTCTCATGTACTTTAACTCTGAGCCACATCCACATCCCTGACCTCCAGCATGTCAGATTTTATTTACTTTCTTTTTTTTTTTGGTTTTTGGGCCACACCCAGTGACGCTCAGGGGTTACTCCTGGCTATACGCTCAGAAGTCGCTCCTGGCTTGGGGGACCATATGGGAACGCTGGGGGATTGAACCGAGGTCTGTCCTAGGCTAGGGCTGGCAAGGCAGACACCTTACCTCTAGCGCCACCGCGCCGGCCCCATACTTTCATTGCGTAGTACAGTTAAATTTGTGCTATTCATTCTACTCATTAAATGTAAGTAAAACCTTTTCTCTGATACTCATTTTTTGGGACTCAGTTTCTGCCTCTGAAAAGGGAGAATTGAGAACAAAGGAATCTAAAATAATAAATAAATTAGGGATTGTACAGTCTACTAACTGCTTCCTTTCTCCTCCTCATTTCCTTTCTCTCATCTGATGCTTTATAGGGAAGGATGTGTCTTGGGGTGCTTTCCTTTGGATCTCTTTTGGCTGGTACTCTTCGGGCATGCAGGATTTGGTTGTATGCTCTGGGAGTTTCTTGGTAATGATGTCATTGACTGTTGATTCTTCATGTGGATTATCTTCCTGGTTCTCTGGGACTCTAATGATTTTTATATTGTTTCTGTTGAGTTTATCAAAGACTTCTATTTTCTTTTTTTTGGTTTTTGGGCCACACCTGGCGGTACTCAGGGATTACTCCTGGCTGTCTGCTCAGAAATAGCTCCTGGCAGGCACGGGTGACCATATGGGACACTGGGATTTGAACCAACCACCTTTGGTCCTGAATCGGCTGCTTGCAAGGCAAATGCCGCTGTGCTATCTCTCCAGGCCCAAAGACTTCTATTTTCATATGTTCTCATTCTTTTTTTTTTTTTTTAGGGCCACACCCGGTGACACTCAGGGGTTACTCCTGGCTATGCGCTCAGAAGTCGCTCCTGGCTTGGGGGACCATATGGGATGCCGGGGGGATCAAACCACAGTCTGTCCTAGGCTAGCGCAGGCAAGGCAGGCACCTTACCTCTAGCGCCACCGCCTGGCCCCATATGTTCTCATTCTTTGAGAATTTTTTCCATTGCCTGATCATTTGTTTTAAGGTTCTTTTCCTCTCTCTTTGTTGCATGAAGTTGTAATGCATCTCATCTTCTAGTTCACCGATTCTCTCCTCAGCTGTGGTTACTCTTGGAGAAGCTTTACAGTGAGGTTTTTATTTTGCCTACCAAGTTTTTCAGTCCTGTTATTTTAGTTTGATGTTTTCCTATTTCTACTTTCATATCCTCTTGATTCTTATTTGTGGATCATTTTGTTCTTTCCCATTCTTCCTTTGAGGTCTGTGGACATCCTCCATATTTCTTCTCTAAAGCCCTTATCTGAAAGACTAAATAGGTAGTTGGTACTTTTTGGATTGTCATGGTTGCGTACGGTACTTTTTTTTTTTTTTTTGGGTCACACTCGGCAGCGCTCAGGAGTTACTCATGGCTCTACGCTCAGGAATTGCTCCTGGCAGTCTCGGGGGATTATATGGGGTGCCAGGATTCGAACCACCGACCTTCTGCAGGCAAGACAAACGCTCCATGCTATCTCCCTGGCCCCTGGTGTGGTATTTTCTAAGTGCCATCCTGGGGTCCATTAACTAGGAGAAGTACGTGGCCGCTCTGCTCTGCTTTGTGGCTGTGCTCCCAAGGCTCTGTTTAGGTGGAGGGTGTTGCTTACCTCGAGACTTCCCAGGGCACTGCCACACAGCCTCCCTTTTCTGACTCAATTCTTGGGTGTGAGGGTTCAGGATCTTGTTTCCTAATACAGATTCCTGGGCTCCTCTTAGCCTGTTGAATCCGCATCTCCCATGCTAAGATCTCCAACTTAAACTACTGGGTATGACTCATATACAATTTGTTTTGGATTTATACCTGGTAATACTCAGGTCATACTCCTGGCACTACACTCATTTATCACTACTGGCTGTGCTCAGGAGAAGACCATAGGAGATGCTGGGGATTGCTGGGTAGGTTGTGCAAGGTAAGTGTTATCTACTGTACTGCTCCAACCCCCTGATATACTGTTGTAAAACCATATATCTAGGGGCCAGAGCAGGGGCACTAGAGGTAAGGCATCTGCCTTGCGTGCACTAGTCTAGGACGAATTGCGGTTTGATTCCCCAGCGTCCCATATGCCCCCCACCCCCCAAGCCAGGGGTGAATTTTTTTTTTTTGGTTTTTGGTTTTTGGGTCACACCCGGTAGTGCTCAGGCGTTACTCCTGGCTCTACACTCAGAAATCCCTCCTGGCAGATGCGGGGGACCATATGGGATACCAGGATTTGAACCAATGTCCTTCTGCATGCAAGGCAAACGCCTTACCTCCATGCTATCTCTCTGGCCCCATCAGGGGCGATTTCTTTTTTTTTTTTTTTTTTTTTTTGGTTTTTGGTTTTTGGGCCACACCGGCATTGCTCAGGGGTTACTCCTGGCTCTCTGCTCAGAAATAGCTCCTGGCAGGCACGGGGGACCCTATGGGACACCGGGATTCGAACCAACCACCTTTGGTCCTGGATCGGCTGCTTGCAAGGCAAATGCCGCTGTGCTATCTCTCCGGGCCCATCAGGGGCGATTTCTGAGTGCATAGCCTGATGCATAGCATCACTGGGTGTGGCCTAAAAACCAAACCAACCAAACAAAAAAAACCTGTATATCAATTTAGTGATTTGGTTTCCTTCCCTTCTCTTTATTACTATTGTTGAAATATCTTAGGGTGCCAAAATCAAACTTACAACTTCATGTGTGCAAGGGCTTCTCTGAGCCAGTTTCTAAGCTGCCTAAAACAAGTTTTTTTTTTTTTTTTTTTTGTGATCATGCTGGTAGTTTTCAGGGGCTATTCATGGCTCTGTAGTTAGTACTTGGGAGTCACTCCATGCAATACTCAGAGATTTAACCTGAGCTTCTATATGCAAAACCTTCACTTGAGGTCACGATCAGTGGTGCTAAATATAGCAGGCCCATTTGAAATTTAGATTGTTGGGGCCGGGCGGTGGCGCTGGAGGTAAGGTAAGCCTTACCTGCGCTAGCCTAGGAGACGGACCGCGGTTCGATCCCCCGGCGTCCCATATGGTCCCCCAAGCCAGGAGCGACTTCTGAGCGCATAGCCAGGAGTAACCCCTGAGCGTCACCGGGTGTGGCCCAAAAACCAAAAAAAAAAAAAAAAAAAAAAAAGAAATTTAGATTGTTAGAGATTGGGTCTCTTGATTTCATTGTTTGGATATTTAGTTCTTTTTTTTTTTTCTCTTCAGTAATGCACCTGAGACCACTTGGCCCCTTAACCCCATCTTTTTATATTTGTGTTTTTCCTCCTCCATTTAGTTCCTTTCCTCCATCTCACTATACTCTAAGGCCAGTACTCTAGTTTCTTATCATTTTTTTTCTGGCAGTGTGCAGTGTACAATAAGCAGTGCCAGGTATTGAGCCAAGGCAGCCACAATCAAGGCAAGAGTCTTAATCCCTTTCTTTCTAATTTACAGTTTTTTTTTTGTTTTTTTTTTTTGTTTGTTTGTTTTTTGGGCCACACCCGTTGACGCTCAGGGGTTACTCCTGGCTATGCACTCAGAAGTTGCTCCTGGCTTGGGGGACCATATGGGACACCGGGGGATCGAACCGCGGTCCGTCCAAGGCTAGCGCAGGCAAGGCAGGCACCTTACCTCTTGCGCCACTGCCCGGCCCCTAATTTACAGTTTTGAAGTATCTTTTTCTTTTGGTACTGTGGAATTTTCTTACCCTCATTATAAGTAAGAAATATGTTGTTTTTGTTTTTAATAAAGCAGGTAAAAGATATTTGTACCAGAGAATATGGGAAGGGAGAATTCAAACCAATGTTAGTTATGATTTTTATAAGATGGGCTGGAGTGATGGCTCTGTGGGTGGGCGTTTGCCTTTGTGCGTGGCCGACCTGGATTCTATCCCCAGCATCTTATATGATCTCCCAAGTCTGCTGATAGTGGTTTCTTTTTTTGTTTGTTTGTTTTTGTTTTTGTTTTTGGGCCACACCCGGCGGTGCTCAGGGGTTACTCCTGGCTGTCTCAGAAATAGCTCCTGGCAGGCACGGGGGACCATATGGGACACCGGGATTTGAACCAACCACCTTTGGTCCTGGATCGGCTGCTTGCAAGGCAAACACTGCTGTGCTATCTCTCCAGGACCTGATAGTGGTTTCTGAGTGCAGAGCCAGGAGTAACCCCTGAGTGCCATTGGGTGCAGCTCAAAAACAAATAAATTAAAAAGAAATTAAAAAATAAAAGTGGGGTCGAAGAGATAGCATGGAGGTAAGGCCTTTCATGCAGAAGGTCATCAGTTCGAATCCGGCTTCCCATATGGTCCCCCGTTCCTGCCAGGAGCAATTTCTTTTTTTTCTTTTTTTTTTTTTTAATTTTTTTATTTTGAATTATGAGAACAAAAGTTGCAAAGAAAGAGGACAAGGTAAAGTTACAGTGGAAGGACAATCACCCATAACATAATTCTCAGAAGTCCCCTTGCTGATATCTTAACTTTGAATTTTCAGCCAAAGAGCGTTAAGATAAAATAAAACAGAATCCATGTGCGATTATTTTGTCCCTCGAGTCCCCAGATTGTAGCACATTATAATATTTCTTAACAGCACACAAGGCAATCTAAAGCCATCAAACTTACGTAACTCCTTTAACATTAGAGGCATAGTATTTTTTACATTTCCATGTACATGCATATTAGCTTAAGTTAACCTCATATTTTAAGTGGGTGCGTTTTAAGGATAGAATCAAAGGAGCACAGTAAAAACGTTGTTAGAGTGGCAATTGTTGTTTGCATAGGCCCACCAAAATATGAGAGGCATGGAAAGGAATAACCTTGGCCTAAATACAAAGAGATCCTACCCCTGAAATTTCCTGGCATAAGACCAGCTCTAGGCTTCAGGTAAGTTATCGTCCGATCAAAGACAAGACATTGTCCGTAGTGCCAACACACTTTTCACACAGTCTCTGTTGTTGGTATGTTTCTGTATTAAAGATTCTGGAATCTGCATATCCTACATTGAAGTCATGATGTGGAGTGTCTTCTCATTTCACCTCACCATGAAAGGGCAATGCAGGAAGCCCTTTCCTGTAAGCAGGTTGTTGTTAAGTCTTCTCAGTGTTAAGGGAAGTCTCTTTTGAGCAGGATGATGTATGAGCAGTGGTGGGGTCTTCTGTGGTAGAGGATTGCTTCCAGGTGATGTTATAGACAAACCTCAAAATTAAGGGGCAATACAGCAAGCCCTGTCCAGTAAGCAGGTCATTGTTCTTGTTGTCTTCTCAGTGTTAAGGGGTGTTTCTTTTGAGTAGATAGATGTCAGAGCAGCTGTAGGGTTTCCCTGGTACAGGAATGCCACCAGGTGATGTTATATACAACCTTGGGTGTTTTGTAAATGTCTTCTGTAGATCAAGGGGTGAATGGAGAATGCCCATTCTTCTGAGGCCTGTGCCTGGTCTTTATGTCAATGTTCAGGGTGTAAGGTCTCATTGCACTACAAGATTTGTGTGTTCCCATCTCTATTAGATAAGAACCTATTGGTATGTATAGTATTTTCCCATTTTAGTGTGCCTAAGCAAACAAGAAATAAAGCCACGTGGTGCTATCAGATATATGGGGGCATAAGAATATTTCCAACAAGACCCATGACTTGGTTCAAACATAAGTATTAAACTGAGGGATTCTTTCACACCAAATTCCATATTGAGCAGTTCACAAAGAGAAGATAAAAAACATGGGGGGGGGGGATCGTCACTGTATAAGAAAATGTTCAGCAAAAGTTTATAGACGTCAAAGAAAACACCCATAAAATGTTGAAAACATATAAGTGTCTTTTTTATGCCTTTTAAAATAGTTGGGTGGGTGTTAACTCCAGGGCACCACTTTGGTCTGTGACTTAGGACTCTACAGTACTTAAGTTAGAAAGGGTAAATGAGGAGTAATGATGATAGGAATTAAAGAAGTTAAAGAGAAATATGAACTTATGAAGGGCAAAAGGGCAGAGTACAAAATGGACATTCTGCATACATAAAAACATAATTCAATGATAGTGAGTACTATTAATGTTTCTTGTGTGAGTACTATTATGTTTCTTGTGTGAGTACTATTAATGTTTCTTGTGCTATTGCCCCCGCGCGATTCTGAAAATATAGACTGGACAGAGATTACCAGTGACTTCAAGAAGCTGGGAGGCCAGAGTTCAGAGCCCCACCCAGACCCTCCCTAAGGAGCTGAATGGATAATGGGGGAAGGCCTAGGGTACCTTCAAGCTCCACCAAGGGACCCAACTCACCAGCTTGCCCAGGCATGTGGCCCGGGAAAGCCCTGGACATCTGGAGCAAGGCGGTAGAGGGGTGCTGGGGTTACCCAAGTCCCGCACCCCCACTAGGCCTGGTCAAGCAGGCATCCGGCATGGCGGGGGCCTGCCAAACCTCCTCCTGTTAGACTCCCGGCTCCAAGAAAGGAGAGATCCTTTCAAGAAGCTGGGAGGCCAGAAGTTCAGAGCCCCACCCAGACCCACCGTAAGGAGCTGAATGGATAATGGTGGAAGGCCTAGGGTACCCTCAAGCTCCACCAAGGGACCCAACTCACCGGCTTGCCCAGGCATGTGGCCCGGGAAAGCCCTGGAGTTCTGGAGCAAGGCGGTAGAGGGGTGTTGGGGTTACCCAAGTCCCGCACCCCCACTAGGCCTGGTCAAGCAGGCGTCCGGCATGGCGGGGGCCTGCCAAACCTCCTCCTGCTAGACTCCCGGCTCCAAGAAAGGAGAGATCCTTTCAAGAAGCTGGGAGGCCAGAAGTTCAGAGCCCCACCCAGACCCACCGTAAGGAGCTGAATGGATAATGGTGGAAGGCCTAGGGTACCCTCAAGCTCCACCAAGGGACCCAACTCACCAGCTTGCCCAGGCATGTGGCCCGGGAAAGCCCTGGAGTTCTGGAGCAAGGTGGTAGAGGGGTGTTGGGGTTACCCAAGTCCCGCACCCCCACTAGGCCTGGTCAAGCAGGCGTCCGGCATGGCGGGGGCCTGCCAAACCTCCTCCTGCTAGACTCCCGGCTCCAAGAAAGGAGAGATCCTTCAAGAAGCTGGGAGGCCAGAAGTTCAGAGCCCCACCCAGACCCTCCCTAAGGAGCTGAATGGATAATGGGGGAAGGCCAGGAGCAATTTCTGAGCATGGAGCCAGGAGTTTCTCATGAGCACTGCCGGGTGTGACCCAAAAACCACACACACACATACACACACACACACACACACACACACACACACACACACACACACACAAGGAAAACAAAAAATAAAAGTGATATTAGGGCCGGAGAGATTGCATGGAGGTAGGGCAGTTGCCTTGCATGCAGAAGGACGGTGATTCAAATCTTGGCATCCCATATGGTACCCCGAGCCTGGCAGGAGCGATTTCTGAGCATAGAGCTAGGAGTAACCCCTGAGTGCTGCCAGGTGTGACCCAAAAACCAAAAGAAAAAAAAAGTGATTTTATAAGTTCTAAATATAGGAATACTTACTCTCTTAAACTGTGTTTAAGTACTTACTAGAAACTTATTTAATAAGTTACTTAAGTTAAGTGTTTATGGGGCAGAAGAGATAGCATGGAGATAAGGCATTTGCCTTTCATGTAGAAGGTCATCGGTTCGAATCCCAGCATCACATATGGTCCCCCGAGCCTGCCAGGAGCAATTTTTGAGCGTGAAGCCAGGAGAAATCCCTGAGCGATGCCGGGTGTGACCCAAAAACAAACAAACAAAAAAAGTAAGTGGTTATAAATTAGAATTATATGATTATATTAAATATTAAATTATGTTTAAAGTTCATAATTATTTAAATTTTGAAAATAAGTTATTTAAATTATGCTGTTCACCCAGATAACAAAGAATCATTGTAACAAATTTCTAGCATCTGTCTGTTATACTTGAGATAACCAACATATTTATAAGATGGTGCCCTTGGATGTTCTTTCCACTCTCTTTTTCTATGCCTGACATTCCTGTTTTAGGCAACTTTCCAAATACTCTGATAATAAAGGGTATGCAAGCGCTACCTTCATTTACTCGTTTTGGATAAGCCTAGCATGGAGTACAGGATGGTACAAGTGTGGATGACATTCCTCATGTGAGAAGGCCTGTAAGCAGTGGGAGAAAGGTTACCTTTTATATTGGCACACATTCTTCCATCTCAATAGAGAATCCAAATAGGATGAAAGCTACCTTGGCCAAGGGAAATGGACACAAGGTCCCTGGATTAAGGCCTGAAAATAACTGTCAGGAGGACAAGGTTCAGTAGTAACCCAGATTGCAAAGCACAATCCGGTATCTAGCCCTCGCATAAAGGGGCTTTTTCAGCCCTTCCAGTGACCTAAAGTCCAAAACAGTCCATTGCTGGGACTCAAAATTTTTCTTGATATTCCTCCAAGTCCTGATTTGCAAGTTCAACCCCATTCTTTTCTATGCCTTTATTATTTCCCCTGCCTGCCAGCCTCTGTCTTCTTTGTATTCTCTATAATTCCTTTTTCTTTTACATTTCCTCTCTCTGATCAGATCTTACTGGTTATATGAGTGGAAAATTTGTTTATTATTTATTTATCCATTTGTTTCATAGTAATGTATTTAATATTCATTACATCAAATTTTGTGCTAGGAAATAAGGAAGAAACAGATAAAAAGATATTCTGTGAAGAGATGGTACAGTGGGTAAAGCAATTGCCTTGCAAGTAGCAAATTCGGATTTGATTCCCAGCACCACATATGTTCCTCTGAACACTGCCAGGACTAAGTCCTGAACACAGAGGCAGGGGAAAGTCCTGAATATCCCCAGATATGGTCAAATACAAACAAAAATTTTCTGTGTGCTTTTAAGTTACTGTTCGGTGAGGGAAACAGATGTTATTTATGTTGCAATACAAAATAAAAGGAATCCTGAGCACAGAGCCTGGAGTAGGCCCTAAGTTCTACTGGGTATGGGCCAAAAAAACATTTTAAAAGTGTAGTGTTAACTCTTTTGTTTTTGTTTTTGGGTCACACATGGCAGTGCTCAGGGATTACTCCTGGTTCTGTACTCAAGAATCACTCCTGGCAGATTTAGGGGATGCTAGGGATCGAACCTGGGTTGGCTGTGTGCATGGTAACCCTCTGTACTATCACTCTGACCCTTAAAAAATGTGTAGTGTGGGTCGGGAAGGTGGCGCTAGAAGTAAGGTGTCTGCCTTGCAAGCGCTAATGTAGGAACGACCGCAGTTCGATCCCCCGGTGTCCCATATGGTCCCCCCAAGCCAGGGGCGATTTTTGAGCGCATAGCCAGGAGTAAACCCTGAGCGTCAAACGGGTGAACAACAACAACAAAAAAAAGTGTAGTGTGAACTCTTCCAGCAAATAGAGAAAGTGTGAGTGAGTGAAGGAGTGAGTTCGTGAATGAATAGTGCTTAAAGACAATTGCTCTGGAAAGACATATTGCAAATTATAAAGCTGTCTGTTTTATCCAGTGTTATCTGTGTGTTGATTGTACTTCCAATCAAAATCATGAGAATTTTTTTAGGATATAATTCATACCATATGATTTATTCATTTAACATATACAATTCAGTGAATTTTTGGTATAGTCACAGAGTTGCTAACAACTATCATCACAATCAACTTTAGAATTTTTGGAGGAGATGGTGCTCAGGGATTACTCCTGGCTCTTCACTCTGGGGAGCTCAGGGAACCATATAAGATACCGAGAATCGAAGCAGGTCAATAGTGTACAAGGCAAGCACCCTACCCAGTGAATTATGTCTTCAACCCCAATTTTATACTATTTTATCACTCCCAAAGAAACCCTTCTCTTATGAGCAATCACTATTTCTTTTCAGCTTTTCCCACCATAGCCCAGACAAACCTAGATATTTATGACTTTGACTATTCTGGAGAGTTCATATAAATGGAATCATATAATCTCTCTTTTTGGGTCACATATCTCACTCATTGATTCATCAGAAGTATAGATTAACACTTTCTTTTTTATGACTGGGTATACTCCATCTTACATACATACAGTTAAGTATTGCTTAGCAGCATTTTGGCAATGGGCGAGAGTTAGTGTTTAAGGGACATGCCTTGGAGGTAACCCTGGTTTGATCCCTGGCACCCTGAACATTGTAGAGTGTGGACCTAGAGTCCCTCATACATACCTTAAAGACCTGGGGGAGGGGCCTGGGTAATCCAAGTAGAACTGTATCCTTGGGCCCTTGCATTGAACCACCCACCTTCTCAGTTGGCCTAGCTCCCAGGGCTCCCTGAACATTTCTTATGAGGTCTCCTTAAAAACCAATAGAATGTTATTCAGTGATATATATCAGCATATATATATTCTAATATATATATATAGCATGAATATATATTCAGCATATATATATATCAGTTAACTCAACAGGCTGTACTGTATATAGCCTAGGTGAGTTGACTATACCATCTAGATTTGTATAATTATGTTTGTGAAATGACAAAATCACCTAATGATGTATTTCTCAAATTGTGTTCATGACACTAAGTGATGCATTTCATTTTATTTATCTGTCCTTCATATGAACATTGGATTGTTCATTTGGGTTGTTTTTGCTTTGTATCATGAATAATGAATACTTGTGTACATGTTTTTATTTTGTATAGACGTATATCTTTCATTCTCTTGGGTGATTACAGTTACACTAAAATTTATCCTTGGTGAATTTCAACTTCATATTCTAAGGACTTAGATACTTCAGTTTATTTTCTTTTTTTTTTTTTTTTTTTGGTTTTTGGGTCACACCCGACGGTGCTCAGGGGTTACTCCTGGCTGTCCGCTCAGAAATAGCTCCTGGCAGGCACGGGTGACCATATGGGACACCGGGATTCGAACCAACCACCTTTGTCCTGGATCGGCTGCTTGCAAGGCAAACACCGCTGCGCTATCTCTCCGGGCCCTCAGTTTATTTTCGTTCTATGATAATTCTGATGCTAGAAAAAGAAATCTCTTAGAGGCCATTTCATTTAGACAGAGGATGCCTTGAACTAAAAACACTCTAGAACTAGCTACTCGTAATAATCAACATTGAAAATATTTAGTATTACTAAAATTTTTGCAGCCACATTTCAAGTATTCAGAAGCTATATGTGACTAGTGTTGACTGAACCGGACAACAATGATTTAGAAAAGTGTTGCTGGTGTGCTAAGGAAACTTGAGACCATCATTTCTCATCCCTCTGCATTAGTATTCTCCTTTGTAAATAAGGCTGGTGAGCTTTTTTCAATGACATTGTAAATGATTTGTCATTTAGTCTTTGCGGTGTGCCTCCTCACTTCTCCTTCAGTCCCTTTCCCTCCTAACTGTTGACAGGGCAAGAGTGTCCAGAGGGAACATTAGCCTGCTAATTGGTCTAGTTATTTGTTTTGGTCAAGTTAATTGCTCCCACTACCTGTCTCCTAGTGAATGGGAGAGTGACGTGAGGGTTTACTTAAATCTAAGTGTCTCACATTTGTGCAGTGCTTTGTGAATCATAGAAACCCTTCATATTATTTCTCCAGTTTATAGAATCAAATAAATTTGAAGTTGGCAGGACCTTAAAGGTTACCTCAAACTTCAGAGAATATGAATATATATGAATCAGATGGTGTGATGCTGTAATTTATAGTAAGAAATACATATTTAGTATCATCCCTGTATCTGGCAGTGTTCCTAAAACCTCTGGGATGTTCTAATAGATGACAGTATAAATATGTTTTTGATTATGATAATGAGGTAACTTTAAAAAAGTACTTAATGGGGGGCCGGAGAGATAGCACATCGGCGTTTGCCTTGCAAGCAGCCAACCCAGGACCTAAGGTAGTTGGTTTGAATCCTGGCGTCCCATATGGTCCCCTGTGCCTATTTCTGAGCAGATAGCCAGGAGTAACCCCTAAGCACTGCCGGGTGTGGTCCAAACCCCCACTCCTCCCAAAATAAGTACTTAATGGATGAGGTCTGTTTGCTAGAGGACCAACACTGATTAGAGGGTTCTTTTTTTTTTTTTTTTTGGGCCACACCCGGCGGTGCTCAGGGGTTACTCCTGGCTGTCTGCTCAGAAATAGCTCCTGGCAGGCACGGGGAACCTTATGGGACACCGGGGTTCGAACCAACCACCTTTGGTCCTGAATCGGCTGCTTGCAAGGCAAACGCCGCTGTGCTATCTCTTCGGGCCCCAGGCTTCATTTTTTTTTAATTTTTATTTTGATCATATTGGCTTACATATCTTTCACAGTAGTATTTTAGGTACATATTAACATTGAATCAGGGGGAATACCCATCACCAAATTTGTCCTCCCCCCATCCCCGTTCCCTTCCTGCAACCCATATCCCCCACCATTACCCCCGGGCTGCTAGAGTAGGTGGTCCCCTCCTTGTCTAGCTTTTGATCACTATTATGATCACTATTAGTGATCATATATCTGTTTGGTCCTGGTACCCTCCCTTGTTTCCCCCTCTATTTGAGAGGTGGAGCTCGATAATTTGAGTTATGTGGTTTTGATTTTTTTTTTTTTTTTTTTGGTTTTTGGGCCACACCCGGTGACGCTCAGGGGTTACTCCTGGCTATGCGCTCAGAAGTCGCTCCTGGCTTGGGGACCATATAGGACACCGGGGGATCCAACTGCGGTTTGTCCTAGGCTAGCGCTGGCAAGGCAGACACCTTACCTCTAGCTCCACTGCACTGGCTCCGAGTTATGTCGTTTTGTTTGAAGGAAAGAAAAGCAATAAAATGGAGTAAAAAATAAGAAAAATAAATAAATAAAATAAGCTGAAAATGGCGGAGTCCTTCTAGAGGCTTTCAACCTCAGTTTGAGCGAGGACATGAAAAATTAATTGAAACACCACATCAATACAGAAAGAAATATCAAATTAAATATCCAGTGAGCACTACAGCAATAAAGACAAGCTCCACACCACTGAAATCAAACCATGCCAGAGTACAAAAAGAAAGAGAAAGATAAAATACAATAAAATAAAATTGGAGACATCAACTTCAATATCTACACCAAAATAAAGATGTCAATAAAAATCGATCAATCAATAAGTATATATATATGGAAAAATGATTATTTTGTGCTTTTATTTTTCTTTTTCTCCCTGCATAGTAACTATTGGGGCTATTATAGAGGGAATTCCCTTGGCCTAGGAGATACAGGGTTTCTCCACCCCTGAAGTATACTGTCATGGGATTAACTATAGACTCCTTGCATGATCATTTACTCTCCCCTCGGTGCTTTTTTGGTGTATAGAAGACTTCTGCTTCGTTATGGATGGTAAAATCGGACCTCTGTATCTAGGATCTTGGTGTCTGTAGAGGGTTCATTTTTACCCCTCTTACATCTAGGGAGGAGCAAGACTAGAGATTAGATCAATTGCCAATGGCTAGTGATATAATCAATTATATATAGATATGTGTGTACATATTAAATTCAAAAGGACAGAGTTCATGGATGAATCAACAAAGAAATTGTGGTATATGTACGGAATGAAATTCAATTCAGTTATAAGAAAAGATTCCATATTGTATTTTGTTTCAGCTCAAATGGAACTAGAGGGTGTCATGCAAAGAGACTGGAGTCAGGAGGAGGACTAGTACCAGTGATCTGTCATAAGTAGAGTATAAAGAGGCCCAAACTATAATAATCTAAACACAAAATGGACTTTTTACACTGGTAGACTAGATGGCTAAGGGTGGAGGTATGGGATGCATGCTGGGAACTCTGGTGGAGGGAGGTTCAACACTGGTGGTGGAAATGGCCCTAATTTACTGTCACTATATGCCTATTAAGGACTTGTAATTCACAATGAGTCTCTAAAAATCTTTAAAAAAAGGAGTATAAAGAACCAGAGTAGAACCAGAGAGATAGTTCAATTTAGGCTTCATTTGAGAGGCCAAAGTTCAGTCTCTGGCCTCATAGATCTCTGAGCATGCCAAGAGTGAATCGCAAGTATTGAGCTAGGAGTAGACCCTGGATACTAATGGGGATAGTCCTGAAACAATAGTGGGTCAGAGCAGGTAGGGTATTTGCCTTGTACGTGGTTGGCCCTGGTTCAATCCCTGATATCACATCTGGTCCCCAAGCATTTCTAGAAGTGATCTCTGATTGCAGAACTTGGAGTAACCCCTGAGCACTGCTGAGTGTGGCCTAAAAACAATAAAACAAACAAACATAGTTAGGGAAATGTCAATGGCCAATGAAAACAAACCCAGGGCCTTCTTATACACCAATAATGATAGAGAAAAAAATGGACATTAAAAAATAATCCCATTCACATTAGTGCCCCACAAGCTCTAATATCTTGGGGTCAATTTAACTAAAGGACCTATACAAAAAAACTATAAAAGCCTGTTTCAAGAAATAAGAGAGGACACAAAGAAATGGAGACACATACCTTGCTCATGGATTGGCAGGATTAACATTAAAATGGCAATATTCCCCAAAGCATTGTACAGATTTAATGCAACCCCTCTAAAGATACCCATGACATTCTTCAAAGAAGTGGATAGAACACTGCTGAAATTCATTTGGAACAATTAACACCCATGAATAGCTAAAGCAATCTTTGGGAAAAGGAGTATGGGAAGGATTACTTTTCCCAATTTAGATCATATTACAAAGCAATAGTTATCAAAACAGTATGGTATTGGAATAAAGACAGATCCTCAGATCAGTGGAATAGATATGAGTATTCAGAGAATGTTCCCCAGACATACAATCAACTAATCTTTGATAAAGGGGCAAGAAATCCAAAATGGAGCAAAGAAAGCCTCTTCAATAAGTGATGTTGGCATAACTGGTTAGCCACTTGCAAAAAAGTGAACTCAGACTCCCATCTGACACCATGCGTAAAGATCAAATCCAAATGGATTAAAGACCTTGGTATCAGGCCTGAAACCATAAGGTATATAGAACAACACATAGTTAAAACACTCTATGACATTGAGACTAAAAGCACCTTCAAGGGGGAAACAGCACTCTCCAAACAAGTGGAAGCAGAGATAAACAGATGGAACTATATTAAGCTAAGAAGCTTCTGCACCTCAAAGGAAATAGTGCCTAAGATACAAAAGCCACCCACAGAATAGGAGAAACTCTTCACCCAATACCCATCAGACAAGGGGCTAAAATCAAAAATATAAAAGGTACTGACAACTTAATAAGAAAAAAAAACATATAGCCCCATCAAAAATTGGGAGAAGAAATGAACAGACATTTCCTCAAAGAAGAAATACAAATTGCCAAAATGCACATGAAAAATGTTCCACATCACTAATCATCAGGGAGATGCAAATCAAAACTACAATGAGGTACTATCTCACACCACAGAGACTGGCACATATCACAATCAGTGCTGGTGGTGATGTGGAGAGAAAGGAACTTTTATTACTGCTGGTGGGAATGCAGTCTAGTCCAGTCTTTATGGAAAACAATATGGAGACTCCTCAAAAGACAGGAAATTGATCTCCTATATGATCCATCTATACCACTCCTAGGGATATACCCTAGGAACACAAAAATACAATTCAAAAATCCCTTTCTAACACCTATATTCATTGCAGCACTATTTACAATAGCCAGACTCTGGAAACAACCAAGATGCCCTTCAACAGATGAATGGCTAAAAAAAAAAAAACTGTGGTACATATACACAATGGAGCTGTCAGGAGAGATGAAGTCATGAAATTTTTCTATATGTGGATGTACATGGAATGTATTATGCAGAGTGAAATAAGTCAGAGGGAGAGAGATAGACAAAGAATAGTCTCACTAATCTATGGGTTTTAAGAAAAATTAAAGACATTATTGTAATAAGGCCCAGAAACAATAGAGTTAAGGGCTGGAAGGACTGGAAGAACTGGCTCACAATTTGTAGTTCACCACAAATAGTGGTGAATGCTGTTAGGGAAATAACTACATTAACAACTAGCATGACAGTGTTAAAGAATGAGAGAAGTAGAATGCCTGTTGCGAATACAGGCAGGGGCTGGGGACAAGGGGGTGGGGCACATTGGTGGTGGGAATGTTGTGCTGGTGAAGGGGGGTATTCTGTTTATGACTGAAACCCAACTACAAACATGTTGTAATCATGGTGCTTAAATAAAGATTTATTTAAAAGAAAACAAACTCAAGACCAGAGATTGTTAAGGAGTTAAGGACTTTACTGCCTTCCATGAAGCCAACCTCAGGTTGATCCCCAGTTGTTACATGTTGTTCCACACATGTAACCACCAGGGATTACTCCTAAGTATAGAGTGAGGAATAGCTGCTTGAACACTACCAAGAGTAGTCAGTTCCCTCACCCACAAATTAAAAAAAATTGTAATTAAGGATCAGAGTGATAGTGGGTAGAGTTCTTGCCTTGCATACAGCTTATTTACCTGGGTTCAATCCCTGGCATCCCATATGGTCTCATAAACCTGCTCGGAGTGATTCCTCATCACAGAGCCAGGAATAACCTCTGAGCACCCCCAGGTGTGGCCCCCAACCCTCGTCAAAGCAACAACAATCCCACCACATAATTAAGTTGAATCATAGCATACCAGGCTAGGGTCTGCCAGTGGTCTTCAAACTATGGCCCGCGGGCCACATATTGTATTTGTATCTGTTTTGTTTCTTCATTGCAAAATAAGATATATGCAGTGTGCATAAGAATTCGTTCATAAGTTTTGTTTTTGTTTTTGTTTTTGGGCCACACCCGGTGATGCTCAGGGGTTATTCCTGGCTATGCGCTCAGAAGTCGCTCCTGGCTTGGGGGACCATATGGGACACCGGGGGATCGAACCGTGGTCCATCCAAGGCTAGCGCAGGCAAGGCAGGCACCTTACCTTTAGCGCCACCACCTGGCCCCATAAGTTTTGTTTTTACTATAGTCAGACCCTCCAATGGTCTGAGGGACAGTGAACTGGCCCCCTGTTTAAAAAGTTTGAGGACCCCTGGTAGACAGTTGCTTGTTAATATGGGGGTATGTTCCCTGCCATATAAACATGCTAGAATTGGTAACTAGAACAACCTTTACATGGATTAGCTTATAGAATAGAAATTCAAATGCCCTTTACACTGGAAAACAATCCAGTAATTGTCATGTTTCCCTTTTGCAGCCTCATAGTCAGATACTACACATATGGAATGTGCATTATTAATGCTGATCATGGTTTTTTTTTGTTTGTTTTTTGGGTCACACCAGTGACGCTCAGGGGTTACTCCTGGCTATGCACTCAGAAATCGCTCCTGGTATGGGGGACCATGTGGGACACTGGGGGGTCGAACCACGGTTCGTCCTAGGTTAGCCGCTTGCAAGGCAAACGTCGTACCACTGCGCCACCACTCCATATTTTGAAGTACATTGGCATTAGTTAGTCCTGATCATTTTTTTTTTTCAGCCACACCTGGTGATGCTCAGGGGTTACTCCTGGCTATGCACTCAGAAATTGCTCCTAGCTTGGGGGACTCTACTCATTTTTGTAGAGTTTGCTTTTTAGTATTTCTTCAAATCTCATATCATGATCCCTGAGGAGTTAAGGAGTTCTAAAACTAGTATCCCTATCACTGTATAGCTTTCTTTATATTGAGCTCTCCCAATTGACCAAGAACTATGTAAAATTAGTCTGTTATTTTACTTTAATAATATTTCAGGTTCATTTATTCATTACACACTTATTTACTGAGTTTCTACTATATATAAACAAGGTGTTTTACAAGGCAACTGGAATTCTGCTTTGGCCTTTTGAGGTCTTTGAGGTCAAGTGATGTCACCTTTAAGGAAGTTAGTCTAGTAGAGTAGACAATTGGCAAAAAGACAAAGAAAAAGTAAATAACCAAAGAATGATAACTGAAAAAATGTGAGGAAAAAAGTAGGGGCTGGGGCAATAGGACAAGTGGCAGAGCACATGCCTGAGTTAAACTCTGAGATAAGGTCCTGGAAATGCCTGTCCCTCTCGAGCTGCCAGGTGGGTTTAGTCCTGGTAGATACCAGGTATCATCAGTCCCAGGTATTGAACTATCAATTCCATACTGCTGGCCTGGTTTCTTTTCTTTCTTTTTTTTTCTTTTTTCTTTTTTTTTCTTTTTTCTTTTTTTTTTTTTTTTGTGGTTTTTGGGTCACACCCGGCAGTGCTCAGGGGTTATTCCTGGCTCCATGCTCAGAAATTGCTCCTGGCAGGCACGGGGGACCATATGGGACGCTGGGATTTGAACCAATGACCTGCATGAAAGTCAAACGCCTTATCTCCATGCTATCTCTCCGGCCCCTGGCCTGGTTTCTATAACAGAAAAATAGATTGATATGATGAAGAGCAAAAGGAAGGATGACACTTAGGGTTGTCAGGGAAGTCCTCAGTAAAGAAGTAGCATTTAATCAGACTTCTGGGAGTTTTTTTTTTTTTTGCCATGGTTGCCTGTCCTACTTAGCAGCCAACTTGACCTGGGCCCACATTGTGCATATGCAGGATGTGCACTGCACTCTCCAACTTGTCTTCTTCACTCTTCTTCACTTTGAGGAGTCTCTCAACTTCTCTCAGTCTCAGGCTTCAACTATGGCCCACAAAAAGCAGCTATAGTTCCCATTAAAATACTGGTAAGTTTGTTGATTTAACTTTATTTGTTCTTGATTTTAAATTGTATTTGTTCTCATTTTTTATTTCAAAATAAGATGTGTGTATGTGCATAGGACTTGTTCAGTTTTTTTTTTTTTTTTTTTTTTTTAACTATAGCCTGGTTCTTCAATGGTATGAGGGACAGTGAATTGGCTCCCTGTTGGAAAAGTTTGAGGACCCTTGTATCTAGGCTCTCTTAAAAAACTGAAAAATTAAAGTAAGAATTGACTCTTCATTACCAGAGTGCAAAAGCTGATATGAGCTAAGTTTAAGTGTTTCATGCCTTGCTTTGTTAGTGCACATAGTTTCCAGTTTTCTAGTTCTAGTCCCTTCCTCTTTCTCCCCAAACTGAGACTGTAATTGCACAGGTGCTGTTGCTTTCTTTTAGAAAAGTTAAAAGGAAGAAACAATTAGTCTCTTTGGAATTTTTTATTCCTATCACCTACTTTGTTCAGGTATATATATATATATATATATATATATATATATATATATATATATATATATATATATATATATATATATATTGTTTTTGGGTCACACCCGGCCGTGCTCAGGGGTTACTCCTGGCTGTCTGCTCAGAAATAGCTCCTGGCAGGCACGGGGGACCATATGAGACACCGGGATTCGAACCAACCACCTTAGGTCCTGGATTGGCTGCTTGCAAGGCAAATGCCACTGTGCTATCTCTCCAGGACCTGTTCAGGTATATTTAACCTGCCTGGACCTGGTGGCTTTTGAGTTTTATAAAAATGGGCATTCTTTTAAAAATGCTAACATCTTAGAGGGCTTAGGTTTTGCAGTAGACCAATACTCTGACTCTTCCCTCAAACAGTCAGGAGCCCTATTCTGGTGTATATGTCAGAGAAAGATGACCCTGGAAGAGTAGTCTGTATCAATAATGTATAACAAGAACAGAGCCAGGAAGAGAAAGATGCACTACAGTGTATAGTATGGCAGTGGTGGTGGAGTTGGTGGTAGGGTGGTGGTGGTGGTGGTGGGGTGGTGGTGGTGTGTGTGTGTGTGTGTGATTTGTGTGTGTGTTTAACTGAAACTGGACTCAATTAAGCTATTTTCAGTAGGTTTCTGCTTATCAGTTCCTATATACTTTTTATATATACAAACAGGTTCTTTTCTAGATGTGAGGGATGTAAAAACAAAGAAGAGATATAGGCTCTTCAATTATGAAACTTATATTCCAGTGAGACACATACCATATACAACTAAATAAAAATATATATGTATATAAATATATTTTGTTTTTGTTTTTTGGGGGGGTCACACCCGGCAGCGCTCAGGGGTTACTCCTGGCTCTATGCTCAGAAATCGCTCCTGGCAGGCTCAGGAGACCACATGGGATGCTGGAATTTGAACCACTGTCCTTCTGCATGCAAGGCAAATGCCCTACTTTCATGATATCTCTTTGGCCCATATGTTTTGTTTTTGAGCGACACCCAGCAATGTTCAGGGGTTACTGGCTTTGTGCTTTGGGGTCATTCCTGGTGATTCTCAGGATGCCAGAGATTAAAGGTGGGTTGGCTGATTGCAAGGTAAACACCCTACCCGCTGTGTTATCACTCCAACCCCCTATATAAGATATTTATAAATAATATGGTCCCCTAAACATGCCAGGAGTAGTCCCATAGCACAGAACTAGGTGTAAGCCCTAACCACTATGAATTGTGACTAAAAAAATAAAGGAAAGAAAGTTCTGTATAGGTCATACTCACTTGTATGTGACCAACAGGTACCACATTTGATCCCTCCATCTCCACCAGGATTGATCCCTGAGTGCAGAATCGGAAGAAAGCCTCATCATCATGCATATCTTCCAAATAAAACATTTAAAATTTTTTTTATTGTGGTCAAAGTGAATTACATATCTTTCACAGTAATATTTAAGGCACATAGTGACAATGAATGAGGGGCATTCCCATCACCAGTGTTGTCCTTCCTCCACCTCTGTTCCCCGCATTCACCCCACATCTCCCTCCTTTACCCCATAATGCTAGTGCATCTGTTCCCTCCTTGTACAGCTTGTTGTAGATTGGGTATCAGTACTGTTGAATAAAAAAATTTTTTTTTTGGTTTTTGGGCCACACCTGTTTGACGCTCAGGGATTACTCCTGGTTATGCACTCAGAAATCGCCCCTGGCTTGGGGGGACCATATGGGACACCGGGGAATTGAACCGCGGTCCATCCTACGCTAGCGCTTGCAAGGCTGACACCTTACCTTTAGCGCCACCTTCCCGGCCCCGAATAAAATTTTTTTTTTTTTTTTTTCAGATCTGACTCGTTTATTGGTTTTTTTTTTTTTTTTTTTTAATTTTTATTTTGATCATAATGGTTTACATAGTGTTGACAATAATATTTTAGGTACATATTTACATAAAATCAGGGGGGATTCCCATCACCAAATTGTCCTCCCTACACCTCCATTTCTGTCCTACCTCCCATTTCCTCTTCCCTCATCCCAGGTCGGCTTGAATATGTGGTCCCCTCTTTATCTAACCCACAACTTAGTAGTCTTGCACCTGTTTGGTCTTGATGCCTCCCTTAGTTCCCCCTCTAACTGGAGGCAGGACTAGCTAGTTCAAGTTGCGTGGTTTTGTTTGAAAAAGAGAAAAGTAATAAACTGGGGTAAGGATCTAATACCCCGAAACTGGGCGGAATCCTTCTAGAGGCTCTCATCATCGTTTTGAGAGATGGAGAAAAAGAAGGTGAAACACTCCACCAGTACCAAAAGAAGTGTCAAATATCTAGTGAGGGCTTGAGCTGTATCGATAAGCACCACAAAAAAAAAAAAAACAGGCAAACAAACAAACGACAAAAAGCAAAACAAGCAAAAACAAACAAACAAAAAAAACACACCATGGTCTTGAAATGAGAAACATGGCATAGCACATAACGAAAGAAAAGAAAGGAAGAGAAAATATAAGTATGGTTGGGGACAGTTTCAATAATCACTCCCAAACAGAGAAATCGACCAAAATAGATAGGTGAATAAAAATAATAACAACAATAATAAATGGAGGTAAAAAATATATAGATAATAACCAAGGTTTTGTGCTTTTTGTATTTTTATTTTTTCCCTCCTGCCCTGGCACAGTAAATATTGGGGTCATTCGAAAAGGAATTCACTTGGCCTAAGAGATATGGGGTTTCTCCGTCCTTGGAGCATACTGTCATGGGATCAACACTAGACTTTGCTCAGGAGCCTTTACTCTCCCGGTGGTGGTTTTTTTTTTTTTTTTTTTTTTTTTGGTGTGTGGAAGACTTCTGTTCTGTGTTTAGAGGTCTCAGTATCTGCACAGCTCCTGAGGTGGGACTTATGATGAAGTCAGTCTTTGTGGTTCTAGAGGTTCTGTTACCTCCGTATCATTTTAAACCATCTTCTGTGGTTGGTGATCTTGGTCTTTGCCCTGATCCTAGGGTGGCACCTAGGATAGCATCTTTCTTTGTGCTTCCAAAAGCCCTGTTCCGTTACAATTTTCTCTGCCGGACCTTTGGGACTGGGGATCCTGGTTATTGTGCAGGTCATAGTTCAAACCCTAAACTAGGGCTTTTTTTTTTTTTTGGTCCCAAGATGTATACCGTCTGGTCGTAGTTCTAGCAGCCAGTCAACTATAAATCACGATCTTGGCTTTTGGACCTACCAAAGGGTGCCGAGACTTCTGGTTGTGTCTTGTCGTTAGCTGGTAAGGTAGGTTAATCTGCTCTGAGGTCAGGATGTTCAGATTTTCCTCATTGTCAGGAAATCATGTTAGAGTTGGCCCTTGTTGTTGACCCCGCAGTATTAAGGCAGTCCCGGCTGGGATTTGTTTCTTGCCACTGTTGTGAGGAACTGTGCCGTTTCTATGTCTGGGATCCAGGGTTCAAGGCTGGATGAATGGTATCTGATCACCTGAGGTCTAAGTTGATTCCACATGACATATTTTCAAGGTAGGAGATATCCCTGTTTTGTAAACAACTATGAGTTCCCATCTCTAGTAGACAAGAGCTC
The DNA here is from genome assembly GCF_024139225.1 of Suncus etruscus. Lineage (NCBI taxonomy): Eukaryota > Metazoa > Chordata > Mammalia > Eulipotyphla > Soricidae > Suncus > Suncus etruscus. The sequence continues at coordinate 17,970,018 of NC_064856.1, read as the reverse complement.
TTTTTTTTTATATGTAAGATTTCCCCTTTATTTGGTGTGCCTTTGCAGGGGGAAGTGGTGCTACATTATAATGTCTGTGTATTTGTGGGTGGACAGAGGGGATAACAGAAACAGGTCACATACCCAAAAGCGAGGAAAAGAAAAAAAAAAAAAAGGAAATAAAAATGTATGCGCTCACAAATGTATATGTAGGACAAACATTTAAAAAATAAATTAATTAATTAAAAAAAATTAAAAAATTAAAAAAAAATTTAAGGTGAGTTAGTGAGGTTTTTTAAGGGACCAAAGTGGTGCAAAAGACTACCTTACATTTGGGGGAGAGTAGGTAAAGAGGTGGTGTATTACCAGTCTTATGCCTATGTTGGAGGTACAGTTTTTCCCATTGTCTTTTGGGTGTTTCCTGTGGTGTGTGGGTTCCCAGGCATCTTCCTATCCCACCCCCTGACCTTCTTCAGATTGGTAAAAATTTGTGGCAGGGAGGTCTTGGAAGAGTTCTTGCGTTGGGGATACTTTTGGACCTAGATCCGGTTTCAAGAAACAGTCCACGTTAGGGGGAGTTGGTAGGGAAGGCCGCACAGCATGAGTCCGCAGGGAGTTGGCTGTCTTTTCTTGCAGGAGACGAGGTGTGGGTTTGACTGGGTGTCCCCTCGCCTGGGTGCTGGGTACTGTTTCGTTGGGTAGGAGGTCGGCCTTGATGCCTAATAGATTAAGGATTGAGGGTGAAGAGTTTTAATATGGTGGGAGATCTGGATGGAATTGAGGGGTGAAGGGATAGTTGGATTTCCAGAGGGGAGACAGGGGAAGGTATATGGGAGGGGTATGCAGTGAGAGGAAAGAGAAAATACCTTAGCAAGAAAAGGAGAAGAGAAAGGGGAAAAAGTAAAGAGAGGAATAGAATTAAAAAAAAAAAAAAAAAAAAGTAGTGAGAAGAGAGGGGAGAATAGCAAGGGAATGCTGGTTAGGTTGAATGTGTTCGAAGAATAGAGCCTGTAGTTTAAGTCTGTACATCACCGGCACTGCTTCGGTGGTCTGACTGGTCACTTGCTTCAATTCCTAAAAGAAGGAATAACCTAGAGATAAAGTATATGTTAGAGAGTTTTCTCGTGGCCCTCTCGTAGTGCATGCTATGTATGGTATCTCGTGTGGTATCCCGAGTTGCCATCTTAGTTTGTCCGCCCTTTGTATCCAAGGGCGCCTGTGGACAGAAAAGCTGAGAGGTTATTTAAAATATAGTAAGATAAAGGCATTAAAACATAGTGCTATGGTATGCTGCCATTGCAGTCGTGATTTCCCTTGGTGTTCTATACTTGTGTTCCTGTATACGAACTCTAAGGGATTATTGTGGGCCTTTGTTTTGGAAGTCTGATTACTTACCTGTTCTCTTAATGCTGTTGTTTCTGTTGTTGCTGCTTTCTTTGTGGTATAATGTGTTGTCAAGTGTTTGTGTTGCTCCTTTTTCATGAATTTTGGACATTGCTCCCACGTATATGTTGAGTATTACAGTGTTCGAAGTTTCTACCCTGTTAAACCCTGTTATTTGATTGTTAGGTATTAGTTGTGTTTAAACTATATGTTCTAGGTGTTTCAGAATAGTGCCACCATTCTGTGTTTATCTTTTGTCTTCTGACTTACTTCGTTTAACATAACATGATCTAAGTCCATCCATGTTGCTGCAAAGTCTGTGATTGTATCGTTTCTGACTGCCATGTAATATTCCATTGTGTATATGTACCACATCTTAATGATCCATTCATCTGTTGTTGGACATCGAGGTTGGTTCCACGATTTGGCTATTATACTGAGTGCTGCAATAAATAGTGGGGTGCATACGTATTTTGGAATGAATGCCCTTCCATCTTGGGGGTATATGCCTAGGAGAGCAATTGCTGGGTCAAATGGCAGCTCAATTCTGAGTTCTTTGAGCACTCTCCAGACTTTTCTCCATAGGTGTTGGACTAGGGGGCATTCCCACCAGCAGTGAATGAGAGTTCCTTTCATACCGCATCCCCGCCAACAAAGGTTGTTTCCATTATTTTTGATGTGAGCCATCCTCACTGGTGTAAGGTGGTATCTCATTGTTGTCTTGATTTGGATCTCCCTGATGATGAGTGAAGGTGAGCATGTTTTCATGTGTTTGTTGGCCATCCTTCTGTCTTCCTCAGAGAAGTGTCTATTCATTTCATCTCCCCATTTTTTTATGGCTTTATTTGGTTTTGAGGGTCTCAGCTTTCTGAGTGCTTTGTATGTTCTAGATATCAGGCCTTTATCTGATATGTCGAGTGAAAAGATTTTTTCCCATTCTGTTAGCTGTCTTCTTGCGTTAAGTAGGGTTTGTTTTGCCATGCAGAAGCTTTTTAGTTTGATGTAGTCCCATTTGTTTATATTACATGCTAAAGTTCTTGCCATTGGTGCTCCATTCTCAAAGACCTTTTTGATATATAGGTCTTCGAGTGTTCTGCCTATTTTATTCTCGATAAACTTTATAGATTCGGGTCTGATTTCAAGGTCTTTGATCCATTTTGAGTTGACTTTTGTATAAGGGGTGAGATATGGGTCGATTTTCACTTTCTTACATGTGGTTTTCCAGTTGTACCAACACCATTTGTTGAATAGGCTTTCTTTGTTCCATTTCAGATTCTTGCCTCTTTTATCAAATATTAGTTGGCTGTATATCTGGGGGTTTATGTCAGGGAATTCTGTTCTGACCCACTGGTCTGAGGTCCTGTCTCTGTTCCAGTACCATGCTGTTTTAATTACTATGGCTTTATAGTATAGTTTCAAGTTAGGTAAGGAGATGCCTCCCAGCTTCTTGTTTTTCAATATGTGTTTGGCTATCCTGGGTCTTTTGTGGTTCCAGATGAATTCTGTGATTGATTGTTCTATTTCTTTAAAGAATTGTGTCTGGATTTGGATAGGGATTGCATTAAATCTATATAAAAGTTTGGGTAAGATAGTCATTTTGACTATGTTAATTCTACCTATCCATGAGCATGGGATGTTCTTCCATTTCTTTAGATCGTCTTCAATTTCTTTCTGAAGTGTTTTGAAGTTTTCCTGGTATAGGTCTTTCACTTCTCTTGTAAGGTTGATTCCTAGATACTTGATATTTTTTTATACTATCTTGAATGGAATTGTATTTTTAATCTCTCTCTCCTCAACTTCATTGTTTGTATATAGAAACGCTACTGTCTTTTGTGTATTTACTTTGTATCCAGCCACTTTGCTGTATTGGTTGATTGTTTCTAGGAGTTTTACTGTGGACTCTTTAGGGTTTTTGATGTAGATCATCATATCGTCGGCAAATAGAGATAGCTTGTGTTCCTCTTTCCCTACTTGAATTCCTTTGATTCCCTTCTCTTGTCGGATTGCTATTGCTAGGACTTCTAAAGTTATATTGAATAAGAGTGGAGAGAGTGGACAGCCTTGTCTAGTTCCTGACCTTAGTGGGAATGCTTCTAGTTTCTCGCCGTTAAGTATAATGTTGGCTATAGGCTTTTCATATATAGCTGTAACTATCTTGAGGAAGGTTCCTTCTAATCCTATTTTGCTGAGTGTCTTTAGCATGAAAGGATGTTGGATTTTGTCAAACGCCTTCTCTGCGTCAATTGATATGATCATGTGGTTTTGGTCTTTCATGTTGTTGATGTGATGTATCATATTGATTGATTTGCGTATGTTGAACCAACCTTGCATTCCTGGTATGAATCCCACTTGGTCGTGATGAATGATCTTTTTGATGAAGTGTTGGATTCGGTTTGCTAAGATTTTGTTGAGAATTTTTGCATCTATGTTCATTAGTGAGATTGGTCTGTAGTTTTCTTTCTTAGTGGTGTCTTTGCCTTCTTTGGGAATGAGTGTGATATTAGCCTCATAGAAGGAGTTGGGGAGGATTCCTGTTTTTTCTATGGTTTGGAAAAGCCTATGGAAAAGTGGTAGTAAGTCTTCTTGAAATGTTTGATAGAATTCACCTGTAAATCCATCTGGGCCTGGGCTTTTGTTCTTAGGGAGTTTTTTAATTACATCTTCAATTTCCTCTGAGGTGATTGGACTGTTTAGACTTTCTAGATCTTCCTTTTCCAGCTTTGGAAGAGGGTGTTTGTCCAAGAATCTGTCGATTTCTACTGGGTTCTCTAGCCTAGTTGAGTATAGTTGTTCATAATATGATCTCATGATATGTTGTATTTCATGGGGTTCTGTTGTAATCTCACCCCTTTCATTTGTGATCCTACTGATTTGGGTGTTTTCCCTCTTTTTTTTGGTGAGTTTTGCCAATGGTTTGTCTATCTTGTTTATTTTTTCGAAAAACCAACTCCTGGTCTCATTGATTTTTTGTATTGTTTTCTTAGTTTCGATGTTGTTTATTTCTGCTCTGGTTTTTATTATTTCTTGCCTTCTGGTTGTGGTTGGATTTCTCTGTTGCTGTTGCTCCAATTCTTTGAGGTGATCTTTTAAACTGTTGGTTTTGTTATTTTCCTGTTTCTTGACATAGGCCTGTATTGCTATGAGTTTCCCCCTAATTACTGCTTTTGCTGTGTCCCATAAATTTTGACATGTTGTCTCTTCATTGTCATTTGTCTCAAGGAATCTTTTTATTTCTTCCTTGAGTTGTTCTTTGATCCAGGTGTTGTTGAGCAGCATGTTATTTAATCTCCAGGTATTAGTTTTTCTCCATTGCTTCTTCTTGATATCAATTTTAACCTCTGTTGCATAGTGATCTGAAAGGGTACTTCTAATGATCCTTACCTTTGTGGTCTTATATAGGTTGGCTTTGTATCCCAAGACATGGTCTATTTTGGAGAAGGTTCCATGTGGGCTTGAGAAGAATGTGTATTCTGCTTTCTGGGGCTGGAGGGTTCTATATAAGTCTATCAGCCCTAAATCTTCTAATTTTTCATTTAGAGCTCTTATTTCTTTGCTATTTTTCTGTTTGGTGGATCTGTCCAGTGGTGATAGTGGAGTATTCAGGTCCCCTACTATTATCACATTTCCCTTCATGTGTTTCTCCAGGTTTGCCAGTAGTTGCCTCACATATTTTGCTGACTCTAGATTAGGTGCGTATATATTGACCAGGGTTAGTGTTTCTTGATCTAATGTTCCCCTGATCAGTAAGTAGTGACCCTCTTTGTCTCTGATCACTTTCTTGAGGTTGAATACAATTTGATCTGATATAAGAATTGCTGTCCCTGCTCTTTTTTGTTTTCCATTGGCCTGGATGATTACTTTCCATCCTTTTATTCTAAGCCTGTGCTTATCCTGTAACTGTAGGTGTGTTTCTTGTAGACAGCAGAAGTCCGGTTTATTTTTCCTAACCCAGTTCTCTACTATGTGTCTTTTGATTGGAGAGTTTAGTCCGTTTACATTTAGGGAAATTATTGATAGAGAGGACTGTTGTGCAGTTGTATTGTGTGGGGTGGTTGTTGTTACAATCGGGGGTTTGGATTGTGTAATTCGTCTCTGAGTAAATCGCTTAGTATCGGCTTAGTTTGCACAAATAGTTCAAGTTCGTTCATATTTGAGAATGTTTTTAGTCTGCCCTCCCATATGAATGATAGTTTTGCTGGGTATTGGACCCTGGGTTGGAAATTTCTTTCATTCAGTCGTTTAAATATGTCATTCCACTGTCTTCTTGCTTGAATTATTTCAAATGGGAGATCTGGTTTGATTCTTATGTCTTTTCCTTTGTACTTGAGGTTTTTTTTCTCCCTTATTGCTTTCAGGAGTTCCTCTTTCTCTTTGTTTTTTGCCATTTGGATTATTATGTGTCTTGGTGTGGGTTTATTAGGGTCTATTTTATTAGGGACTCTCTTGACTTCCTGGATTTGTCCTGAATTGTCTTTCCAGAGGGTGGGAAAGTTCTCTGTTATTATCTCCCTGACTACCTGTTCTTCCCCCTTCCCTATTTCCTCCCCTTCTGGTATACCTACAATTCTTAGATTGTTTCTTTTGTCTTTATTCATTAGATATTGGACTTTTCCTTCCAGTGCTTTGCCTTTTATTTCTTTGTTGGTTTCTTGATCATTTTTTGATTGCAGTTTTCCTTCGAGTTCTTCGATGTGCTTCTCCAACTCTGTGTTTCTGCTTGTAAGGCTTGTTACTTTGTCTTTTAAATCCTTCACTTCTTTTTGTATGGAATCTCTCATGTTCTTTGACATTTCTTCTTTAATTTGGCTGATTCTTTCATCCATGGCTTTCTTATACTCGGTTGCTAGGGTTTCTTTCATCTGTTTTAGTAATTCTTGCATTTCCTTCCTCATGACCGCTTTTAGGTCTTCTTCCCATGGATCTGTGCGTTTTGGTGGACTTGGAAATTTAATAGGGTTTGTCATGTTGTCTCCAGATATTAGGGATTTCCTTGATTTACGCATAATTCTTTGTATTTAATGGTGTGTTTTGGAGTGCTGTGGCTTCTAATTTCGGCCTGCTTTGGTCCCCTTCCTGAAGGTGATTCTAGAGGATGCTGTTGGGTGGGCTTGTTGAACCTGGCTCTTTCTCCTCCCCTTTGCTACCTAGAGTTCGGCCCTCCTGCAGTGGGTATTATTGCTTTTCTACTCCTTATTTCTGTCGGCGGTGCAGTTCCACTCCTGGCCACACTGGTTGCTGGCGCTATTGAGCCTAGCTCCCAATCCCCCCTCCTTTCTCTGGGAGTCAATGGAGCTCTGCCCCCTCCAAGTTTCCCTTGAAGGAGTTCCCTCAGTCCGACCCTTCAGGCTCTGCCCTCGCCCTTGGGGAGTCCCTGGTCCACTCCAGGGTCCAGGGGGGTGGACTGCTCTAGGTCACCTGCGAGTCCAGAAGGGTGGCCCTATCTCCCCCCCGTCTATTTGGGTTGCTCAAGTTGCCGTTCCAGGTGCCCACCTGGGGGAAGGGACTTGCCCAAATCACTCTCGCAGGCGCTCGTGGTCCCTGGGATGTGCTGGGCTAGGCTCCCGCGTGAGGCAGCAGGGACTCACCCAGGCCGCCCAGGCTGGCGTCTGGGGTCTCCGGGGGATGTGGCGGGCTAGGCGCCCGTGTAAAGGAGCAGGGACCCGGGCCGGCGTCTGGGGTCTCCGGGGGATGTGGCGGGCTAGGCGCCCGTGTAAAGGAGCAGGGACCCGCGCAGGCCTCCCGGGCCGGCGTCTGGGGTCTCCGGGGGATGTGCCCAGCTAGGCTCCCGCGTGAGGCAGGAGGGACTCACCCAGGCCTCCCGGGCCGGCGTCTGGGGTCTCCGGGGGATGTGGCGGGCTAGGCGCCCGTGTGAAAGGGCAAGGACCCGCGCAGGCCTCTCGGGCCGGCGTCTGGGGTCTCCGCGGGATGTGGCGGGCTAGGCGCCCGTGTGAAAGGGCAAGGACCCGCGCAGGCCTCTCGGGCCGGCATCTGGGGTCTCCACGGGATGTGGCGGGCTAGGCGCCCGTGTGAAAGGGCAAGGACCCGCGCAGGCCTCCCGGGCCGGTGTCTGGAGTCTCCGCGGGATGTGGCGGGCTAGGCGCCCTTGTAAAGGAGCAGGGACCCGCGCAGGCCTCTCGGGCCAGCGTCTGGGGTCTCCGCGGGATGTGGCGGGCTAGGCGCCCGTGTAAAGGACAGGGACCCGCGCAGGCCTTTCGGGCCGGCGTCTGGGGTCTCCGGGGGATGTGCCCAGCTAGGCTCCCGCGTGAGGCAGGAGGGACTCACCCAGGCCTCCCGGGCCGGCGTCTGGGGTCTCCGGGGGATGTGGCGGGCTAGGCGCCCGTGTAAAGGAGCAGGGACCCGCGCAGGCCTCCCGGGCCGGCGTCTGGGGTCTCCGGGGGATGTGCCCAGCTAGGCTCCCGCGTGAGGCAGGAGGGACTCACCCAGGCCTCCCGGGCCGGCGTCTGGGGTCTCCGGGGGATGTGGCGGGCTAGGCGCCCGTGTGAAAGGGCAAGCCGAATAAAATATTTTTTAAGAAATAAAAAAATAAATAAAATTCCATGAAAAAAGTAAAACAATGATCTGGTTGAGAATTTCTGAATAGTTAAGTTGTACACATAGTGGGTATATAAACGTGCTACATGTAATTGTAGGTGGAGCAAACTGGGGTCCTGAAAAATCATATATTTATGCATATTTGTGACTATGTGCACAAAGGGGAATCTAGTATGACTAAGCATTTATATTTATTAAAACATGTACGTGCTTGATTACATGCAGCTAGCAGTGGCGCAATCCCTTGCACTGCATATGGTCCCCTTAGCACCATCAGGAGTATCTCGGTCACAGAGCAGGGATTAAATCCTGAGCTGGGTGTGGCTCAAATAATGAAAAAATTAACATGTGATTTGGGGTCTGAAAAGGTCATGCTGTATATGTGGGAGGTCAGAATTTGATTCCCTAGACCAGATAGTCCCCCAAGCACTGTTGGATACAACCACCACGCACAGAACTAGGAGCAGCCTCTGATCCCTGTGGGAGTCTGGCACACTCTCCCCCCAAATACAATGAATAGGTGGTTTAATACATATGAATTCACATGGGTGAGCTGTTATGTGGTACACATGTGGAAATACAGTTCATGTTAACATGTAGTCATAACTAGAGATGTTCTAAAGTTCCTGTGTGGGATCCAGGTGACAGTTAAGGAAAGAGCTCTTCTGCCTCTGCCACTCAGGGCCATTTTACAGCTTCATCTCTCCTTGTCCCTTCTCTCTTTAGGGAGCTCCCTGTGCTTGGCTCCTCAGCCTTAGATACCTTGCAAATACAGTACAGTAACTGATTCGTCAGCCAGGAGCAGAAAGCGGTTAACCAGTAATAACTGTGTAACAGTCCCAAGATCTGGCTTCACTGATTGCCCTTCACACCACTAGGAGAAATAGTCCTGACTTGGCAGTACCTCTCATTATTGTATGACCTTGGCCAATCTCACACCTCCCTGGGTTTCAGTTTCCTCCTTCCTACTTTATGTAGAAGAAAGGAGCTGGCAGGGCACAACAATGGTCTAGAGTACTTAGGAAAGGCCATGCTGGCACTTGAAGAGGAAGAAAGGCTTTCTGAGTTGAGGCAATGGTATGATCAAAAAAATTTTGGGGGGGTCACACTCTGCAGCACTCAGGGATTACTCCTGGCTCCACGCTCAGAAATTGATCTGGCAGGCTCGGGGACCCATATGGGATGCCGGGATTCTAACCAATGACCTTCTGCATGAAAGGCAAACGCTATCTCTCCGGCCCCCATGATCAAAAATTTTGAGGGAAGCCTGAGCTTTGTGTGTAGGGTGGCCAGGAGGAACTTATAATTTTCCATAAAGCCCTGTGTAATCTGGCTTTTGTTTTTATTTTATTTTATTTTATTTTTGTTTTTGGGCCACACCCAGTAGCGCTCAGGGGTTACTCCTGTCTCTGCACTCAGAAGTTACTCCTGGCAGGCTCGGGGGACCACAGGGTTGCTGGGGACCAAACCCGGGTCCTTCCTGGATTGGCCACATGTAAAGCAAATGCCTTACCCCTGTGCTATTGCTCTGGCCCTTGTTTTTCTTTTTCATCATTTTTGTTTTTCGATGTTTGGGTCACACCTGGTAGTGCTGAGAGCTTACTCCTGGTGGACTCGGGATATCTGGGATGCCAAAGATTGAACCTTGGTCAGCTGCATGTAAGACAAGCCCTTAATTCACTGTACTGTCTCTCTAGACTGGTTTTCCTTTTATACTTTTTTTTTTTTTTTTTTTTTTGGTTTTTGGGCCACACCTGGTGATGCTCAGGGGTTACTCCTGGTTGTCTGTTCAGAAATAGCTCCTGGCAGGCACGGGGGACCATATGGGACACCGGGATTCAAACCAACCACCTTTGGTCCTGGGTTGGCTGCTTGCAAGGTAAACGCCGCTGTACTATCTCTTCGGTACCCCTTTTATACTTTTTATATTATTTTTCCTTTTTATACTTTTATACTTACTGTGTAATCTGTAATAGTCCTTTGTTTTCTGTTCTTTATTTTTCCCCCCTCTTCTTTAAATAGGTCAAGTACTTCTCTGCTTCAGTGCTTTTCCAAAGTTCATGTTGTCTCTGCCTAGGATATTCTTCCCAAGAATTCATATGGTTCCGTACTCCTCATTACTTGAGTCTTAGCTCAAATATCACCTCCCATGGAAAGGCCTTCTTTAGCCCTCTTATTTCCAGTAGTTGTCCTCTAATGCTTATCAATATTTAAAATGTGAAAACCCTTTGATCCAATGATTTCATCCCCCAGATATATTTGATAGTGAGTAAAATGATATCTGAAAAAAGGATTCACTGGAGAATTTATTAAATAAATTATAGCACAAACAGTGGAATATTATTCAGATGACAAAGAAAGTGAAATAGCACTGTAAGTTGTGCTAAAGAATAAATCAAGGCGGGCTGGAGCAATGGCACAGTGGGTAGAGCGTTTGCCTTGCACGCAGCCAACCCAGATTTGATTCCTGGTACCTCATATGGTCCCCTGAGCCTGCCAGGAGCAATTTCTGAGCACAGAGACAGGAGTAACTAAACCCTGAGCACTGCTGTGTGTGGCCCCAAACAAAACAAAACAAGAAAAGAAATAAAGAATATATCAAGGTATTTTAAATTAGAAAAGCAAGTTGAAAAAAAAAAAAAGAAAAACAAGTTGATTGTCTTCCACAGTTAAGACTGTACAGTGATTGAATGTGTATTATACTTAGTAAAACCAAAATATAGAATAGTGTTTCTCTTCTTAAAAACACATTATTTACATAGAAAAATGAGAATATATAAATACCTATGCATATGTATGTGCTTTTCTAACAGATCTGTCCCCTGGTTAAAACAACCTTTTCCCACATTGGCACACTCAATTCTCTCTTAGAACAGAGTTAAAATTAAAAAAATTTTGGGCCGGAGCAGTGGTGCAGAGCAGTAAGGTGTCTGCCTTGCTGGCACTAGCCTCGGACAGACCACGGTTCGACCCCCCTGTGTCCCATATGGTCCCCCAAGCCAGGAGGAGCGATTTCTGAGTGTATAGCCAGGAGTAACCCCTGAGTGTCACCGGGTGTGGCACCCCAAAAAGCAATCAAAAAAAAAAAAAAAAGAAAAAAATTTAAATTTCTATATTTGATCATGTTTCAAGGACTTTATGAAAGATTCCATTCTAATTCAGTTGCCCTACTAGGAGTAGCCTTATCTGCATGAATTATTGCAGGTAAGTTTCACAATATACTAGTAACAGTGGTTTCCAGTAAGCGGACTGATTGGGAGCTAAGTGTGGGAGGGTTACTTCATTGCCTGTCCTTTGTATAGTACTATTGGATTATATGACACATTTAAAAGTATAAAATTACAAAAGGATACTAAAGGAATATTCTTTTTTGATTATAGGGCTACAGACAGCAGTACTCAGGGGTTGTTACTCCTATATGCTTGTCGGCTCAGGGAGCCATTTGAGATGCTGCGGATTGACTCTGTGTTGGCCATGTAGAAGGCAAATATCCATCCTACCTCCAGTACTATTGCTCTGGCCCATGAAGGGAATATTTGTATATATATAAACACATATATATTTTTTGTTGAACCTTGATGGGCTGAGCTATGATTTTCCTTTTTTTGTTGTTTGTTTTTTGATTACACCTGGCATCACTCAGGGGTTACTCCTGGCTCTGTGCTCAGAAATCACTCCTGACAGTCATGGGACCATATGAGATGCTGAGATTCAAACAACCATCTGTCCTGGATTGGCCGTGTGCAAGGCAAATGTCCTACCACTGTGCTATCTCTTCAGCCCCATGATTTTCCTTTTATAAAAAAATTATAATTTTTTTGAATCATCATAAGATGCACAGTTACAAAATTGTTGATGGTTGAGTTTCAATCATACAATGTTCCTATATATATCCTTTTCTGACCTTAGGGCCAAGAGTGATCTAGTCATCCCCTTTAAGCCATTGATTTCCCTTATCCAATTGAAATACCACATATAAGTGATACCATCCTGTGTGTGTTCTGACTTACTTCATTTAATATATCTTCCAGTTCCATATATGTTGCACTGAATTGCATGATTTCATCATTCCTTACTTACAGCTGTGTATTATTATTCCATTATTTATATGTACCAGATCATGATCCACTTATCTATCATTGGATATTTAGGTTGATTCCAAATCTTAGCAATTGTATTAAGTATTGCAATGAATAATGGTGTACATTAGTCCTTTTGAATGAATGTTTCTCTGTCTTAGGGATAGAGACCCAAAAGTGGAATTGTTGAGTCATATGGCAATTCAACTCTGAGTTTACTGAGAACCCACCAGATTTTTGAAGGAAACATATTTTAAAATTTAAAAATTGATGCTATGTAAAAAAAGTTTTAGATTCTGATATTCTGATTTACCAGATCTCAGCTGAGGTCTGGGTACCTATCCTTTTTTTTTGCAAAGTTGTTTATAATAGAGTTGTTCCAGGCATACATTATCTCAATACCAATGCCACTACCACATGAGATCCTTCCACCAATATCTTCAGGTTCCCTTCTACCACCAACCCAGTCTGCCCTTTTTATAGAGAATATAAAAATTTATATATTTTTATTTTATATTATTAAATAATAAATTATTACTTTATTAAACAAAACTTAAAGGAAAGCAAATGAAAATGATCAGGAAGTTAATCAATAAAAGTAAATTTGTGATGATTGACTGTTGTTTTTAACCTTTCTTAATCCAGTAGAGATCAAGCATATGCACCATTAGTGAGTGCCATACTCAATGCTGCATTTTGGGAAGTTTCTTCTGTCTTTAAAGGAGCTTTTTATTTTATTTTATTTTTGGTTTTTGAGGCCATACCTAGCAGGGCTCAGAGATAACTTCTGGTTCTGTGCTCTGTGCTCAGGTATTACTCCTGATTGGCTCTGGCAACCATATGTGGTATTGGGGATCAAACCTGGGTTGGCCACATGCAAGGCAAACACCCTACCCACTGTACTATCACTCCTAAAGGATTGTATAGGCCCTGAAAGTAGCTTTTTCAATGCCTGTTGCAAAACTGGTTTTAAGGCTATGAATTCCCTAAGCAATTGCTTATCCATGAAGTTCTGTATTAAGGAACCTTTTAGTACGTTTCCAGAGACACTTGGGGGCAAGTGATCCAGAGACCTCACTTTGAATAACACCATTACAGCTTTGACACTATTGCTGGGAAGGATCACACTTGTGCTATAATTTCATCTAAATACATCCCAGAGATGGAGGATAAAGGACTAACATCCAACATTATTAGCCTAATTGAGACTCTGAGACAAGCAGTGCATTTCTAATGATACACAGCTTGTGCATACAACTTGGATATAAAGCATAAAGGCCACAGTATCTGACCATTAATCTCAAGGTGTGATGGCAGATGCCTCACATTCATAGGCCTTGGTATATAAATTTTGTGATCATTCCTAATTTTTGTTTGGGGAAGAGATTATAATGCCTAATGCCTGCTTCTTTCTGTTGTGTAACAGGGAGGGCAATGAACCAGAGGAGACTACCCAGATCACATACAGTGAGCTTCTGGCCCAAGTTTGTCAGTTCAGCAATGTTCTTAGAAAACAGGGTGAGTACGGGTATTAGGGAAGGGGACTAGAGTGTACAGCCTTGGGGTATATGAGGAGTAGAGGAAAGCTGACAAGGAATGGAAAAAAAATTCAGTAACATAAGAACAGAAAAGTTCTACAACCCCATAGTAATGGGTAACTAGGTGGAATATAGCAGAATTAAGAAGAGCCCATGGTCTGTATTTTTATTTTAGAAGGGGACACAAACAGAAGTGCTTAGTGTTTATTCCAAGAAGGGCTCCAGGGACTATATGTGGTGCCAGGGATCAAAACACAGTCAGCTGCATTCAAAGCAAGAACCTTACTCACTATAGGATCTTTCTGGCTCTCATGGTCTGTTTTCTTTTCTTGCAGGTATTCGGAAGGGTGATCGAGTGGCCATTTACATGCCTATGATCCCAGAGCTTGTGATGGCCATGCTGGCATGTGCCCGCCTTGGAGCTCTGCACTCCATTGTGGTAGGAATTTGGGTTGAAAAAGATGCTTGGGGTAGGGAGTGGGAGAGGATAGAGATCTAGAGAAGTAAATTGGAACTAGAATGATGGTGGATCTAGAAACAGACTAAAGAATATAGAATATTTATGTCAAAGACTATATCAATTATCTAATTTCTTCTAGAATCTTTCCTAAATTCTTGAGGATTTTATTAATGGCACACTCAATCTATTGGTATTCCTTTCTGTCTTAGTCTTTCTTCTTTTTCTTAGTTTGCAGGCTTCTCTGCAGAGTCTCTGTGTGAACGGATCCTGGATTCCAGTTGTAGCCTTCTCATCACTGCTGGTGACTATTCTACTCTTTTCACAGAACTCACATAACTTATTGGGGTGGTGGTGGTGGCCCAAAGCCAGCAATACTAAGGACTTACTTCTAGTTATGTGCTCAGGAATCATTCCTGGTGGGGAACTGGGCACCATATGGGATGCCAGGGAAAAAAACCTGGTTGGCCGCATGCAAGGGAAGTGCCCTACCCACTACTCTATCACTCCTGCCCCCTTTACCACAGCTTCTGCTCTCCAACCAGGTAGTTGATTTTTGGGACTGCTCATAATTGAAGGTAGAAACTTCCTCTCCTTTCCTTATGTTTCAATTCCACATCTTCAAATCATCTGTCAGTTCAGATCAGCTGGAAAATCCAGAGTTAAAAAGTTTTATGGAGGGGTCAGAGCAGTGGCACAAGCAGTAGGGCATTTGCCTTGCATGCACTAACCTAGGATGAACTGCAGTTTGATCCCCGGCATCCCTTATGGTCCCCCAAGCCAGGAGTAATCACTCCTGAGCACATAGCCAGGAGTAACCCCTGAGCGTCACCAGGTGTGGCCCCCAAAAACAAACAAACAAAAAAATTAAACTAAAAAAAAAAGTTCCATGGAGGAAGAGCTTCAAGAACATCACTTTCATTGGGGCTAAGAGGTTAGGAGTTGATGCCTTTCTAAAGCCTGGAATGTCTTTTGTTCTCCCAAAGATGCCTTCTACAGGGGAGAAAAGCTTGTGAACCTGAAGGACCTGGTTGATGAGGCCCTGGAGAAGTGTCAGGAAAAGTAAGTGTTTTTGGTCAGTTGGCTACTGCTCTGGTTTATTAGACCTACCCCAGTGCCAGATTCTTTTTGTTACCCCTAACCAATATGGACATGGGTAGATCCTGCCAAACTTTCTCCAGCCAACCAACCCAGCACTTCAGGAGTTTCTTTCTCTTAGGGATTTCCCAGTGAGATGCTGCATTGTTGTCAAGCACCTTGGGCGTGCTGAGCTGGGCACAGGAGACTCTCCCAGCCAGGCCCCTCCAATTAAGAGACCATGCCCAGAAGTGCAGGTAAGTATGCCACGCTGTACCCTGATTTTCAGTGCTTAAATGAGCTCCCTCTTCCTTCCCCAGAAGTTCCTGGTATCCTTCTTCTTTCTAAAGAATTTGGTTTTGGGATCACACCTGGTGTTGCTCAGGGATTAACTTTTTTTTTTTGGGGGGGGGAGGTCACACCCAGCAGCACTCAGGGGTTACTCCTGGCTCTATGCTCAGAAATCGCCCCTGGCAGGCACAGGGGACTATATGGGATGCCGGGATTCGAACCGCAGTCCTTCTGCATGAAAGGCAAATGCCTTACCCCCATGCTATCTCTCCAGCCCTTGTTTCCAAAGAATTTGGGAGCACTCTGGAATATTTCCTCTTACAGGGCTGTCTGAGAGCTGGGAGATTTTGATCTTGAATATAAGTAGAAATTTTTTTTTGGTGTGGGGTCACAGCCAATGATGCTCAGGGGTTACTCCTGCTTCTGCCCTCAGGAATCACTCCTGGCAGTGCTCATAAGGTATGGTATATGTGATGATAGGGATCAAATCCAGGTTTGCTTCCCTACCCACTGTACTATCACTTTGTCCCCTAGAAAGTCCCTTGTACCTTGGAGACTTAGCGTGAGAGACAAGGAGTGAGGGGGTATCCTGAAGTGCATAAGGAACTCACAGGACTTGGGCTTAACTTAGAAATGGGCTGACTTGAGTGTCTAAAGTTATCTTGATTATTGGCCTGTGGTTTATATGGCCCCACCAAGAAAGAGTGAGGATCTGGCCCTCTTAGGGATCTTGTTAGCTTTCGATCCAGTGTGTATGGTGGAAATGGTGTGTATGGTGGAAAGGTACAGTGGTGGCCTCTAAGTGGACATGAAGGCTCCAGGCTCCAGAAGAACAAAGCTTCTGAGATTGCATAACGTGAGGGTCCTTGAGAGGACTAGAGGTTGTAGCTAATCTAAGGAGACTGGAGATGCCAGTCATCATTTGAGTTCTGAGTATAGGAACTGAGACAGGATTGGGGAAAATGGAAACTTACAGGGTCAAGGAGAGGGGACCCTAAGAGAAAGGAGACAGCCAAACTTGTGGGGCTCATCATCGTCCCTACCACTTCCCTACACTCACCCATGATCATCCCCTTTCCCTGGGCTTTTAACAAGGTTAGCTTAAAGAGAAATCCAGGAGCATCCAACCCCAGGTATCTACCTCTGCACTGTCTTGGACACTATTTCCTTGCCTGCTTGTCTGTGTTTACCTGCTTTTTTTTTTATTTTGGTTTTTGAGTCACACCCGGCGGCGCTTAGGGGTTACTCCTGGCTCTATGCTCAGTAATCGCTCCTGGCAGGCTCGGGGGACCATATGGGATGCTGGGATTCGAATCAATGACCTTCTGCATGAAAGGCAAATGCCTTACCTCCATGCTATCTCTCCGGCCCCAATGTGTTTACCTGCTTTTTGTTTGGCCCATTGAGGAAGCTGTCAGACCTAATTCCCTTTCCTCTGCTCTGGGCCCTTTGCCTTCTAAGTTATTCTGAAGTCATGAAACAGAATGCATGCTGCTACTTCTCTGTACTGGTTATTTATGGATTTATTCATTTACCTGTTTCTGAGCCACACTCAGTGACACTCAGGGGTCACACCTGGCTCTGTGTTCAGGAATCACTCCTAGCAGGCTTAGGGTATCATATAGGATACTGGGGGTCTAACTTGGGTCAGTCCCTGGTCGGCTAAGTGCAAGGCAAATGCCTTACCTGCTGTGTTGTCACTCCAGCCCCTATTCTTAATTTAATTTTTATAGAGGCACAAAAATGGTATTTTATTTAAAAATGTGAATGTCAATTTTTCTTTTGAATGTCAATTTTTATTAATACATGTAGGGGTGTGTGTATTTATTGATACTCAAGGGCAACCTCTGGCTTAATGCTCATAAGTCACTACTGGAAGGGCTGGGTGGAAACTGGTTTATGTGATGTTGGGGATTAGAACTAGGGTTGGTCACATACTAGGAAAATGTCTTATCCCCTGTACTATCTTTCTGGCACCTCCGGGTGTTTTTGGTTTTGTTTTTCTTTTTTAAGTTTCACAGTCAGTAACAGCGGCTGTAATCTTTGGGAAACATTTCTTAATTCTGAACGGGCTTAGAACATGGATCTCAGAAAGGTAGCACCTTTTGCTTCTGCTCAGGATCTCGTGGGAAAGAGAACCAAGTATTCTGCCATGGTTTTGCTGTACCTCACTGGACCAGAGTCAGGTGAGATAGGAGGAGCAAGTAGAGAAGTTCGGTATCAGTTTGGGAAGTTATATGTCTATTATAAATGAAAGTTTTATATAGGACAGCAGAAAAGCAGGTTTCTAAATATATTTATATACAACTTGGGCATTATAAACTACTTACAAACTCTGATATAATTAAATACCAAGTTGAACAACAGTCACATTGTAGTGATTCTGAGGATGGAAATTCCTAAATGGGAACTCAAAACAGATTTGCATAAGAGGGAGAGAGGCAGTCCGGAGTCCAAAGATAATTTTTAGCTGTATGACCTAGAATTAGTCACCTCTCTTCTATAGACTCTAGCTTCCTACAGTGATACTAAATATTTAAAAGGAAAGCAAGGACTGGCTTTTCTTACACATGGCTGACTCCAGTTGAATTCCTTTAACTGCATATATTCAGATTCATATGGTCCCTTCAGTGCTAAGAGGAGTGATTCCTGAACACAGAACCAAGAGGAAATCCTGACCATAGCCTTGCATGGTCCCCAAAAAACGAAAAGTAAAATTTAAAAAAATTATTAAAGAAAAAGAAAAAAAGTAAAAAGACAAACTTATTAGGAAACCTTTTCCTTACTAAAACATAGGTTTTCTGTTGTTATAAATTTCATCATTCTTGTAGAATCTTACTCAAAATCTAATATGCTTAACTGCTTAGGCTAGTGACAAATAAAATCCCCCTTTCCTCTATTCTCATTAGCCTGGTTAAAAAAAAAAAAAACAACCCTTGATTTCCAGGAGAAACTTCTTACCTTTAAAAACTCAGGATGGGGGCTGGAGTAATAGTATAGCGGTAAGTTATTTGCCTTGCATGCAGCCAACCTAGGACAGACCCAGGTTTGATCTCTGGCATCCCATGTGGTCCCCTGGGCCTCCCAGGATCTATTTCTGAACGCAGAGCCAAGAGTAAGCCCTGAGCACCACTGAGAGGGGCCCAGAAACAAAAACAGTAACGAAAACAGAAAAAGGCCTGAGTTTATTTCTCAAAGAACTGGAGCACTTGTTTTTTATTCTAGAGCCCTGATTCTATCCTAGCACTTCCAAGACTGATCTCAATCATCGAATCAGGAGTAGCCCTTAAATTTTTTCTCTTCAAAGATAGTTAGTATGAATACTGGAGCCAGACTTCTTGGCTGTATCACCTGCTTCCTGGCTGTATCACCTGCTACTTTGTGAACTTGGGCAAGCTACTTAGATTCTCTTGTCTCAGTTTCCCTATCTGTAATAACCCTGATGGAGTTTTGTTAATTTATATAAGGTGTTTGGCACATAGTAACTACTCCTTAAGTTAGCTGTTGTAGCTTTTAAGATCAAAGACACGGTTTCTTTAGAAGGGAGATCTTTATTTGTAATCCTCAATGCCAGCGACCCTCAAGCTATAGATTCCAGGATTCTTATTTCTTGGAGGCGAAAACAATCAGTTACCAAAGAACCCTAAAACATGAAAATAAGGTTACAAAGCTTAGACTTGTGGGCTGAAATTGCAGTCAAAGCTGCAGAAATCTTGGCTGAGGCCCAACCTCCTCATTACAGGGAGGGCTGGCACCACTTGCAGGTGCCTTCCTCAGTCATATTACCTCTGAGCTTCCTCGTGTTCCTGAAGAGGATCACATTGGCTATGTTAGACCTATGTAGTGATTCCACTAAAAATGAAGGTGTGGGTTATTTTTGGGTTTTGTTTGTATGCTTGTTTTTGCTTTATGGGCCATACCTGGCAATGCTCAGGGGTTACTCTTTACTCTGCACTCAGGAATTATTCCTAGCGGGGCTCAGGGGACCACAGGAATTTTGGGGATCAAACCCAGGTTTGATCATGCAAGGCAGGTGCCCTACCTGCTGTACCATAGTTCCAGACCCAAAGGTATGTTTTTATGATTTCTAGAGTCTCTCTCCTATTTTCTTTTGAATAGAGCGTCATTTGACTTGAACTTGCCTTTTTTATTTTTATGCTTATATGCCAGAATTCTCTAGGCTAAGAAGCAAAACAGTCGAAGAGGCTTTCTTTGCTCCATTTAGGATTTCTTGCTCCTTTATCAAAAATTAGGTGATTGTATGTCTGGGGAACATTCTCTGAGTATTCAAGCCTATTCCATTGATCTGAGGGCCTGTCCTTATTCCAATACCATGCTGTTTTGATAATTATTGCTTTGTAGTACAGTTTAAAGTTGGGGAAAGTAATTCCTCCCATATTCTTTTTCCCAATGATTGCTTTAGCTATTCGAGGGTGTTTATTGTTCCAAATAAATTTCAAAAGTGCCTGATCCACTTCTTTGAAGAATGTCATGGGTATCTTTAGAGGGATCACATTAAATCTGTACAATGCTTTGGGGAGTATTGCCATTTTAATGATGTTAATTCTGCCAATCCATGAGCAGGGTATATGCTTCCATTTCCGCGTGTACATGGAATCTATTATGCTGAGTGAAACAAGTCAGAGTGAGAGAGAGAAAAACTCAGAATGGTCTCACTCATCTATGGGTTTTAAGAAAAGTGAAAGACATTTTTGCAATAATAATTTTCAGGCACAAAAGAGAAAAAAGCTGGAAGTTACAGCTCACCTCATGAAGCTCACTGCAAACAGGGATGAGTTTAGTTAGAGAAATAACTACGTTTTGAACTATCCTATAATGAGAATGTACGAGGGAAATAGAAAGCCTGTCTAGAGTACAGGCGGGGGTTGGGTGGGGAGGAGGGAGATTTTGGACATTGGTGACGGGAATGTTGCACTGGTGATGGGTGGTGTTCTTTACATGACTGAAACCCAAATACAATCATGTATGTAATAAAGTTGGTTAAAAAAAAAAAGAACTGCAAAGATACAACAGGAATTAAATTGTTTAGCTTATCTGCAGTGGGCTCCAGTTTGATCACTAGCACCCTATCTGATCTGTCTAGTACCACCTTTATTGATTCCTGAATAGAGTCAGGTAGTATGCCCTGAGCACTGCCAGGTCTGTCCTCAAAACAAACTATAAAAGCATATAGTTGCCAAAAGTTTCAAAAATATTAGAAAAAAAAAAGAAGCAAAACAGTATAGAAACCAGGCTGGAGAGGTAGTATAGTGGGTAGGGCACTTACCTTACATGCAGCTGACCCAGGTTCAATCCCCAGTACCCCATATGGTTCTCTGAGGGTAAACAAAGGAGATCTCTGAGCACAAAGCCAGGAGTAAATCCTGAGCACTGCTGAGTGTGGGTCCCCCCCTAAAAAAAAAGCCACACACAGTATAGAAAGAAGAGAGTAACTGGAAGTTACCTTTTAATTTATTAAGGTATGTATCTAATTTTGACTGTTATAGCCAAAATATGCATACAGTATATATCCATATAATTAATTGGAGTAGGATATTTCTCTTACACTATCCTATTTGCAGCCAAGGTTATTAAGCATCCAAGAAGCAAATAAATATGAAAGGACATTGTGACAACTAAGCAAAGCCCAAACAGTTGCCATCATCAGGCCTAAATATGTCTCTCAGAAGAGTTTAGTAAATAACTGATTTAATTTCTACCCTTCTGACATTTTCAGACTTCCTCACCTTCAGAACAATCTAAGATTTGATGTTTATTGATTAATATCTTTCTCTGTTGATGTTCCTCAAATCCTGTGAGACCATTAGGGCAAGAACGATTATACTTTAAAAAATAAGTGATTTGATGGAGCCAAAGTGATAGCACAGCAGTAGGATGTTTGCCTTGCATATGGCTGACCCTGGATGAACCCAGATTCGATCCCTGGCATCCAATATGGTCTCCTGAGTCTGCCAGGAAATATTTCTGAGCACACAGCCAGGAGTAACTCCTGAGTGCCACCACCGGGTGTGACCCCAAAACTAAAATAAATAAATAAGTGATTTAAGGTAAAAATGACTTGTCCAAAATCATATATAGCTAGGAAATGGCAAAACTTGATTCAAATACAGTACAATTTTGGGATAAATTCAGGGACTCCAACCTCATGCATCAAGGAATAGATTCAGGAAATTGGTGTTCATAAAAACAATATAACTGGAAAAATAAAACCATCTCAAGTAGCATTTCAGGTAGTTTCAGTAGTTTAAATTAGAGTCGTCCTACGAGAGGGGGACATCCCTCTACTGAGAGAAGTTTGGTCTCTCTTTTAATGAATTAATTAGTTTTTGGGACTACACCTGACAATGCTCAGGGCTTACTCCTGGCAATGTGCTCAGGATCACTTCTGGTGTGCTCAGGATTCATATGTGGTACTTGAGATCAAATGTGGGTTGGCTGCATGCAAGACTAAAGTTTGACCCCTATATTATCTCTGCTTATTTTTTAATTTATATTTATTAAAACACCATGATATATAAAGTTGCTAGCTGCTTTAAACTTAAAGCAAAGCTTTCTGATGAATGGAGCTTAGAGCAAATACCTTAGAAAACCCTAGTTGAAATCAGTGATGTAAAGAGAAAACAGAGCTAGAGTGGGAACTTCCAGCTGTGTATAAGGTGTGCACACAGGAAAAGGTGCCTGGACTAATACTGTTGTTTTTTTTATTTTTTATTTTTTTGCTAATGATTCATAGGACCAGGCATCACCTGCAGGTTTTACCTGATTTTCCATTTCTGAATTGGTAGGATCTGTATCCCTGTCAATGAGACATTTATCACATAATGTGTGTATGCAGGCCTCTGTGTGCATATTTGTTCATCCAGTGATTTGCTGAGATACGTTTGAGTTTTGCTAGGCATTAGAGATAGAGGAGGGGAAAAATACAGATATGCCGTTGCCCTGATGTAAGTTATTAACTAGTTAGAGATAGTAATTGCATAAACAATGAAAGAATATCTGAAAATATGTATTGTGTGGAAAAATATAATGTTGTATATAAATACATAAATTGATAGAGCTTTAGGACTCTACCAGGTATTATTCATGAAAACTTTTCCTAATAGGTGACATGTTTTATTGAGTTAATATGGCTTACAATAACTTCCATATTGTTGTTTTATAATTTTTGTATAATTATATATTGTTTTATACTGCTACTTTACCACTCCATCATCAGAGTGTCACTAACCTTCCACCACTGTGTCAAGGTTACTTCTCTGTTTCCCTCACCTGTGCAGCTTTAGTTCACTATTTTGTTGGCAATATCTCAGTTTATTTTTGGTGAGGATTGTCTGTTCCCTTGCTTTATTTCTTTATACTCCACATATGAGCCAGGTCATCTGGTATTTGACTTTCTCCTCCTCCTCCTCCTCCTCCTCCTCCTCCTCCTCCTCCTCCTCCTCCTCCTCCTCCTCCTCCTCCTCCTCCTCCTCCTCCTCCTCTTCTTCTTCTTCTTCTTCTTCTTCTTCTTCTTCTTCTTCTTCTTCTTCTTCTTCTTCTTCTTCTTCTTCTTCTTCTTCTTCTTCTTCTTCTTCTTCTTCTTCTTCTTCTTCTTCTTCTTCTTCTTCTTCTTCTTCTTCTTCTTCTTCTTCTTCTTCCTTCTTCTTCTTCTTCTTCTTTTTTTGTTTTTTTGTTTTGTTTTGTTTTGTTTTTGGGCCACACCCGGTGATGCTCAGGGGTTACTCCTGGCTATGTGCTCAGAAATCGCCCCTGGCTTGGGGGGACCATATGGGATGCCGGGGGATCGAACTGCGGTCCGTCCTACACTAGCGCTTGCAAGGCAGACACCTTTCCTCTAGCACCACCTTCCTGGCCCTTGCCTTTCTCTTCTAACTAACTTAATTTTGCATGGTATCCTCTGATTTCAACCAGGTTGCAGTAAACTACATGATTTCGCCTTTCCTCATTGTTGAGAAGTATTCCATTCTGTATATGTAGCACAATTTGAATGGAAGAATGAGAAAAAAAAAGAATGGAAGAATAAGAAGGAACCAATCTCATAATTTTACAATATATGAAAATATCTAATCAGGGATAGAAAGATAGTATAGCGGTAGCCTTACACATGGCCAACTCAGATCAATCCCTACATCCCACATGGTCCCCTGAGTACCACCAGGCTCTGAGTGCAGAGCCAGCAGTAACCCCTGAGCATTGCCAGGTGTGACCCCAACACAAAACAAAAGCTAATTAAAAATTAAAAGTCATTTATCATATGTTTGGTATATTTCAAAAAGGACCAGAGGGATAGCATAGCGGTAGGGCGTTTGCCCTACCCTGGAGGGACCCAGTTCGATTCCTGACATCCCATATGGTCCCCCAGCCGGCCAAGGGCAATTTCTGAATGCAAAACCAGGAGTGACCCCTGAGCATCACTGGATGTGGCCCAAAACAAACCAATACATACATACATACATACATACATACATACATACATTTTTTTTTTAAAGGTCAGGGGACCAACCAAGGAGCTCTCCTCATACTGAGGCCATGTAAAACCTCTGAATAGAAATGGGGAAAATGGGGGCCGGGTAGGTGGCGCTGGAGGTAAGGTGTCTGCCTTGCAAGCGCTAGCCAAGGAAGGACCGCGGTTCGATCCCCCGGCGTCCCATATGGTCCCCCCAAGCCAGGGGCGATTTCTGAGCACATAGCCAGGAGTAACCCCTGAGCATCAAACGGGTGTGGCCCAAAAACCAAAAAAAAAAAAAAAAAGAAATGGGGAAAATGACAGGGTACTGGAAGTATCCAGAAAGTCTGCTATTTTATTTGTTCATTCTGGCTCCATTTTATCCTCTAACGGCTACTTCTTCCTCCAGAACTCCTCCTACCAATCCCATCCCACCATGTGCCCAGTTAGGGTATTTCCAGCCCCCATCTTGAACTATCATAGTTCTTCCCTGCCTGTCTGTCTTCCTTCCCTGCAGATATCCTGGAATAAGGAGGTTGACCTGTGGTGGCACGAACTCATGAAAGAAGCTGGGAGTGAGTGTGAGCCTGAGTGGTGTGATGCAGAGGACCCACTCTTCATTCTTTATACCAGTGGCTCCACAGGCAAACCTAAGGCAAGTTTTCTGTGTGTGTGTGTGTGTGTGTGTGTGTGTGTGTGTGTGTGTGGTGTGTGTGTGCGTGTGCGCGTGCATATGCATGATAATATAGGGAATGAGGTGTTTCTTAGGATTTGAAATTATATGAATTTATAACCTTGAGCTTCAGAAATGTTACTTTATCTTTTCTAAATAAAATGAAGAGGCAAATTCTCAGCCACTGGGTGGTGAGGATCAGGATGAGGTAATTTATGGAGACTTTTTTGGTGCCCAGAAAAGGTGGAAGATTAGTTCATGTAAATAACACTGATTTTCCATGATTGTGCTCATGTTCTTTGTTTGAAGAGAACTGTCCTCTCAACTCAAGGTAAAGGATGGCCACACAAGAGGGTTCTTGGGCTCCATTGCTATCCATACATGCCAGACTGTTAACATTTAGCACCTTCCAGGAACCATGTGGAATATTTAAGAAAATGAGCTCTTCCACTGACTATTGACTAGAAAGATGTTGCTACCTTCTACTCACTACATCATTATATTCTTCTCACCACAAGATTTGGTTTTCTCAAGAGACCTTTCATATACAATTTTGGCCTCCTTCCTAGGGGTGGGATATTGAGGAAGTAACACAGCTTGTATTTTTTCCCCACACTGACTTTGACAACATATAATTGAATGTGTGTGACAAACACACAACATGTATACTATTAGATGTGAGTGTATTAGAAATGTTTATGTATGTCTCTCAGAAATACCATCTTAGGGTGTGACTGTGAATGATGCATTGACTGTACATGTTGTAGTGTGGCATTAAAATGGGGAGAAGGGGGAGAAAAACAGATGTGTAAAGGATCTGGCAGGACCAGAATTCCTGAAGAATCTTCCTTCAGCCCTGCCCAGTCAGAAGGGATGAGCACAGGCCTCCACCTGATGCCCCATTTCTCCCTTAGGGTGTGGTGCATACAGTTGGAGGCTACATGCTTTACGTAGCTACAACTTTCAAGTACGTGTTTGACTTCCATGCAGAGGATGTGTTCTGGTGCACAGCAGACATTGGATGGATCACCGGCCATTCCTATGTGACCTATGGGCCAATGGCCAATGGTGCCACTAGTGTTTTGGTGAGAAGGGAATAGAGATGCATTTCATCAGGTCTGCCTGTGGGGTAGAGAAGATTCTGACTAACCCTCCCAGCACTATGCAGGGGTCCTCAAACTTTTTAAACAGGGGTCCAGTTCACTGTCCCTCAGACCATTGGAGGGTCTGACTATAGTAAAAACAAAACTTATGAACGAATTCTTATGCACACTGCATATATCTTATTTTGCAATGAAGAAACAAAACAGATAAAAATACAGTATGTGGCCCGCGGGCCATAGTTTGAGGACCACTGGTAGAGGAAGGGGGCTTATACAATGATCTATTTCCTGGAGAAGGCAAATTCTGCCAGAGATAGTCTCTTTCTATTAAGGAAGTAATTTAGGGGTTGGTTAAAATTCTAGGGGAAAAAAGATTAAACTTGGGGTTAGGTGGGGGGATGGAGGGACAGTTGGGAAGAGCCAGGAGTGACCTGCTTTCACTGAATTAGTTTGAGGGCATCCCAACATATCCAGATGTGAGCCGTCTGTGGAGCATTGTGGATAAATACAAGGTGACCAAGTTCTACACTGCACCAACTGCTATTCGCCTGCTCATGAAGTTTGGAGATGAGCCTGTTACCAAGTGAGATCCCTTCTTAGATGCTACCCTGGGATGTTCTCAAAACTGGGTGCCGACTTTTGTGCAGTGTTTCCATTCCATTGTTCCAGTTCCTTGCCCTGGAATAGGGAAGGGATAGAAAAGCCTGGGGCATGCCTTCACAGTTTTCAAAGTGGTACTCAGAACTCCTCTCTTCCCACTCCCATGCCCAAGGTATAGCCGGGCCTCCTTACAGGTGCTTGGTACAGTGGGCGAACCCATAAATCCTGAGGCCTGGCTGTGGTACCACCGGGTAGTAGGTGCTCGGCGCTGCCCCATCGTGGACACCTTCTGGCAGACAGAAACAGTGAGTAAGGGATTCAGAAGGTTGGGGCTCAGGGATAATGTGGGAATACTAACTCTGATCCTTGATTTGACTTTTCCAGGGTGGCCACATGCTGACCCCCCTCCCTGGTGCTACACCCATGAAGCCTGGCTCTGCTGTAAGTGAGGACTTCCAATGGAGGCTTTGGGTGAAGACAGAGCAGTGTCTTTGACATTTGACTAGCTTACGGGTTAGGAGACTAGACCAGTATATGGGAGGAATTTAGAGTTCCAGTTCTTCTGGAAAGGAAGGAGCTTAGTCACAGTTGCCTCATTCCTCTCCTTGTGTCCTGGTTGCTTCTAGACATTCCCGTTCTTTGGTGTAGCCCCTGCAATCCTGAATGAGTCTGGGGAAGAACTGGAAGGTGAAGCTGAAGGTTATCTGGTGAGTCCCTAGACACTTGTGGACCTCTGAAGGAGAGTTCCACCAAGGGATATTAATTTTGCTTCAGAGTTTAGAATCCAATCTCTTCTTGGGGCTTCTTGTGGTTAAACACCATGGTTGAGGGATCTTCCTCTGTAGCGAAACTTGGGATACAGTCCTGGATACTTTTGTTTGTTTTGGGGGCTACAACGGATGGTGTCAGGGTTTATTCCTAGCTCTGTGCTCAGAAATCACTCCTGGCAGGCTCAGAGGACCAAATGGGATGCCGGGTCAACAGCATTTAAAGCAAATGTCCCATGTGTTGTGCTATCACTCCGGCTCCAGTTCTAGATACTTTTATCTGTACATATCTTTTGAGCGAAGTGATACCCCATTCCTTCTGTGGCCTCCTAGAATCAAATTCATTACTCCTGTATGAAAAGCCTTTTAAATAATTTTCCTACCCTCTCCCCATGAGACTCTCAAGGGCCCTTATAAAGTCTGTTCCAAGATTCTTTTTATTTTTTGTTTTTGGTTTTTGGGTCACACCCGGCAGTGCCCAGGGGTACTCCTGGCTCTACGCTCAGAAATCGCCCCTGGCAGGCACAGGGGACCATGTGGGATGCTGGGATTCAAACCACTGTCCTTCTGCATGAAAGGCAAATGCCTTACCTCCATGCTATCTCTCTGGCCCCTGTTCCAAGATTATTAATAAGACCCTTTAGATCTGAAAGAGTAAGTACCCATTCTTTCTTGGTGGTTCATAGGGCTTACTCCTGACTCTGCACTCAGGGTGATCCCTGATCTTCAGGAGACCATATGGGGACCTGGGGATCAAACCTGGGTCATCCACATACAAAGCAAGCACCTTACATACTGTATTATCTCTCCAGCTAACACTTTCTTTTTTGTGTTTTGTATCAAACTGGAGCTGCTTTCTTGAAGGATTGCCTAAAAGAAGACTCAAATTTATGAACCCTTGCTAACAGAACACCATGCTAGGCAATTTCTGTATATTATTTTGTCCTCAAAATATCTATGCAAAGTAGAGATTAATTTTTATGATTTATAAGTGAGGATTCTGAAGTTCATAGAGATAAAATTACCCAGAATTACCCAATTTAATATGTGGCAGAGCTTAGGTTCCAGGTAAAGTGTGTATTTTGTCCTATTTCTCTGTCATGGCATCCAGACATTTTTCCCTCAGGCTTAGCAAAGAAGTGACAAGGTAGGTGTTACCACTGAATTCTTCACTCTCAGGTGTTCAAGCAGCCCTGGCCAGGTATCATGCGTACAGTCTATGGGAACCATGAACGCTTTGAGATCACCTACTTTAAGAAGTTTCCTGGATACTATGTGACAGGAGATGGTGAGCTTTGTTTATTCCCTCCCACCAAGCCTGTACCTGCTCTTTTCAGGAAAATTTGGTTAGAGGTAAAGAAAATAGAGGGAGAAGTATATCCTACATGTCAGTATCCAGGTAGAACTATCTAGAAGACTCTTCAGCAGGAATGAGGCTAATCATGGTGCATTTGAGATGTGATGTATAAGGAAAGAGATTCTTGTTTTCATTGTCCCTGAGCTTACAGCATGAGGAATGTGGCAGTATGTGTTTCATATCATGGGCATCCTTATATCTGGAGCCTGTTTTTGCCCAGGTGTCCATCCACCAATCTCTTCATAAATACTGATACCTCCTGCATTTATGCATTGGTCAAAGTAGAGGTGATAGTCCCATGAGTAAGGCAGCGAAAATCTCTGTTCTCATTCTAGTAAGGAAGACAGGAAACATAAATAAGTCAGTAAGTATCTCCTAGTATTAGGAGACATTAGTATTAGGATAAGTATTAGGGAGAAAAAGAAACAGCATTATGAGATAGAATCTCTGCTGGGATGGATAAAGGGCATGGTGATAGGGCATACAGTTCTCTAAAGTGACAGAGACCTCAAGGTTGTGAAGCCAGGTATGGGGGAATCTAGAGTTAAGAGAATTTGTGAAGAGGCCGGAGAGATAGTATTGGAGGTAAAGCGTTTGCCTTGCATGCATGTCGGTGATTTGAATCCCGGCATCCCATATGGTCCCCCGAGCCTGCCAGGGGCGATTTCTGAGTGTAGAGTCAGGAGGAACCCCTGAGCGCTGCCGGATGTGCCCCAAAAACAAAAACAAACACAAACAAAAAAGAGTATCTGTGAAGCATCTGAAGAATAAGCTTAAGTCTAAGTGGCTAGAGTATAGCGAGCAAAGGGAAGTACATAGAAGTTGTAGGGAGATGATGTAGGGCCTGTGGGCCTTGATGAGAAGTTTGGATTTTATTCTAAGTGTAGTGGATTTTAAGCAGAGAAATTATAACCAATTTTTTTTTTTTTTTTTTTTTTTGGTTTTTGGGTCACATCCGGCAGCGCTCAGGGGTTACTCCTGGCTCTATGCTCAGAAATTGCTCCTGGCAGGCTCAGGGGACCATATGGGATGCCGGGATTTGAACCACCGACCTTCTGCATGCAAGGCAAACACCTTACCTTCATGCTATCTCTCCGGCCCCACCAATTTTTCTTTTTAAAATATAACTGCCTGGGCTGGAGGGATAGGACAGCAGGTAGGGTGTTTGCCTTGCATGCATTCAACCTGTTTGATCCCCAGTATCCCATATGATCCCCCGAGTGTGACAGGAGTAATTTCTGAGCTCAGAGGTAGGAGTAACTCTGGAGTGTCACTGGGTGAAGCCTAAAATCCAAAACCCAAACCAACACCACCACCTATAAAAAATAGGCTTTAGGTGGGCATATTATTTATAACTATGAAACAAGTTATTCTCAATCTTGATCACTTAAGTTTGTGAGAATCATAATGTATGTGAAAGGCTGAGCTGGAGGTTCTCATTCCAAGTATTTCATGGGTTACATGAAATACTGTAAGCTGTGGTTCAGGGCTACAGCCAATGAGCTTGTGGCACCTGCTTCCAACTCACTCAGGTGAGTGTTGTCAAGAGCCCTCATTTCCTCACTACATAGACCTATCCATCAGACTCCCCAATGAACAGTTGGCTTTTTCCTAGAGCAAATGATCTGAGAACACAACCAGGATAGAAGCCAGGGTGGTCTCTATACTGCAGAAATAATAGCCATTGACCACTTCTGTCAAACCCTATAGCTCACGCAGACTAACTCTAGCAAAAAAGAGGGCTAAATAGGGATACTGAGAGCTCAGTGTCCTCTTGGGGCCTGGCAACCCCTCTGGGCAAGGGTAGACTTAGAAGAAGGCTTACTGGATAAGCTAGCTAGGTAACATGCATCACGTGGAACATTTATTTCTTTGTACATTTCTCCTTTCCTCAGGCTGTCGCCGGGACCAAGATGGCTACTACTGGATCACAGGCAGAATCGATGACATGCTGAATGTGTCTGGTAAGGACTACTTGCCATTGTCCCTCCTCATTAGCCCTGCTGACTTTCCAAAAGTGAAGCTTCCCTTTGCCCAGACCCAGTTTACAGTGTGCCAGCCAGCTCTGGGCCCTAGATTTGTATGAAGGGTGAGAACGCTGGAATGTGCTATATAAAAGGAAACTGGGGTGGTAGGACAGCTTGTGATGAGGAGGAAAGGGTCTCCCACCTTCCAACAGCCCAGAATGGTCCCAGACACCCAGAGGAAGAAGATGCTGTGGTAAAAGGGGAGTGGAACTCTTCCATGGCATTTCTCTTTCCTTCACAAGGGCATCTACTGAGCACGGCAGAGGTGGAGTCAGCACTCGTGGAACATGAAGCTGTTGCAGAGGCGGCTGTGGTGGGCCACCCACATTCTGTAAAGGGAGAATGTCTCTACTGCTTTGTCACCCTGCGTGATGGCCACACCTTCAGTACTACCCTCACGGAGGAGCTGAAGAAGCAGAGTGAGGAACAACCCCGGGCAGGGACCATGAAGTCTGACTGATGGTCCTTATCACAGAGTTGTTAGGAAAGGGCAGCTCTCCAAACCAGATTCCAGGCACTGTAGAGGCCAGCCAATCTTTTCTCATTCAGTCTCCACTAGGATAATAATAGCTCATGTCTCTGTACCACCACCGAACTAAGTGCATTATATTACTTAATCCATTTAATCCCTTAACTACCCCCAAGAAAAAGATCTTTTTGTTACCTCATTCTAAAGATGAAGAAATCAAGGCTTAAAGAAATTAAATCACTTACCCAAGACCACACTGCTAGTAAGTTACGATTTCATTTCTAGCAAGTTGATTCTGGTGGTGAGTTCCATAAAGCTATATTAATAAAGGAATAGTGTGATAAAATTTCAGACAGGTAGGAACTCAAGAGTGACTCTGGCAGGACATTGAAGTGAAAATAACTGGGGAACAAAGGCATCTCTAACTTGGTTTACTGAAAAAAAAAGTTTTGTTTGTTTGTTGGTTACAGTTAGAGAAAAGATTGGTCCCATTGCCACGCCGGATTACATCCAGAATGCACCTGGTTTGCCTAAAACCCGCTCAGGTATGTTCAAAAGTCCAAAGTTTGATTTTTGGTTTTGGGCCACATCTGATGGTGGTCAGGAGTTACTCCTGGCTTTGCACTCAGGAATAACTCCTGGTGGGCTTGGGGGACCAGATGGGACCATTATAGGGTCCTGGGGAATTGAACCCGATTTGACCACATACAAAGCAAATACCCTACCCAATGTGTTCCAGCCCTGCTTCCAGAGATCGGAACTGGATAAAGCTCCATGATAGTGGAAGTGGACAAGTGAAAGCTGTAGGTCAGCTGGAAGTGGTCATTGCTGATAGCAATTAACCAGACCTATTGCTCCCCAGGGAAAATCATGAGGAGGGTGCTTCGGAAGATTGCTCAGAATGACCACAACCTGGGGGACACATCTACCGTGGCTGACCCAGCCGTCATCAACCAGCTCTTCAGCCACCGCTGCCAGACTACCTAATGAACAAGACCTAGCTTTTTACCCAGGGTCCCCGTCTGGCCCTCCAAAACGTAGCTCACTCTCCCTATCTGTAACCTGGAGTGCTAAGGGCCACTGCTGACCCCCAACACCTCCCTCGACCAGCTGAATGAATCGTAGGACCAGCTTTGTCCCTGGGTGGTAGCAACTTCCTGTGACTGCCAGACAGATGGGGCAGGGCAAGGGTCAACCTCAGGTTTCTGTGTCCCCTGTCCTGCCTCCCCCCCACACACCGCAAAGAGCCTTTAAGAGTCCAGAAGAACCTGAAGGTCATGCACTCAAGTTTAGTGTTTAGAGGGCATGCAAAGACCTGGGTGAGGAGTGGCAGGTGTGGGAATCCCACACCAGCTTTCTCAGGAAGCACTGGACCTAACTTGGGCAGGCACTTGCCTTTAGCATGCCTACTTGTGAGTCCTAGAATAATTGATTATTACATTTTAAAAACATACTGTTGCTTCCCTTCTGGATCTGAATTCCCTTGTGTGCCAGGTGGCAATGCTGTGTGCCCATTTGCACTAGGGGCTGTGTGGGCAGCCTTCGTCTCCAGAGGATTTTCAGGTCATCTGCTTCTTTGCAGGCAATATGTTTCATTGCTAAGGCCAGAGAAGCTTGTTTTCCTTGTCCTGTGTTCCTACATGTCCCAGATTAAAGTCCTGCCCATAAGAAACATTCAGATGAAACTCTTCTTTCTGATCCTGGTTATAGGAATAAAGTCTGTGATCTCAGAAAAATGACCTGTTTTTATATTTGGGATTGGGGATTGGGCTATACCTGGAGGTGTTCTGGTGTCTAACCTGGTAGTGCTTGAGAGACCGAGTGGTGTCAAGGACTGGACAGGGTTGGCACATGCAAAGTAAGAGCCTTTACTTAACCCCCATGCCAGTGATTGTCTTAAGTATCTTATAGGCTATAATATACTTGCCAATGCTGACTGGGTGAGAGATGGAAAAGGCAAGAGTCTATCTCTAGAACACCCCAAAAGCTTCCTCCTCCTGCTTTTGATTTGGGCAGAACTTTACTCACAGGCCTTATGACAAGCCCATGGGCTATGCAGGAAAGCAACTGAGGCCAGTTCACACATGGAATGAATATTTCAATTCCTCCCGTGTGGGGTTCCTGCCACGGACACTCTCCTCCCTATGATCCTGTAGGGGCTTGAGGAGTAGAACTTCTATTAATATAGAAGGCTATTAAGATAGCCTGTGATCTAGAGCTAGAAAGACCCTCATTACAGTTTAGTTAACTCTTTCCACAATACACTATTATGTGAGCTGGCTCAGATTTTAGCTCTTCCTTCCCTGAAATGCACAGATCAAGACTCAAGAGTTAGCAATTTAGCTTTATTTAAGGCAGAGGCAGGGAAAAGCCACATCCCTATACCCCTTCCTGTTATCCAGTCCTAGCCCAAGTTAGACTCTAGGGCCTGCTAAAAAGGCCAATAAGCTAAGAAGAAGGTGGCATCACTGTCTTTACCCCAGCAGCTGTATTTACACCCCAAGGACTTAGGGGCGTTTAGATCTCACCTAAAGGAAACAGCTTTCTTGGTCTTTAGTGGAGAAGTTGGGGAAAGGACTGAGCATTTACTCTGCCATGAAGACTCTGGAGGTTTCCCAGAGGAGGACTGGGGAAGAGGGCTGGAGAGGAAGGAGGTGTGTGGGGACGAAGGCTCAGTGATGTTCCAGCTGACAGTTTATGTCCTCACACAGGGTATGGGTTGTCCAGGACAGCCACTCCTGCAGCCACACCACCGTCTGCATGTTCGATGGCTTTGGTCCGAAGCAGATGACCTACATGTTTGTTCATCACATATCTCTGTCCATCTCTATAGAAAAGGGAGTAGGAGATGACCAGCTCCAGTGCTGAACTCAGCTCCCAAAGCCCAGACTTTCCTTAGTGACTTAACTACACCTGAGAAAGATGCTTGGATTTTAAAGTCAGATTTGGATCCTAGGTTGGAAATACTAGCTCTGTATCTTTAAGCAAGTTACTTAGCTTTTCTAAATATCGGTTTCCTTAATTTAAAAGAGGGATAATCCCTTTCGCTTTGCAAGATGGTCATGAGGATTAAATAAAGCAGGGAAAGCTGTTTGCATGATCCCAGGCTCACATTTCATGTTTTGGAGCTGTAAATTTCCATTCTATTTCTCTTTCAAGATGGCTGAGGTGGTGATAGGAGAGCAGCAGCAGTTTGGAATAGAGGGAAGAGGTAGATGGAGAGAGGGTGCTGTAAGTGTAGAGAGGACAGGCTCTGATGGGCAACATGGCAGGATTTGGTATCGCTACCTGCCCTGATCTTGGAGTATTTTGCAGTGAGCAACATGAAAGTCCAGAACTATTACTTGAAATGCCCAAGTCTTCCTCTTAGACTAATGCTCAAATCAAGTGACCGAGGAGTCACTCAGTTTTTCAGAATTACTGGGTATCCTCCAGTTGACCTGAGAGATGACTAAACTCTCCTGAGGTCTCAATCTCCAAGGTTGTCAGACCATATCTTCTCATCCAATCTTGATAGTACTTGGCATTTCAGTTCTGAGTTGTGAAGCACTTTTCCTCATCCAGATTTCCTTTCACAGCCCTAAGAGGAGGACAGGTCTAGGACCCAGGATCTCACTGATTAGCTAAGGAAGCAGGTAACAGCAATGGCTGGGAGGGATCACAGGCCAGGAATACTCTCTAGGCTTGACTCTGTGGCAAGGAGAGCAAAATCCTGATTGGCTTACCTGACATACACCCCAAAGATGCCCAGCTCTGAGATGCACTGGACCACTTGGGCAGGACTTCCAGGTCGTAACAAGTAATTGCTAAATGGCTTAGGTTCAATCTTCTCCATGAGGATGTAGGAGGCTCTCTCCTCACTGTCCTTCAGCTGTTCCAGCACCTGTACCATCTCCTCCCCATACAGGTTGTTACCTGCAATTCCATGGACCAGTCATTCTGGACCCTCTCCAACTCTTTTTACCCCAGTACCCCATGTGCTAATCAGTTGCCATAATTCTCAATACTAGCTCAGTGCAGCAAGGCTAGCCTTCATTGAAGGCCTGTGCTTCAATCCATTGAGTTAGCTCTTTGGTGCCTAAATTCTAACATCTTTAATTCCAATCCCTAATTATCACATGAGACCTCAATCAAATCCAACATACCCAAAGAGAACTTATTCTTGCTGAAGTTGGATCCTCCCACTCCATACAAAGGTGCAAAGCATCCCTGACTCATATCAACTCCTAACTCAGTTACCTCTGTCATGAAGTGGGACCTCCCTCTCTGGTCTGTCCATACCATCATAGGCTTCTGCAGTGCTCTCTTGAACAAACTAAACCAGCAATGTCTATAGAGTTTCAGAGGATCAAATTCTCCCTTATTCCAGAACATATGCTACCATAGATACTAGTTCAACTGTGTCCTTTTCTCCTTCACTTGACCAAAGGCTTCTTACCACCTTTAGGATAGAGTCCAATTTCCTACCTTTAATTGGCATTTTCATAAATAATCCCTAAACCATCTTTGACAGTCTAAACTCCTCCCATCTCCCACATTGTACCCCAGCCTTGGTTAACACACTTCTGTCTCAACAATCAGGCTTTTAGGGTTCTGGGGTTATTCCTGCTATGTGAAATACTTACCCTTTTCCCTTGGGAAAATTCTGACAATTTCTCCCCTGAGGGCAAAAACAAAACAAAACAAAACAAAAACTTCTCTTCTGAGTCTAAGAGGCAGAAAGGATCTCTGTCCTCAAGGAATTCAGGCTCCTGACAGGCCCTCAACCCTCTTCTCCACAATCTAGTTATAGGCACCTCAGTGCAAACCCTCCAGAACAGGGTCATCAGATTTCATATGCAGCACAATAGCCCTGGGTCTCCTGGAACACTATCCAAGGCACATGATTGTGTATGATCTTTGTGCCTGAACTAGTGCTGGGAATGTAAGTGACTGACTCCATCTCTCTGAGCAGCCCTGCAAAGGGGGATCCACTTACCTCCACCCTCTCTTTGGGGTTTGAGCACGAACCGTCCTGGGGCAGTGAGAGCCTTAGCAATGGCCCGGTCCCCTTCTTCTCCCTGTCAGGAACAAGAAAATAGTCATCAGCAATCTGGAAACAGAAGCAAGGGCTGAGGTTCTGCATGGTGCAGAGTAGTATTGGAGGGAGAAAGAGGGGTCCTAGCCATAGCCCTTCAGAATGATGTGACTTCCCCATTGGCAGCTCCCTATGGCATGTGCAAAGCTTTCTCTGTTATTATGGCAGGGTCTAGCAACAGCCAGGTCTGGGAATTGGGTTCAGATACTCCCCAGTTCCTGTCTGCCTCAGGCTTTTCCCTGGGCCACCATCTCCACCTCCGATTTGCTGTGGGAGCTTACAAGATTCCAACCCCTTCCCCAGGACTCTTGGGGGGGGGGGGTCCCACAGAGCTAAATGTGAGCCAGGGCCAGCTTCTGCCTGTGAAAGAAGTAGCGGGCTAGCACGCACCATGTCCAAGGAGTAAAGGCCAGCAAAAGTGGCACGAAGGCGGGCCACAGCCTCAGGCTGACCTGGGAGCAGCCTCTCTAGCACACCCTCCCGGCTTAGCTCCTGCTGCACCTTCTTAGTACCCGCCAGCTGGGTAGCAATGTCCGGGCACTTGACAGCACATGACCTCTCAAGCAGCAGGCGCGCCTTCCAATTCTGCAGAGGGAAGAAAGCAGAAGACAGGCCACTTTATCCCCTTCCCGCTGCACCTGACAAGTGCTCCTGGTCACTGCAGAGACAAGTCAGGAGCTGGGCAGCCTTACAGGCAATATCCATTGAGGCAGGTGTGGACCCCAGAACTGGGTCCCTTTCCCTCCTTCTGGGGCTTCCAGTCTAGAGCAATGACTCAGAACTATTATTAAAAAGGAAAGTGAAAAAAGGTGGAAGGGCATAGCAAACTGAAGGGTGCGAGGAGCCGGCCACTGTTTAAAACTGTTTCCCACAACAATGCAAATAAAGCCCACACTCTTTACCAGTCCCCAAGACTGCAGGATCCCCATCCCGGCCCCCACTTTGTAGGCACACCGACATCTTCTGTCTGACATGTTCTTCTGTGTGCCTCTGGCAGTAGCTGGTTGGATCTTTCACCTTGCCTTGTTTCATAGTCCTTCTCCAAGAATTCTTCCATGATCAGCCTATTCAGAGTGGGAGTGCTATACTTTTTAGTCTTTACATACTGTTGTTTCTGAGAATTTCTTCCAATAGAAAACCCCCCAAAAAACACCTTTTCTGGTTTTGTTGACTCTAATGCCACTTTCCCTGTCACAGAGAGATGCATAGGTCCACATCACTCATCCATTCTGTGCCCTCCATTTCACCTCCTACCCTCCCCCCTCCCACTCACCCCCCCCCCCCCCCCGTGTGCTGAGCACTACTTGAGGGCCCAAGACATGTTTGCTATTGGTGTTGGGGTGAAATCTGAGTGAGATTCGGAAGGATGAGGAGGTGGAGTGGTTCAGCTGTGTGACTCAAGTTAACAAAATAGCTTGAACAAAGGCTTGCAGGCTGGTAATCATGGGCTGAGGGACCAGTTTGCCAGCTGTGTTGGGTGTTACTTGGGTGCAAGAAAATAGCAGAGGGATTAGCCCAGTCACTGGAAGGACAGCCTATTCTTGATGCCAGTCCTCAGCCAGTTACCCAAAGCACTGTGGCAACAGTTTTGGCTTGAGGAGCCCGGCCTGGCCCCTTCTTCCATACTGCTGAGCTGCCCTTGGTCTGTTACAATCAGTCTACTCTACACAGACAGAGCACCTGTTCACTTCACAAAACTATGAGGCTGATGTCACACGCAGTGACAGGGGCCTGCACACTAGAGATAAACCTAGAGAAATACCATAATGCTCAAGGTAGCAAAACTGAAGGTGGAGCTTGCCTAGGGTCACCTAGCATGTCACGAGCTGGCAGTCACCTCCCTGTTCTCTGCATGATCTGGGTGTCTCAGTCCCTAACATTGTCCTCAGGATGCTCCAGCATCCTGGTTAGCTCAACTTTTCTTCTGTTTTTTTTTTTTTTTTTTCCGTTTTTGGGTCTCACCCAGCAATGCTCAGGGGTTACTCCTGGCTCCATGCTCAGAAGTTGCTCCTGGAAAGCTCAGGGGACCATATGGGACGCCGGGATTAGAACCGATGACCTTCTGCATGAAAGGCAAACGCCTTACCTCCATGCTATCTCTCCGGCCCCGTCTTTTCTTCTGTTTTAAAGTGTTCTTCAGTACTTTTCTCAAAACCTTCTATCCCCTAATGGGATCCATTCCCCAAAGGGCAGTTTCTCTCATTTCCTACCACCATTGCTGACAACTTTGTCAAGAAAAGAGCCTTGGGCCGGAGAGATAGCATGGAGGGTAAGGTGTTTGCTGTTCAAATTTGGAGTCCCATATGGTCCCCCGAGCCTGCCAGGAACGATTTCTGAGCATAGAGCCAGGAGTAACCCCTGAGCGATGCCGGGTGTGACCCCCCCCCAAAAAAAAAAAAAAAAAAAAGGAAAAGAGCCTTTTCAGGCTGGCGCGATAGCACAGTGGTAGGGCGTTTGCCTTGCATGATTGCACACGGCAGATCCAGGACAGACCTGGTTCAAATCCCCAGTATCCTATATAGTCCCCCTACCAGGAGTGATTTCTGAGCACATAGCTAGAAATAACCCCTGAGCATCACAGGGTGTGGCCCAAAAACAAAAAACAAAAAGAAAAGAGGCTTTTCTTGTGTTACTTGTTCCTAAGACAGCTGGACCTTAGGAAACTTGCACTTTGAAAGAATGAATGGTCAATCTGAAAAGAGATTCCTCAGTTTTTTTTGTATCATTCCCAGCTGAAAGAAACTGAGCCGAGGAGCTGAAGTGATAGTACAGTGGATAGGGCACTTGTCTTTACTCAGCAGATCTGAGTTTGATCCCTAGTATACTATATGGTCCCCCAAGAAATATTAGGAGCAATTCCTGAGTGCAAAGCCACAAATAACTCCTGAGCATTGAAAGACATGGCCCTCAAACAAATAAAAAAATTTTTTTAAACTTATTGATTGATTGGTTTTGGGCCACACCTGGTGGTGCTCAGGGGTTACTCCTGGCTCTGACTTAGAAATCACCCTTGGAAGGCTGGGGATAATATGGGATGCCAGGAATTGAACCGGGTCCCTCCTCATATCGGGTCAGTGGCATGCAAGGTAAATGCCCTACCTCTGTGCTATCTCTCTGGCTCAGCCCCCAAACAAATTAAAAACAAACAAAGGAAACTGAGCACAGAAAGCAACTTGCCCACAGTCAGAAAGAGCCCAAGACTCTAGCCCACTGCTCAGGATCTTTCTGGACTTACTTCCTCCTCTATCTCCTTCCTACTGAAAACTGAGCCTCTTCACTCTCCAAGAAGTATATTAGAGGGAAGAATCATCTCCTGGAGTACCCTTGACCTAAGAGTAAGAAAACCTGGGAACTCCCTAAGGGATTTCACCCCTGACTCCAAACCTGTGTTTCCCCATCTGTATAATAGGGATAATGACATGCCTCAGAGTGGCTGTAAGGATTAAATGAGATAATGGGTATGGAGGACACTTGAAACTATAAGATAGGCTAGCAAGATAAGGTTCTATCATTACTGCCATTAGCATGAGTAGCCAGAAAAAAGAACATCCTGACACAACTAAAAGGAAGGAGGGGGCTTGGCAGGAACTGCTGCCAGGGAGCTTGCTTCAGCTAACAAGAATTTATTACACTCAACTCTCCCCCGTTCTGGGTCTTGACCTCAGTGTGGAAGTATTAACACTACAGAAAACAGCAAGACCTCCACACTAGGGACCCCCATCCCTGAACGAGGGTTTTTAAATATTTACCAGCATCCTCCAGCAGGAAGGGCTGAAGCACCAGATTCCTGAGGATTTGGATTCTAGAGAGTTTGTAGCATGTAAGCAATAGCAAGCACCCTGAGGAAGGATGCAAGTAAGGCCTCAGGAGAAAACGTGGTTGTTGTGATGTCTGAGTTGGGTCTCTGAGGACTGCTGGTGGGGCCCAGGAGGCAAAGAACGGTTGAGCAGAAAATACCAACCTGTTCACTATACTGACTTGGCATGTAGCCGTCCCGGAAGTAAACCACAGAAATCTCCTGGCCATCCCTGGAATACAGAATGGGGAAGGCAACTGTGTTAAAAGATAACTAACATGTTCAGTGGCCCAGTCCATTTTAGGGTGTGCACTCAAATGAGTTTGGCTTTTTTGAAATTCAGTCAACAGGGGAAGCCCCTGTTGGGAATTCACTGGCATCAAAGTAAAGAAATTCCTACAGTAACTCTACTTCCACCAGAAATTTGGAGGCATGCAGGAAAGAATATTCTACACTATTCTAGATCTAGATAATTTAGTAAGGCTTGAGTGAAATAGGAAAGCACCAGAATTAAACCAGTAAATTATTTTTGAAAAAAGCCTTGAAATCACCAACCAACAGAATCATGTTGCTAAGTAAAGCACTTACATTTGATCTGCTTAAAGTTGATGAAACTGACACAAATTTTTTTTAAATTGTGTGGGTCAGGATATACTAATATATCTAATATATATTTATATATAATATATAATTTATAATATAATCATATAATTTATTGTTTATATTTATATAATTTATATAAATTTATAAATTGTGTGGGGTCAGGATATACTAATATATCTTATATTTATGTGTAATTTATAATATAATTATGTAATATATAAATATAAATATATATATTTACTAATATAAAATAAGACAGGGTCAAGAGCAGCTACACTGAGTGGTACTCAGGTGCTTACTTTCAGTTCAGTAGTTGGGGTCACTCTTGGTTTGGGGGAACCTGCTATGCTAGGGATCAAAGCCAGGTTTTCCCCATGCAAAGCAAGTGCTCCAGTCCTTTGAGCCATAACCGCAACTCCACAGACTATCTTTTAAAAGCTTTCTCTTCTTAATTTTAATTTTTTTGGTTTTTGGGCCACACCCGGTGATGATCAGGGATTACTCTTGGCTCTGTGCTCAGAAATTACTCCTGGCTTGGGGGACCATATGGGACGTCAGGAAATTGAACTGCAGTCTGTCCTGGGTTAGCCTCATGGAAGGCAAACTCCCTACTGCTGTGCTATTGCTCTGGCCCCAGTTTTAATCTTTTAATATTTAAAATTTAATATTTAATGGACTTATTTGGAAACATTATGAGCAACTTTATTTTGCTCTGATTTTTAAAAAGTACATTTTGAAAAAAAGGGATATTATAAAATTCTTTTTTTTTTAGGGGGGTCACACCCAGCAGCGCTCAGGGGTTACTCCTGGCTCTAAGCTCAGAAATCGCTCCTGGCAGGCTTGGGGAACCATATGGGATGCCGGGATTCAAACCACTGTTCTTCTGCATGCAAGGCAAACACCCTACCTCCATGTTATCTCTCCAACCCCAAAATTCTATGGGAGTTATTTATTTACTTTGGTGCTAAAGGGGTTGAACCCAGGACTTCATACATATAAGATCAAACCTTACCACTGAGCTACAAGGCCCTGAGTTTCTTAAGTTTTAAGAATGACCAAGTCCCAAATCTAAATTTGTGGGATCCAAACAATGCCACCCGAAGTTGTGGTTCTAAAGCCACTTGAAAGGAAATGGAGAGCTTGACTTGGAACTTCTGGCCTAAGCTCAAAGTGCTATGCTGAGGTCAGTCACCAAAGAAGCCAATCCCTTCCTCCCAGGCAGGCCAGTCATCTGACCTGCCAGCAAAAGGGGTGAGAAAACATTTTGGGTGCTCTTGAGCAAACAAGTCAGTTTGGGTCAGTGGCTCTTTTATAGAAAGCCCACCATCCTAATAAATCCTCAAGAGGAAGAATCTGGCTGGCTTTCTCCCATAGTGTCCTGTTGAGGAGATGGTATTTCAGAGTAAAGCTAACCATAACAGAGAAGGATGCAAGCTATCACTTATTCCAGAGACAAGAGTTGTTTGGGGAAAAGTGATGGAACAGTTTTCTGAGCCCTTCTTTCTTTTTTTCTTTTGTTTTGGGGCCACGCCCAGAGATATTCACTTAGGGATCACATGTGGTGATAGGGATTGAGCTCTTATTGACTATGTGCAAGGTAATGTACCCTCCTTTGAGCCCTCCGTTCTCTGAGTACTTGAGGAGTGCCTAGAATGCTTACATAAAGAGTCTGCATTTTGAGTCCAGATAGCCCTTTTCAGAGACATCTTCAAACCTTCGCCGAATCACATGGATATTCCTGGAAAAGATAGGCAAGGGTGGGAGGGCATGGAGGCTATTGAGAGGTTCCTGTGTTCCTGGGCCCATACCAGAACTGCCTTTGCTTACCTGGCCAGGAGATCATTCTCTATGGCACGCTGGTCAAAGATGTTTCTTTCCTTTTCTTGAGCAATCAGGAGCACCAGAGCACTGGAGAAAGAGCACAAGTGCCCATGGTTGCCTTAGAGTCTGACCTCCCCTCTCTTGCAGCTCCCCTGAAAGAACATTCATACTTTCCATCTAGCATGACATTTATACTTTCCACTCATTTCCAGTCAAGAGAAAACTCAGAGAAAATGAAGTGTGTCTGTTCCTTCCTTAGTGGATCATGATGTCAGTTTCTTCGGAATTAAGATCTACTCAAAGATTCCAGAGCACTTTTCTTTTTGGCACTTAATATAATGATTCTAAAGCATTTCTGGAAGAATGAGCAAATGGAAAAAAAAAAAAAAAGAATGAGAGTAGTGAGAAAATTTTATAGAAAAACCATTCTGGGGGCTGGAGAGATAGCATGAAGGTAAGGCATTTACCTTTCATGCAGAAGGTCATTGGTTCGAATCCCGGCATCCCATATGGTCCCCTGAGCCTACCAGGAGTGATTTCTGAGCCTGGAGCCAGGAGTAACCCGAGTGTTGCTGGGTGTGACCCAAAAACCGAAAGAAAGAAAAAAAAAAAAAAGAAAAACCATTCTGGAAGTTGGGGCCCAATGACTGCTACTGGCCTGGGAAGTATATCCTAGAGGCCTGTGGTGTTTCCACACAATGTCAGATGCACTCCATGGAATATTCCATCCATTCTATACAGCCAACAATATACAAGGAATGACCTTAGGTAGTTCTTAGGTAGTTCTAACCCTTTCTGAGATGCATATGAATCATGTTGTATATAAATCATGAATCAGGGTTTACCTGGCCTTTTCTCTGCTTTATCAACATGTTGCTTTTTTATTGTTTGTTTCTTTGTTTGTTTTTAGCTATAACTGGTGATACTCAGGGTTTATTCCTGACTACACTCAAGAATTATTCCTAGGCCAGAGAGATGGCATGGAGGTAGGGTGTTTGCCTTGCATGCAGAAGGACGATGGTTCGAATCCTGGCACCCCATATGGTCCCCCGAACCTGCCAGGAGTGATTTCTAGTGTAGAGCAAGGATTAACTCCTGAGTACTGCCAGAATTATTCCTGACTGCCTTGGGGATCATACAGGTTGCCAGGGATTGAACCTGGGATGATTTGGGTAAGCTGTAAGCAAGACAAATGCCCTACCTGTTATACTATCCCCCTGGCTCCAAATGTTTCTAGGATTCAGACAAAAGTTCATTACAGAGAAAAATTTAGCTGGCAGCCAGTTAAACTATTTTCACTTGTCAAAGACAAGTCTAACCCTGCCATCAGACTCTCTGCAGGCCAATGCTCAGCAGAACCATGCCCAAATTTTGCTGTGGCTGTAACTGCTCTGTGTCCATGATTCTTGCTGAGGCTGTGGCACACCAACTTTAACTTTGAGTCCAAGTGTAGATTCCTGGCCTTCCGGCCTTGGACTCTGGTCTGTTTGCCTGGGCTTCTTCCTACCTCAGCTGAACCTCTTGGCCTGCACTGTTTACCCACCTCTTTCCCACTCAGGCTGCATACAGATCTCAGTAAATGTTCCTCCTGGCCCTGCTGACAATCTCCTAAGGTTAAATACATTAAGCTGGTTTTTGGCTTTAAGTTGGGTGTCTGAGAAATGAGCCAACAAGGATGTTCTCAGAAGCCCTCTTGTCCTGAGAGAATTCCAAGGGCTCTGCACTTCCCTCCACAGCTCTGCTCTCAGGGGGAAGGATGGCATCTGGCCCAGACTGGCTCATCTCCAAAAAGAGATGGAGGAGAGTGATGAATGTAGGTTAAAGTGGAACTGCATGCCCTGGCTAATTAAGTCAGTCTGGCCCTGCCAAAGGATTGGAACCAGACAGAAAACATATTCTACCTTTGCGTGCCTTTAGAACCAAGTAGTCTGGGGATAGTAGGCCTGGGAAAGCTGTTGGTAAAAAAAGGGGAAGTGGCAGGAGCGGCACTCAGAAATCCTAACCTGTGCTCTGAGGAACTTGTGAGGGTCAAATTTTGTCCTTGGGTACTGATTTCCCATCTATAAAATAAGAGTTAGGGGGCTAGAGTGGTATCACAGTGGATAGTGTTTGCCTTGTCTATGGCTGACCAGGGTTAGATCCCGGCATATCATATGGTTCCCTGAGCATGCCAGGAGTAGTTTTTGAATACAGAGCCAGGAGTAAACCCTTGAGCACCACTGGGGGTGGCCCCAAAACAAAACAAAACAAAACAAAACAAAACAAAAAAGGGTTAGGTTTGGAGCTTGGAGATAGCACAAAGGGCTGGAGCACATAGTTTCCATGGGAGAGACCTGGATTTGATCACTGACACTACATGGTCTCCTCATGCACCACTGGGAGTAACCCATGAACAACTCCTGAATAGCACTGGGCAAGGCCCAAAGCCAAAATGAAATAAAATGAAGAGTGTTAAACAGATCACAGTTCCAAAACGTTGTTCCCTAGAATCCCTTTTTCTCTTTTTTATTGTAGTAAAGCTATTCGAGGGATGTGAGGCCTAGCTGTGTGAATCTGGCTTAGCTTTGTCGCTACTACAGCTACACTTGGTATTGGGCACTGTGGAGTACCAGGGATTAAATTTCTTCCCTATTTTTTTTTTTTTTTTGATTTTTTGGGTCACACCCAGTGACACTCAGAGGTTACTCAGAATGCACTCAGAAATCACTCCTCAATTGGGGGACCATATGGGATGCCGGATATCGAACCACAGTTCATCCTAGGTCAACTGTGTGCAAGGCAAATGCCCTACCATTGTGCCATCACTCTAGCTTTTG
Organism: Suncus etruscus; assembly: GCF_024139225.1. NCBI lineage: Eukaryota > Metazoa > Chordata > Mammalia > Eulipotyphla > Soricidae > Suncus > Suncus etruscus. The sequence goes on along the minus strand of NC_064856.1, from coordinate 17,925,086 downwards.
TTTTTCTTTCTTTCCTTTCTCTTTTTGTTTTTGTTTTGGAAGGGGCACCCAGTGGCACCCAAGAGTTACTCCTGGTTCTGTGCTCAAAAATTACTCCTGGCAGGCTCAGGGAACCAAATGGGATGTCGGGGATCAAACCTGGTTAGCAGGTTTGAAAGGCATGAAAGGCATATCCCCTACCTGCTCTGCTATCACTCCAAGCCCCCTTTTCTTTTTCTTTTACAGAGGCCACATGCAGCAGTGGTGGGCAGGAGTGGGACTCAGGGTCACTCTGTAGTGATCAAGTACCATCTGGGGGACAGACACCCATATTAGGGGTCAGTGAATCTCGGATTGCACATTCAGTGTGGCACAAGCTAGGCACATTCTCTGTTAATGGAGATGTATCCTGACCCCAGAAACCCTTGTGCTTATTTTTACTCATTCTAACCATAGAATATATATTTTAATTTGTTCAACTTTAGTTGAGAAAGGGAAGGAAATGGCAGGGAAATTGGGGACTGGAGAATCCTTAACTAGGAATTTCTTAGATACTACATTCTAAAAGTTTGTTTAAATATTAAGCTAAATTTATAATTTCTAGATTTCCTTTAAAAATTTCTTAAAATGTTGTTAGATAGGGATCGGAGAGATGGCAAGGAGGAGCCTTGCATGAATCCCGGCGTCCCATATGGCCCCCTGAGCCTGCAAGGGGCAATTTCTGAGCATAGAGCCAGGAGTAGCCCCTGAGCCTACCAGGTGTGACCCAAAAACAAACAAACAAACAAAATGTGTTAGATAATCAGTGAAAATCCTTCTGCTCCAGTTTGTTTTAAGTTTTTGAACCAAACCTTACTGTGTCCAGGGCTTACTCCCGCCCTGTGCTCAGGGATCACTTCTGGTGGTGAACAGAATTAAACTAAGAAAAACACTTTATTTCCTGTACTATATCTCCAGTGCCTGAGCCTCAGTTTTTCAATCTATACTATTGGAGCAAACCTCTTAGAGGTAGAATAGGATAAGAACAGAGGCTTTGGGGCCGGAGAGATAGCATGAAGGTAAGGCGTTTGCCTTTCATGCAGAAGGTCATCAGTTCGAATCCGGCTTCCCATATGGTCCCCCGTGCCTGCCAGGAGCAATTTCTGAGCATGAAGCCAGGAGTTTTCCCTGAGCACTGCCAGGTGTGACCCAAAAACCACAAAAAAAGGAAAAAAAAAAAAAAAAGAACAGAGGCTTTATAGAAAAATAGAGATAAATCTAAACTTTCTGTGTTACTGAGCTACTTATCAACCCGAGTCCAATTTGCTCTTCTGAAAAATAAAATCTAGATTTGCTCCCTGGCACCACATGACCCCGCAAACACAAAAAGGGAGGAATTCTCCATCCCCAGGTTCAGGCCTCTTGAGCACTGCTGGATGTGGCTTCCAAACCTAAATTGTAGCACTTAAAAGTATATGGCATTAAAAAAAAAAAAATCCCTTCACTTTTCAGTGAAGTCAGGTTCTGGAGTCAAAAGCAGAGTCTAAATCAGGCTCTGTACAATTTGGTTACCCCTTTGTCCCCTCTTACTTGGCAGAGCCGTAGAGCTCCCAGGCTTTGGCAATCCCTAAGGCCAGTCCCTTGCTGGGATTATTGGAGAGGATCCGGGTGGCTTCTTTGTTCTTGTTCAGGACACTAAGCACATGCCTGCAGGAAGAGAGAGGTTGGCTCAGAGCAGGGCATCCTTGGGCCCTCCCTTGGCCCATGACCTTCTGCTCCCTGGAGCAAAGGAAGTGGGGATGAACCTGCAGCTCAGCAGCAGCTCCAGTGGGAACCATCTCAGGCAGGAATGCTCCGGAAAGCCCTAACCATGGCTCCATTTCTGTCGGAGAACCAAGAGCCAAAAGCCTTTTTCTACCCACACCCGACATCCTGGAGCTATCTGGAATCTTGTCACCGACTATCTGGAATCACAGTAACCCAGGGTAGGAAGGGGGCCAGGGAGTATGGCTCCCACAGAGAATACTCCGGCACCTTTGTCTGCCTTGCATTTGGATCTCTTCTCCTGCCTGAAACACATCAAGCTTCTCCTTACTCAAGGACACTTTTAGAGACCATTCCTGCTCCTAGGCCTCAGGGACAGCATGAGAGGAGCTGGGAGGTTTCTTCTCTCCTGGGGCCCACCAGATCTAATTCCCCATGAAGCTGCTGGGAGCTTCACCTGGGAAGGTGCTGGGGCCAGGAAAGACAGGGACAGAGCTGGAGGGGCCTATTTCCACATTTGTGTGGAGGTTCAGAATGCTGTTACCCCACCATGGTGCCCAGGGCTTCCCAAGGGACGCACCGGTGCACAGCTGGGGTTCGTGAGGTCAGGCCCCCAAAGCTGGCAGAGATCGTGTTGATTTCAATCTGTTTCAAGGTTGGGGAGCCATCTGCGTTGTGCTGAAACATGTAGTCTGAGCGATTCAGACCCAGGAACACAGTCTGTGGGGAAAACTGAAGGCTGAGGACACTGTGCCCAGGGGCTAGCTCTGCAGGCCTTGGTGTCGGGCAGACAGGGGGAGCAAGGTCTCAGCTGGGATTAGAAGTGCCATGGATAATCCCAAACCCAGTGGAATAATTCCGTGTTATCCCAGGATTGGCCACCAAAACCAGCAGGGACCCGTGAGAGGCAGATTGTCATGAGATCAGAGCCAAATTCTTCAGATTGAAAAAATAAGAGAGGGGTCCCAGGTCTGCAGGGCATGTGGGCCAGTACCTGGGCAATGCCCTCTTTCAGTACTTGCTTGTGGATATCAAAGAGATGTGCTGTAAATTGGTCTTTTTTGATGGTGCTGGAAGAGAAAAGAAAACATTTTTAGGCTATATCCTAGAACACTGAAGCTTTTCTCTCTGGATCTACTCACTAGAACTTGGAATAACCATACCCATCAGCAGAAAAGAGTGATTTGGAATCTAGCACTAAAGAAAGCAGACCTGAGTTCAAATCTGAGCTCTACTGACCACCACAAGGCAGCCTCAGTGAATCATTGGCCCTCATGGTGTTCAAGTTTGCTCCTCTATAAAAGAAGAGGCAAAGAATTCTGTTAAAATCACTTGAATTTGGGCTGGAGAGATAGCATGGAGGTAAGGCATTTTCCCTGCATGCAAAAGGACAGTGGTTTGAATTCCGGCATCCCAGATGGTCCCCTGAGCCAGCCAGGAGCGATTTCTGAGCATAGAGAGCCAGGAGTAACCCCTGAGCACTGCTGGGTGTGACCCAAATCCCCCCCCCCCAAAATCACTTAAATTTAGTCCTACCACTATGCTATTGCTCCACCCTGAATTTAAATCATTTTAATTATGAAGAACAAGTGGAATGTTACAGAGACAAAACTGAAAATCTGGTTCCAAAAATAATTTAAAAATGGCATATGAGGGGTCAGAGAGATAGTACAGCAGGTAAGGTGCTTGTCTTGTACACACAACTGATCTGGGTTCGATCTCCAGTATCCCAAATGGTCCCCTAAACACTGCTAGAAGTGAATCCTGAGTGCAGAGTTAGGAGTAGCCCCTGAGAATTGTTTTGTGGTACTAAAAAAAAAAAGTAAGATACATAAAAATAAAGAAACTTGGGGGCCAGAGCTATAGCACAGTAGATAAGGCATTAGCTTTGTATGTAGCAAACCCAGGCTTGATCCCCAGTATCCCATAAGGTCACCCAAGGCTGCCAGGAGTAATTTCTGAGTGCAGCGCCAGGAGTAACCCTTGAGTACCACCGAGTGTGACCCAAAAAACGAACAAAAATAAATAAATAAAGGGAACTGTTTGAGACCATAGAAGTAGGTGGTAGAGGTCTGTTTAGAAGCTAAACTCTACTTGGAATATTTAAACATTTTCTTGCCAGGGGGTACTTGTCCCCATCCAAGCAGCCAGCTGCCAAAACAATAGTTCAGAACTTTCCATTTTTCCTGTCTCGGGGTTCTAACAGCGTCTGGGCCTCCCCAGCCCAGCCAAGTACCTGGCAAGAGTTTCCTCCAGAAAGGAGGTGTTCTGGCTGACAGCATCCACAAGCAGGTTGAAGTCCATCTGCACAGCATAGGCCTGCTCCAGCAGAGCACTGGGCACCAGCGAGGGAAAGAGTGTGAATGGAGCATAGCTGACCACCTGAAGGAGAGAGAGGTAACCATAAGACCCCTGTATGTGCCATACCTAGGACAAGCAAGCACCTCAGAGGAATGGTGTATTACACATGGGCACATGAGGGCTGAAGAAATAGCACAGAGGGTAGGGCATTTGCTTTGCATGCAGCCGACCCGAGTTTAATTCCCTGCATCCCATAAGCCTGCCAGGAATAACCCCCTGAACATCATTGGGTATAGACCAAAAACAACAACAAAATCCAAAACCATGGGCATAACTGTAAAATAAAAAGTTCTGACTAGTCCAGAAAAGAAAACAAAATGAAGAAGGGTATAAAACATCCAGACTATAATGTTTTATTTGTTGGCACTGAAAACAAGATCACGAATCAGAGAGATAATCCAACAGGCTGAGCACATGATTTGCATGCTAGAGGCCCAGATTCAATCTCCAGTACCACATGATCTCCTGAGCACTGCTTGGAGTGACCCCAAATAATGCCAGATATGACCCAAAATCCAAAACAAAAGGAAAGACATGAAGCTATAAAAATAAAATTTTAGGGGCCTGAGCGGTGGCGCTAGAGGTAAGGTGTCTGCCTTGTAAGAGATGGACTGAGCTTCGATCCCATGGTGTCCCATATGGTCATCCCAAGCAAGGAGCGATTTCTGAGCACATAACCAGGAGTAACGCCTGAGCGTCACTGGGTGTGGCCTCCCCCAAAAAAATTTTAAATATTATTTGTTGGGACTAAAGAGACACAACAGCAGGTAGAACATATGCCTTGATGTAATCAAGTTGGGTTTGATATGGTCCTCTGAGTACTAACAGGAAGACTCTCGGAACACAGAGCCAAGAGAAAGTCTGGGCACAGCTGGGTTTGGCCCCAAACAAAAACAAAAAACCACAATTATTTGTTGTTAAAAAATATATATTTTAGGACCAGAGATAGTACAGCAAGTAATAGTGTCTTATACTTGCACACAGTTGACCAGAGTGAATTATTGGAACTGCATATGGACACAATTTCAGGAATAAATCCAGAGCATAGCTAGGTATGGCCCAAATAAAAATAAATACCTTTTAATTTTTTTTTTTAAAAAGGGAGCTAGAGAAATATAGTTCAATGGCTGAGCACAAGTTTCATTTGCTGGAGGTCTAGGTGTGACCCCTAGTACAACATAGTTTTCTGAGTTCACTGAGCACAACTAGATTAGATAAGATGGCCAAAATGGCCGAAAACAAAAACAAACAAACAAACAAACTGCAACAAATATTGTGCCACGTGTACAGGGCACTATTTAAAACATTTTATATGCATTTGCCATTGAACTTCATGAGGAATACTGTAACATTACCTAAGGGATTTAGTTTTCAAGGATGTACCAAAATGTCTTTAGTAATGACTGTACATTTTGAAATTACTCTTATGTCTTTTCATATTTATACACTATATTTCTTGCACTATTTATTGTGGATAGTCTGAGGTTTGTAGTAGGATTATTTCTCACAATATGCTACAGTCATAGTGCAATATGCAATAGTTCACTTATAATTCATGAACCTTTTTAAGTTTAGTTTAGTTTTTTTGTTTTGGGGACACATTTGATGGTGTTCAGGGCTTACCCCTGGTCTGTGCTCAAGGATCATTTCTGATGGTAACCACATGGGTTGCCAGTGATTAAATCTAGGTAAGGTAAGCCCTATCTACTTTAGACCCTAATATGGACCTTTTAAAGATATAAATTCTAAATGAATTGTATGATTCCTCAATAAAAAAAAATAGAGAAAATAAATACCAACAAGAAACAGGTAAAGAGACAAGAGATTAAATAGCACTCCAAAATAATTAAAGCTGTCAAGTGGTACTGAGATTTGAAGAAGGTCATTAATCACACACACATATACACACACACCACACACACACACACACACACACATTAATCACACACACAGGTCATTAATCACACACACCACACACACCCCTCTCCTCGACAGAAGCTCTCCTAAAGCACCCTCTGTAGGGCAGATAGAGAGCACCCTCTGTTGGGCAGATAGACACACACACACACACACACACACACACACACACACACACACACACACACACCCCACACACACCCCTCTCCTCGACAGAAGCTCTCCTAAAGCACCCTCTGTTGGGCAGATAGACACACACACACACACACACACACACCACACCACACACACACACACACACCCCTCACACACACACACACACACACACACACGCCTGGGCAAGGCCAGGAATCCACATGTCATTTAGAGTACTTTTTCTGGAAGGGAAGAATGTATTCTGTGATTCCCAACAATACATGAAGTATAACTTGGGGAAGAGATGGTAAGATTATTTTTTTGAAACAGTCCCAAATTCAACCTTTGAGTTAATAACAGTTTGTCATTATTATAGTTTGAGTTTGGGGTGGTAGAATTTGGCTTTTATATATTTTTTTTCAGAATTTATTATTTTGGGGGCAGGGCATTTGCTTTGCATGTGGCCAATCTAGGTTTGATCCCTAGCATCCCATATGGTCCCCCAATTCTACCAGGAGCAATTTCTGAGCACAGTGCCAGGAATAATCCCTGAGCGCTGCTAGGTGTGACCCCCCCAAAACAAACAAACAAAATTATTATTTTGAATAGATAAGACAAATACAGAATGAATAAATATTTAAAAGACAGATATAATAAAAAGTATATCTCACTAACCCAGTTCTTCTAGTGTTTATTTACCCAGAGGCAAATGGCTTTTTAGTTTACATACTTTCAAATTTCAAGTTTAATTATTGAAAAACGTGAAACAAAGCAAACGAGGGACCAGAGCAATATCACAGTGGTAGGGCATTTGCCTTGCATGGAGCTGATCTAGGATGGACCTTGGTTCGATCCCCCAGCATCCCTGAGCCAGGAGCAATTTCTGAGTGCATAGTCAGGAAACCCCTGAGCATCACAGGGTGTGGCCCGAAAACAAAACAAAACAAAAAAATAAAAGAAACAAAGCAAAGGAGACATGTTTCCCAATTCCAACAAGTTGTCCCCAGCCTGGTAATGGCCAAGCAATGGAAAGTAGGATCCATCCCAGCAATGTGGCGAGGAAGGGAGGGGGCTTACATCTGAGGAGCTAGGCTCCTGTGAGGTCCTCAGCAACACTCCCTCTGCCAGGGCCCGATCCACAGCTTGCCTTACCAGCTCCTCCAGCTGCTTCTCATTCTGTAAGAGGCTCCCCCAGTCGGTAGCCATCTCGACCTGCAACTGATAAGGGGGAAGATTTGGTGACTGAGGTCCTGCCAGCACTGAAACTGGCTGGCAGCCTTCTCCAATTCAGGGTGAACCTGACCTCTGTCAGAGGGAGCAGCATGGTACAGGGAGACAGACCCTGGCTGGTACCAGTAGAATAACACAGAAAGCTTGCCAGGCTATCATTTCCATGGTCTCTCTCAGTTCCTAATACAATGTGAGAAAAACGTTTTCCTCACAGCAAGGAAGCCAATGATCAGGGAGAGGTAATGGCTTTCTCAGGTAATCATTGAACCCAGTCTCTGGACTCCCAGCCCAGCACTTTTTATGGAGAGAAAGGCTACCTAGGAGTCATAAGAACACTACAGTGGATACGGCATTTACCTTGTGTGCAGTCGATCAGGATGGTACCCCATAAGATCGAAGGCCAGCAGGAGTGATTCCTGAGTGCAGAGCCATTATGCCCTGAGCATATCAGGATGTGGCCCCCAAACGAAACAAAAACCAAAAAGGTTACTACTATCTGCAATTAAGGCAAGATCTCTCCCAGTTCTGCACATTCTCCACCAAGGAAACCAGGAAGAGTGGATTCCATATCGAACAGGAGTCTGGGCAGGAATATATTCCTGGGTCCCAACAGGTTCAAGAGATGAGAGGACTGAGAAGCTAAAGTATTGTATTTTGCACAGGTTTTCTTGGGATAGAAACCACTATAATAAATTGTTTTTCTCTCTCTAGCTTTAACAACCAGTTGGGTTGTTGGGAAGGAAAAGAGAGGTTTGTGGAATACTGTAAAATGAACTCCTCCCTCATACCAATGAGAAGTAAACTCATTACCAGGAAATAATTATAATATGGCCATCTATCACAGCATCCAGAGACTTATTTAGAAAGGAAGTACTGTTTGATGGACTCTCAGACAGAGTCTGATTGACTTTGTTCTCCATAGGACCATCCTCCTCTAATTCTTATCGCAAAGTCCTTGAAATCATTTATATATAAAAATAAATATGTACATACATATCTATCTATCTATCTATCTATCTATATTTTTGGTGGGGTGGTTTTGGGCCACATCCAATTAGTCTCAAGAGTTACTCCTGACTCTGTGTTTAGGGATCACTTCTAGCAGTACTCAGGGAACTATATGGATGCTGGGAATCAAACCTAGGTTGGCCACATGCAAGGCAAGCACACTACCTGCTGTACTATTGCTCCTGCCCAAACATGTATATTTTGAGTGGTGCCAGGGATCAAGTTCAGGGCCTAATGCAGGGATGAATCTATATCCCTGACACTATGCAGTGTGTGTGGTGACAGACAGAAGACATTTTAAAAAAATCACATTAGCAAAATGGGAAGAACTGAAACCCAAGTGCACATTGTAATAGGAGGAGTCTGACTGGCTGCCCAGAAATACACAGAGGTGAACCAGTATACAATGCTCATTCATTCTGCAGCAGGCCCTGGGGGGATTAAGTTCTAGATACAAATCTGGCAACATCAGTCATTAATTTGTCTTCTAGTACAATCTCCAATTTAAAAACCATGAGCTTCTGTGGTCAGGGCCTCATCCCTTTGTCACTTGGCTTTGGAAACAGAAAATAGTTGTCCAGCTCAGCTATTCCTAGGAAGAGAGAATTAGAGAACAAAGAAGCCCTATCCATTCAGCAACATCTTCTTTTCTCATGACAAAACCATTGCTAGACCAATGATTAAAGTCTGTGGCCTCACAATTTTGGAAAGGAGCCAGGAGCTGGGCCAACAACTCAATAAGCTAGAGCATGTGCTTTGTATGGAGGAGTCCCAGGTTTGATCTTGCATTGCACGGTAACTAGAGTACAGCTGGAAATGACCAAAGAGCACAGAGTCGCCTCTGAACACCACTAAGTACGTTCCCCTCCCAAATACACACAAAAAGTCAATGATTTCAAGGTCCTTTGAGATCAGAATTAGAGGTTGGTCCTATGGAGAACAAAGTCAATTAGACCCTGTAACCGAGTTCATTGAACAGCACTGCCTTTCTAAATAAGGTGACAATGTGCATTACAGCTAGATTTTGAGGAAAAATAAAATCTCTGTGGAGTTGCTAGTAGTGTTCAGAGCTCTAGCCACGGGAGCTGTTACTTTGGCTGTAGCCACTTTACAGGAGGAGGAGACCAGAGGTCACATAGCAGCTTTGTAGCAGCATCACACTCAAACTTATGACTCTAACATCTGAACTCTGGAAGCTTCCATAAAAGCCTTCATTTCTCCATAACTCAACTTCCAACATCTCTGCTTGCGATGGGCTGGTTTAGTTGGTAAACTGACAACTAATGCCAGACTCTACAGTAGGTACTGGAGTTGCAAAAAAAATAAGACAAAAATAATTATTATGGGGCCAAAGTGATAGTATAGTTAGCAGGATGCTTGCCTTGCACGCAGCTGATCAGGCTTCTATCCCTGGCACCCTATATGGTCCCCTGGGTCCCTTCAGGAGTGATCCCTGATGACAGAGCCAGGACTAAGCCTTGAGCATAGCTTGATGTATCTCCAAAACAAAACAAACTAAAAGGATATGAGGGTTTGGAAAAATAGAAGAGCAGGTAGAGCAATTTCCTTGCAGGCATTTTACCCAAGTTTGATCCCCAGTAAACCATTAATGTTCCCCAAGCACTGATAGAAATGATCCCTGAGCACAGAACCAGGAGTAAGCAATGAGTACGCCCCCCCCCCCCACCAAATAAAATAATGACGAGGAAAAGTGCTCATTGGGCTTTTTGTTTTCCTCATTCAGCAGCCTCAACCCTTCTTTATTCCTATTTTGCAAACGACACTCAAATCCATCCCTTCACAGCAGAGCTTCCTGAACATGCAACTGCATGCTGGCAAACTCCACAAAACCACCACAGCTTCTGGCCTCCTCACGAGTACGTGTTGCTCTCCAAGGGAATCCCAATAAAGGGCACCCAGTCCTGTGGATTTTTTTTTCTACCTAAATCCATAGTGCAATACTTTTGAGTTCCTTGATTTCTCTCCATTTCCACTGCTGAGAGCCTGGCTCTGGCCACCTCTTCCCTGGTCACTACAGAAGTTCAGAGTGAGCTGTTTGCAATGACAGAGGGGGTCAAGTGCTCCCTTTCCCCTTTTCTCCTCCAAGTTCCCCACCACTTTCAGACTGAATCTTCGTAGGCGTCCCTGCTCTTCTCCATCCTGGACGTCTGCAGCTTATGGCTTTCACCCGAACCCCAGAAACGAGTGATGATTTGCCCGCGCCTAATACGGCAGCCAATGACTGTCGGGGGAAGCGTTGCTGAACGAGTGTGAGCCTGGGGCCCCGGCCTGCCAAGCCCTGCCAAGCCCAGAAAATCGGTCGGACTTTAGCCAAGGGCGGGTCCACGCCTGCACGTAGCCCGGGGCTGGTTGGACGCGGTCTCCAGCCCAAGCCGGGCCCCTGCACCCCTGCTCCCACCCGTTCTGATTTGCCTGCTGGTTCGAAGGCCGCTCTCAGGTTCATGGGCACGGTATTCGGGGGGCCAGAGCAGGGAAAAATAAAATCTGGAGAGTCCTTCACCCGCCAGGGGTTCTACGAGCACCAACCCAAACCCCTAATGGACACCAGCCGCCCCGGTTTTTGCCACGGGTCAGAGCTGCGAGTTTCCCCCTCCTCTAGAATTCCAAACGCAGAGCAGGCCCCTCTCGCACGTCCGCCTCCCGAGGAAGCTTGACCCTCGCCGGCCGCCGTCGCACGCCCCAACTTACTCGTTCGTCGTTCCGCCGCGCTCGGGTCTCAGGCCCTGGCGCCGTTAGCCGAGGTCCAGGGGGCGGAGCCTCTGGCGAGTCAATGCGCTTGCGCAGACCCGGACGACGAGAGGGCGGGGGCAAGAACTACGGCCCTGTTGCTGGACGGTGGCCGCGAGGGTCCGATCCGGGAGCCGGCATGTTTGTTGTTCTGCTCGGCCCTGCTGGGCTGGACTGGGGAAAGACGGAGAGTCAGGCTGGGTCAGAACCGTGCAGGTTCGACGTTTGCTTGATGCTTAAGGTCTCTGAGAATTTCTGTAGAGTGTCAGAGGAGGAAAGTGAAGCCCGAAACGGGTCAGTCACTGCCCCGAGGGGACGTACAGTGATGGGGGTCGGTGCGGTGAGAGTGGGGCCTGCTGTGCTCAGAGATTAGGGGACAGATGGGGAGCCAGGGACTGGAGAGTCCTTCACCCGCCAGGCAAGCGCCCTGCTCGCTGTACTTTCTCGACCTTTTTTTAAACCCCTGTTCCAGTCTGCTGCCAGTGTCGGGATGGAGAAACTCTGTACTATCTCTTTGGCCCTGAGCGAGATTTTGGGGGAGGGGGGGCTAACGCACCACACCCAGCAGTGGTCAGGGGTGACTTCTCGCTCTGCAGTGAGGAATCATTCATGGCCTGGCCCAGGCACCGCATAGGGTGCCGGGGATTGAACCCAGGGCAAGGCAAAAAGCCTTATTCTCTGTATTAGCTACTCTGTCCCCAAGACTTTTATTAGGTAACTATTATCTGGAAGTTGTCACAGTTAAGGAAGTAGGAATGGAGGTTAGAGGCGGGAGTGGGAGCAGTGTTCCAAATAGTAGGAACCGACGAAAAGGTAAATACTGTCTGACATAGCTTTTTTTGTTTTAAAGTTTTTTTTGTTTTGTTTTGTTTTTTTGTTTTTGGGCCACACCCGTTTGACGCTCAGGGGTTACTTCTGGCTATGCGCTCAGAAATCGCCCCTGGCTTGGGGGGACCATATGGGACGCTGGGGGATTGAACCGTGGTCCGTCCTACGCTAGCGCTTGCAAGGTAGACACCTTACCTCTAGCGCCACCTTCCCGGCCCTCCAGCAGGATCCTCACCACTCTGTTACCTTTTAAGCCCTAGGCTTGTTTAAGAGAGCCTGAGGAGTTTGAGGTAGATTTTTAGTAGGGTCTAGGTACCGCTACAGGCTGTCAGATCTTGGTCTTCCCGGAGAGCTGTAGCCATACACTGCCTGGGAATTGTCAGAAGGGTTTCCAGTAAGGGATAGTCTGTTCCGGCTACTTTGTGCCCAAGTGCAAAAAGAGCCTGGGAGAAGCTTAAGATGAGATGATGAGGTGGAGAGAAGGTAGGCAGATAAAAGGTTTAGGAGGGAGAACTACAACTACTGACAGTGGCCCAGGCTGGGGCTCTGATGCTTCTAGCTCTGTAAACGGCATGTTTGTCCTCTTTGTCCAGAACAGGCTGTGCCCTCCTGGGGGATGGGGAGGTGCTCTGGGCCCACAGTGTTTCCGCTTTGCCTGTGTTTGCACCTGAGGAGCAGTTACTAGAGCAGGCAGCAAGAACAGTTGTCAGGCCCAGAGAGATAGCACAGCGGTGTTTGCCTTGCAAGCAGTCGATCTAGGACCAAAGGTGGTTGGTTCGAATCCCGATGTCCCATATGGCCCCCCATGCCTGCCAGGAGCTATTTCTGAGCAGACAGCCAGGAGTAACCCCTGAGCACCGCTGGTTGTGACCCAAAAACAAAACAAAAAACAAAACAAAACAAAACAGTTGTCAGCCAGGAGCAAAGACAACTGCTGCCATGCAGTGTAAAGTTAAAATCAAAACTAATCACAGATTCCCTTCTTCCAAGGTGGGTGCCATATGACAAGCAGCTGATGTCCATAGGGGAAAATATGAGGGGAGGATCCTTGGGCCAAGTTATCTCACATTGTGGCACATAATTTTGTTTGTTTGTCATACTCCACCACCATATATCCAGACAACATGTTGTTCCAAGTTGACTTACAGAATTTCTCCCAACCTGTCCCACTTGAAAACTTTCTACTTAAATGAGAGTTTGTTGCTAGTGTAGTTGCCAGGGAGAGTGTTGAGGGTAATTGATGGTCTTCTTGGACATTCAGTTCCTGCTGGAGCTTCTCTAGAGGGTCCAGCCTTCTCTGGGATGCTTTGGTCCCAGGTGAACTTATTGGTGACAAAATGACTTTTCCAATCCCTTCTCTCAGTTTTATGACATCCCAGAACTTTTACTACTTCTCAAGAATTCCTTGCTGTCTCAAGAATTCATTGCCAATTGAGGTCCAAGGAGCACATTTGTGCCACAGTTTGTTCCAAGTTGATTTTCACAAGGTTTCTCCCTGTGCACTTTGTGGGGCTTTCTACCCACTTAGAGTCCTATTTCTAAGCTGGTTGCTAGGAGGTAGTTCCTTTCCTGGCCTTTGTTCTTATTGGAACTTCTCTCTGTAGGGGTCAGTCTTTACCTGCATTAGGCCTGCTTTAACACCAGGTGAGAGTCCTTCAAACTCTGCGTATTGGTTTTTTTCCATCTCAAGAATTCGTTACCTTGGGGGTCCCTACTTGCCTGCCTGCCTGCCTCAGGAGGAAGGCAGAAAACACTGGAGATGAACACTAAGTGTGCTTCAAACACCTCTTCTAAAGGACCTCATCGAATGCCCTTACAGCATTTCAAAAGTAGAAACCATTTGTTTGGGGGTGGAGGAATGTGGTAAGGGATCAAAGTGATAACTCAAAGATCTGGAACAGCTTTGCATGTGGGAGACCACAGTACACTTCCCAAACTGCACCAGGTCTATGAGACCATAGACAGTTCATAGACCTCCGACCTATGGGATGGGCAGAGATAACTTTCATTTAGTGAACTAAGGGGACCTACAAAGGTCCCAATGCTCTGAGCCTTTGAAATCTCAGACCTAAATTCAAATGCTGATGCCCTCAATGAGCACTGTCACCATCAGCACATTTTATCTTTCTAAATAACACTTCCAAAACAGAATCATTGTTTTATGTTTTCCTGCCTGTAGTAGTAACAAATAAGTATTGATCTGTCTGTTTCATCCCAAGTACATGGCTAGTCACCTTGCAGTTGTTCCCTTGTTTCTTTTATTTTTATTTTATTTTATTTTATTTTTGGTTTTTAGGTCACACCCGTTGGCGCTCAGGGGTTATTCCTCGTTCTGTACTCAGAAATCACTCCTGGCAGGCACAGGGAATCATATGGGAAACCAGGATTAGAACACAGTCCATCCTGGATCGGCTGTGTGCAAGGCAAAAGCCCTACTGCTGAGCTATCTCAGTTACCTTGTTTCTTACCATCACCCTCTGCGATTAGGATTGCTCTCTGTTTTAAAAGTATGCCAGGACCAGAAGCTAAAGAGATGGGGGGCGGAGCCCTAAGGCATTTGCCTTAATGCAGCTGACTAGGGTTTGATCCCCAGCATCATATGTGGTTCCTTGAGCACTGCCGGGAGTGAACTCTGATCACGAGCCAGGGGTAAGCCTCAAATTGAGTACCTGTAAGCCCTGAGTGGCCAAATTTTCCTCCATTTTGAAGAATGCCAGGATGGGGCTTGTCAGAGACCTAGCAGCTTCTCACCATTAGCCATTGTGCTCTCAAGCAAACACCAGATGTTCTGAGCTCAGGTCTCCTAAAGCAAACTTGAATTCCTTCTCTGTTCTTTGGATTTCTGGAGACCTTTAAGTCAGAATTGGGTGAAAAAAAGGCCTGCAGATCTGCCCCACAGCAAGTGTAATTCTCTGTCTAGAGAGGGCCTCTGGCATGGGGCTCTTGGTTCATATTTCAGGTGGGGACATTATCAGTTTCTGGGTCAACTGCTCTTGGTGTCCGCTGTCTCCTTTTTAGCAGTGACATCATACTGCTTGGTATGGTGGTCCAACAGGCGTCTCTCCCACCTGACTTCTCAGCCGGATGTCTCTGGCTTTACCAAGCACAGGCCAGGCCCAGCAGTGCCACTCAGGAAATGCCTATGGAATGTGAGCACAGCCTCACCCAGGTGCTGTGGATTTCCTGTGTGCCAGAGCTGTCCCTGCCCCTTTACATGTGGCCTCATTGGCACCTGCATCATAATCTCAATGTGTGTGTAGCTGGAGAAAAGTCACTGACTCAGTTGTATTTTGCCTTTGTACCCCCAGATGACAGATTGCACTTGGACTGACTCCAGAGTAATCTTTGAGCCCTCCCTCTCCCCCCTTTTTCTTGGGCTACTCATGGTTTGGTGGTTACTCCTGGTTCTGTACTCAGGAATTATTCCTGGCGGTGCTTAGGGATCCATATGGGATGCTGGATATTAAACTGGAGTCAGCTGTGTGCAAGGCAAGTGCCTCGCCAGCTCTAGCCCTTCTGAGGACCTCTTGAAGCTGTTGGCTGGTAAAAGAGAAACATACCCCTTACCTGCCACCACCCCCATCCCATGGTCTTCAGATACTTTCCTCCAAACAAGCTACTAGTGCAATTCTCATTTCATCAGTGAGGGAACAGAATGGGGAGATGTCTGGTTTATAACCCCACTATTCTACTTACTGCTCACTCTTACTTGTTTCTGGGCAGGAGTGCGGATTTCATTCTGCTCAGCATGATACTTCTGGGTAGTCCAGGGCCTGATCCAGGTGAATTCTGGGTAAATACTTTATTTTCTTTTTTGATCGGTGGAGGTGGAAAGTCTTTGGGTCACACTGGCTATGGTGTTCCATGGCTGCTTCTTACCTCTGTGCTTGGAAGTGCTCAGGGGATCCTGTGGTACTAGGAATCAAACTCTAGGATTCATTCACAAGAAAAATACATCTACAAAATAGATTCATAGTTAAAAACCATTCTTTTATTGTAATGAGTAAAAATGAAAATTTAATTTATAATGGTCAGGAGGTCCTGGCCATGGTAGCAAGCTTGCCACAAAGAGCAGTGAGTACAGTTAGAATAGAGAAAGGTCACTATGATAATGAAAGTTAGAACTTATGACTCTCTGGACAAGAACTTGGTGCTGAAAGGGGAGAAAGTGACATGCCTGGCACCTTTCCATTAACAATAGTGCAAACCATGGTGTCAAAGAATATGTGACTGTGAGAGTAGAATATCTCAAAATCTTAGTAGAGTTGACTGAGATGTAATAAGTACAAAAAGTAGTGCTTCTAAAATTACTATTTTACAGAATTTTATTTTATTATCAGTTAACCTTGTTCTTTTTTTTTTTTTTTTTTTTTTTTTTGGTTTTTGGGCCACACCCGGCGGTGCTCAGGGGTTACTCCTGGCTGTCTGCTCAGAAATAGCTCCTGGCAGGCACGGGGGACCATATGGGACATCGGGATTCGAACCAACCACCTTTGGTCCTGGATCGGCTGCTTGCAAGGCAAATACCGATGTGCTATCTCTCCGGGCCCTTAACCTTGTTCTTTAATCTTGGCTCCAATATATCACTCAGTTGGAATAGTTTTCTAATATGCATCTCTTCCCTGAAGTGTCCTGTCTATCTAATTTAACTAAAAGATTTTCTGTAGATATTTGTAACAGAGGCTGAGGTATAAAGCTATAGCTTGCAGGGCCCGGAGAGATAGCACAGCGGTGTTTGCCTTGCAAGCAGCCGATCCAGGACCAAAGGTGGTTGGTTCGAATCCCGGTGTCCCATATGGTCCCCCGTGCCTGCCAGGAGCTATTTCTGAGTAGACAGCCAGGAGTAATCCCTGAGCAATGCCGGGTGTGGCCCAAAAACAAACAAACAAAAAAAAAAAAAAACAAAAAAAAAAAACAAAACAAAAAAAAGCTATAGCTTGCAGAAGGATTTTCATGACTCACATATCAAAAGTAGTACAGTAGAGATATTCTCCAAAAGATTCACTTACAAATCAATTAAAGACCTATTAATATCAAGGCTGATATCAATTATCAACCTTTATGAGACCTAGAGATCAGAGGGCAACAGGATGAGGTTAAAAAAATATCTGCTCTTCTCCAGGGCTTCCCCGGGCCACATGCCTGGGCAAGCCGGTGAGTTGGGTCCCTTGGCGGAGCTTGAAGGTACCCTAGGCTTTCCCCCATTATCCATTCGGCTCCTTAGGGAGGGTCTGGGTGGGGCTCTGAACTTCTGGCCTCCCAGCTTCTTGAAGGATCTCTTTCCTTCCTGGGAGCCAGGAGTCTAGCAGCATGGGGTTTGGCAGGCCTCCGCCATGCCGGAGGCCTTCTTAACCAGGCCTGGGGGTAACCCCAGCACCCCTCTACCGCCTTGCTCCAGATCTCCAGGGCTTCCCTGGCCACATGCCTGGGCAAGCTGATGAGTTGGGTCCCTTGGCGGAGCTTGAAGGTACCCTAGGCTTTCCCTCATTATCCATTTGGCTCCTTAGGGTCTGGGTGGGGCTCTGAACTTCTGGCCTCCCTGTTTCTTGATGCAGTCACTGGTAATCTCTTTCCAGTCTATATTTTCAAAATCGTGCGGGCGCGATAGCCCCTGCGCGCACAAGATACATTAATAGTACTCACTATCATTGAATTATGTTTTTATGTATGCAGAATGTCCATTTTGTACTCTGCCCTTTTGCACACCCCTACAAAAGATCATTTTTCTCTTTAACTTCCTTAACCCCTATCATCTACTCCTCATTTACCCTTTCTAACTTAAGTACTGTAGAGTCCTGAGTCACAGACCAAAGTGGTGCCCTGGAGTTAACACCCACCTAACTATTCCAAAAGGCATAAAAAGGACACGTATGTCTTTTCAACATTTTATGGGTGTTTTCTTTGACGGCTATAACTTTTGCTGAATATTTTCTTATACAGTGACAAGCCCCCCTTTTTTTAATCTTCTCTTTGTGAACTGCTCAATATGGAATTTGGTGTGAAAGAATCCCTCAGTTTAATGCTTATGTTTGAACCAAGTCATGGGTATTGTTGGACATGTTCTTATGCCCCCATATACTCTGATAACGCTGCGTGGCTCTATTTCTTGTTTGCTTAGGCACACTAAAACAGGAAAATACTATATATACCAATAAGTTCTTATCTAATAGAGATTGGAACACACAAATCTTGTAGTGCAATGGGACCTTACACCCTGAACATTGACATAAAGACCTGGCACAGGCCTCAGAAGAATGGGCATTCTTCATTTATCCCTGATCTAGAGAAGACATCTACAAAACATCCAAGGTTGTCTATAACATCACCTGGAGGCAATCCTCTACCAGGGAAGACCCTATAGCTGCTGTGACATCGATCTACTCAAAAGAGACTTCCCTTAACACTGAAAAGACAACAAGAACAATGACCTGCTTACTGGACAGGGCTTGCTGTATTGCCCCTTAATTGTGAGGTGAAACTAGAGGATACTCCACACCAGCCTGACTTCAATGTAGGATGTGCAGATTCCAGGATCTTTAATACAGAAACCTTATGCCAACAATAGGACTGTGTGAAAAATAAAACTGTATTGGCACTACAGACAATGACTTGGATTGAATAAACTAGTTTGCCTGGAGCCTAGAGTTGGTCTTATGCCAGGAAACTTCAGGGGTAGTGTCTCCTTGTATTTAGACCAAGGCTGTTCCTTTCTATGACCCCCATATTTTGGTGGGCCTATGCAAACAATATTTGCCACTCTAACACTGTTTTTACTGTGCCCTTTTGAATAACTCTTAAAAAACCTCTTAAACTTTTGATGTTAACTTAAACTAATATGTATGTGCATGAATATATAAAAATACTATGCCTTCAAAGTTAAGGAGTCACATAAATCTCATGGCTTTAGGATGCTTTGTGTACTGCTAAGAAATATTATAATGTACTACAATCTGGGGACTTGTAGACAAAGTAATTGTACATGGGTTCTGCCTTATTTTTCCTATTTGACTGTAAGTTCAATATTTAGGCATCAGCAAGGGGATTTCTTCTGAGAACTCTGTTTATGGGCGATTGTTCTTTCACTGTAACTTTACCTTGTCCTCTTTGCATCATTGTTCTCATAATTAAAAATAAAAAATAAAAAAAAGTCTGCTCTGAAGTCTTCCATACACCACAAAAGTACCGAGGGGAGAATAAATGAACATGCAAGGAATCTATAGTTAATCCCATGATAGTATACTTCATGATGGAGAAACCCTGTATCTCCTAGGCCAAGAGAATTCCCTCTCTAATGCCCCCAATATTTACTGTGCCTATGCAGGAAGGAAAAAAAAAACCACAAAATCTTTTTATCTATTTATCTATTTTATTTTGACTTCTTTGTTTTGGTGTAGATATTGAACTTGATGTCTCCAATCTTATTTTACTTTATCTTCCTCTCTCCGCGCTCTGGCATGATTTTATTTCAGGACCGAGACTATTGAGTGGTGCTTGCCTTCATTGCTGTAGTGCTCACTGGATATTTTATTTGATCTTTTTGTATTGATGTGGTGTTTCCATTTCCTTTTTTCTGTTCTCTCTCAAACTGAGGTTGAAGGCCTCTAGAAGGACTCCGCCTATTTTCAGCTTATTTGATTTTTTTTTTTTTGGTTTTTTTTGGGGCCACACCTGGTGACGCTCAGGGGTTACTCCTGGCTATGCGCTCAGAAGTCGCTCCTGGCTTGGGGGACCATATGGGACGCCGGGGGATCGAACCGCAGTCCGTCTCCTAGGCTAGCGCAGGTAAGGCAGGCACCTTACCTCCAGCGCCACCGCCCGGCCCCAGCTTATTTGATTTTTAACCCTTCTATTGCTTTTCTTTCCTTCAAACAAAACCACATGACTCAATTTATCTAGCTCTGTCTCTTAAATAGAGGGGGAAACATGGGAGGGTACCAGGACCAAACAGATACATGATCACTAAGTAGTAAGCTAGACACAGAGGGGACCACTTACTCTAGCAGCCTGGGGGGTGAGGGTGGGAGATATGGGATACAGATGGGAATGGGGGTGGAGGAAGGACAAATTTGGTGATGGGAATTCCCCTGATTCAATGTTGATATGTACCTAAAATATTACTGT
This sequence comes from Suncus etruscus, assembly GCF_024139225.1. Taxonomy (NCBI): domain Eukaryota; kingdom Metazoa; phylum Chordata; class Mammalia; order Eulipotyphla; family Soricidae; genus Suncus; species Suncus etruscus. Next base: position 17,905,016 of record NC_064856.1, on the reverse strand, counting down.
GAAAGATATGTAAGCCAACACAGTCAAAATAAAAATTATATATATATATATATATATATATATATATATATATATATATATATATATATATATAAAGTCTGCTCTGCTTTCTAACTTTTGTTTTCATTTGTCCCTGGTGGTTGGTAGTAGTGGTGATAATCTTGATGATGGTGTCAGGTAACTAATGTTTCACGAGAGAGTAAGGAAGGAAGAAAACAACACAATCCTTCCCACTACATTTAATTTCATAATCTTTAAACTAGCAAAACTAGTCGATTGTAATTCAAATTTAAAAGCACAATCCTTTTAAAAAGAATAATGAGAAATTAAGTGTGACTATTAAGCTCCTTTTAGATCAGGGGTCTCAAACTCAATTTACCTGGGGGCCGCAGGAGGCAAAGTTGGGGTGAGGCAGGGCCACATAAGGGATTTCACAAAAAAGAAAAAGTCCTCAAACGTTATTATTAACAGTTTTAATGATTTCTTCTGAACATGAATAGAACATTGAGTGAAGATCATGAACAGTTCTTCTGAAAATGGCATCTTTTGCCTATTCCTTGCTGCCAGAGACTTGACAGCGCTTCTTCTCACAAATCTGAACCACATTTGGCTTTAGAGAGAAAGCAGTTGAGACCCTCAGTATGGCTTGAAGATGATCATCATTAAGTCTAACCTGTACTTTGACTTATTGAAGTTCAATGTGGAGAATAACTTTTCACACAAATATGTGCTCCCAAAAAGGCACATGGTGCGCTTGAACATTCGGGAAAGCTCAGGGAAGCTGGGGGCAATTCTCTCAAAAATTGCCCATGCATGTCTGCTTTCCACTAATCTCCCTGAACTTGGCTTTGATATCAGAGTTGCATTGCAGATCAATGAGCTCCATTTGAAGCACAGGAGAGGCATCTTGCACATCAAAGGAAAAGGGGTCCACAAAAATTTGGAAAGTGGCTCTGTGCTTTTTGAAGTCTGCAAATCTGTGATCAAATTCCTTCTCTAGCTTAAAAATAGCATCAACATATTTCTCACCACTGAATGGTATGCCTGCATCCATAAGTTCCTTGCATGCTGGGAAATGGCAAAGACTTGTCTGAGAGAGCTGGGATTTCCATAACACAAGTTTTGTGGAGAATGCTCTCACATTGTCATAGGCAGCACTGATAAGCTGCCCCGGACCTTGTAACATCTTGTTTAGTACATTCAGCTTATGTGTGATGTCAACAAGAAAAGCTAAGTCCATGAGCCATTTGTGATCACTCAACTTAGAAACAGCATTCCCATCCTTCTCCATGAAGGCTTTCACTTCTCTCAACTCAAAAAATCTTTTCAGGACATTTCCCCTGCTGAGCCAACGTACCTCGGTGAAATAGAGCACATCTCCATATTCTGACTCCATTTCCTCTAAAAAAGCATGGAACCTCCTGTGCTTTAAGCCCCTGAATCTGATTTGGTTGATGCATTTCACAACAGACATCACATTGTCACATGGCAGGCATTTACTGCAAAGGGCCTGCTGATGGGTAATGCAGTGAAGAGCAATGACCTTCTCTACACCCTCCTCTTCAAGCTTTTTTTGAACAAGTGCCACCAGTCTATTTTTCCTCCCTGTCATTGATGGCACTCCATCAGTTATTATTCCAACAAACCTCTTCCATGGCAAACCTGCATTCTCAATGGCATCACACAGATGCCGAAATATCTCATTAGTGGTGGTCTGGCCATGCATTGGAATTATTGTGAGCACCTCCTCTGTCAATTCAAAATTGCAATCAACACCACGGACATAAATTGTGAGCTGCACAGTGTCTGTTATATCTGTGCCCTCGTCAAGAGCAACTGAGTATGAATCAAAACATTTGGCTTTCTTACACAGTTGATGTTAAATGTCACTTGACATGTCAGAAATGCGCTCTGCCACAGTGTTGGCAGAAAGGCTGATTTTGCTAAACTGACCTTTCTTTTCCGGACAGATAATACTTGCAGCCTGTAACATGCATTTTTTTTTTTAACAAACTCTCCTTTTGTGAATGGTTTCCCTGCCTTAGCAATCATCTCACTAACCATGTAACTAGCTTTGACTGATGGAATATTCTCTTTGGTTGCTTTCTTGAAGAAGTCTTGTTGCCTTAAGACTGGCAACCCAGGGCCTGGAGAGATAGCACAGCGGCGTTTGCCTTGCAAGCAGCCGATCTAGGACCAAAGGTGGTTGGTTCGAATCCCGGTGTCCCATATGGTCCCCCTTGTGTGCCAGGAGCTATTTCTGAGCAGACAGCCAGGAGTAACCCCTGAGCACTGCCGGGTGTGACCCAAAAAGACCAAAAAAAAAAAAAAAAGAAAGAAAAGGCTGCATGTAAGGTAAATGTCTTGCCACCAATACTATCTCTTTTTTTATACTTTGGGATCATGCAAAGATTGTTTTGTTTTGTCTTGTCTTATTTTAGTAAATAATGAGAATACAATTTAATTTAAATTAAATTAAAAATTAAAATAAAACCTCAAAAAAAAGAGAAAAAGACTGGCAACCCACTTGGCTCTCTCATTTCCTTGATATTTTGCACATTCCTCAGCATGTTTAGTTGAATAATGACGTTTCAAGTTGTATTCATTGTGCACTGCAACTTTCTCTGAGCAAATAAAACATATGGGGATGCCCCTGTGCTCAACAAAGAAATACTGCATCTCCCACTTTTCCTGAAATTGTCTGTGCTCGTCATCAATCTGTCTCTTCACTGCAGGCTTTGATGAAGTCATGATGAAGGTATGACAAAATCTAATTCTGTAATAAACTTCTCTCCCTTAGGCCTCCGATAATGCAAGGGACCGCGGGCAGGAGCAGCGGAAATGATATCTGTGCTAGGCGCAAAGTATTCGCGATTATTCACTTACCGAATATTCACAATAAAAAAAATCTCATTAGTAAGAAAAAATCGCAAAAAATTGCATTAAATATTTGCATACCCCAAACAGAACTGCTCAGGGTATGCGAATGTTTAATGCGATTTCTTTCTTACTAATGCGATTTTATTGCGATTATTCGGTAAGTGAATAATCGCGAATACTGCGATATTGGAAGGCCTGCCATGGGCCACAAAATGTTGTACATAGGGCTGCAAACAGCCCGCTGGCCACGAGTTTGAGATCCCTGTTTTAGATGCTTAATTATAAAACTTATATAACTACTTTATTTTCTATAAATTAAACTTTTGGCTTTCCCATTGAGTCACTGTATCCCCAACTAAATGTCTGAACTTCCCTAATCATTTTCCTATTGTGGAGATAGGTACACAAACTATTAGGAATGGAAAGTTATTTTACCTGATAGAGTTAATGGTGCAACCTCCTGGGATATTGTGTGTACTGCTTGTTGTTGCTTTAAATCTTAAAATAACTTACTTTAGGGTGCTGTCTTCTCCCGGCCCCAACGGCAGCGGTGTTTGAGTGGAGGAAGATGGTGGCTTGGGGTAGCTCGGGCTCCTCGGACAGTGAGGTGCCCCGAGTGCTGCTACCACAGCGACTTGAGATTGCGGTCTCTTCTGGTCCTTTCGCAGCCTTCCTCTCAGCCTTCGCCAGCCAGCCAAGCGAACCCCAGAGCGTGGCCAGGACCACCCGGTAAGATGTCCCCGCCCAACGAAGTTGGGGCCAATTCCTGCCGTATGATTGGGAACCCAGAGACTGATAAAGAACAATGGCCATGCTCTCTGCCTCTTTTCTGCTGAGCCAGCCTACAGACACCAAGGACTGTAATCTCTCCAGGACCCACACCTGGCAAGATGTCCCCGCTCAACGAAGGTGGGGCCAATTCTTGCCGTGTGATTTGGAACCCAGAGACTTATAAAGAACAGCGGCCATGCTCTCTGCCTCTTTTCTGCTGAGCCAGCCTACAGGCACCAAGAACTGTAATCTCTCCAGGACCCACACCCGAAAAGCGTGGCTGCTCCACTACGCTCCTCGGCTGTGCTTATCTTGTAACCCCTGAATTCCATTTCTACACATTGTAAGAAGCAATCTACAGCCTTACCAATGGAGTAATTTTGCAGTACACCCCCATATTTACAGAAATCAAGATGTCTCCTCTAATAATCTAAAAATTAGGAAACAGCTAGCTCTTGCCAGGTATAGGGTTTGGGGAAGCCCCATACCAGGGCCCTTATCCCTAGCCTGGGGAGTGCTGGGAGGCTTGGCAGGCCCCCAGCCATCCTTGTCTTTTTTCCCTGACTCCACACCTTCCCTGGGTGCCAGCTCAGATGGCCAGAAGTGGGTTCAGGTGAACTCTTAGTGGTCCTTAAGTTCCCCCTCCCTCCGTACTCCAGGGGGGAGGTGCATGGGGAGGAGGGCAGGCAGACATCTGGCTTCTGGTTTCCTCTTTGATTCTGGAGACCAGCTCTTGCCAGGTATAGGGTTTGGGGAGGCCCCATACCAGAGCCTTTCTCCCTAGCCTGGGGAGTGCTGGGAGGCTTGGCAGGTCCAGTCATCCTTGTCTTTTTCCCCTGACTCCAGGCTTTCCCTGGATGCCAGCTCAGATGGCCAGAAGTGGGTTCAGGTGGACTTTTAGTGGTCCTCAGGCCTACCCACTCCCTCCATACTCCAGGGGGGAGGTGCATGGGGAGTAGGGCGGGCAGACATCTGGCTTCTGGTTTCCTTTTTGATTCTGGAGACCAGCTCTTGCCAAGTATAGGTTTTTTTCCCCCTGGACTTCAGTCCTTCCCTGGGCGCCGGTCTAGGTGGACTCTTTAGGGGTCAACAGGCTTTCCCCCTATGTCTCCCTACACTAATGGGAATGTGCTCTGGGAGGAAAGCGGGCCATTCTAGCACTGGTTTATGTTGGGACAGTCAGTGGAAATTTTTTTCTTCTTGTTTTCATATTGATAGTATTGTATGCATATATTCTATATATCCATAATATCCATCTTGTATTGTGACCTTGATACTGCCCTACAAAGCTCATTTCTAATATTTTACTGCCTCAGTCCCAACCCTTACTTCCCCCAATCTTCCCATGTAAGTGCAGCTAAAGACATGAAGCTCACCACATAGAGTGATAAGTGCAGTTAGAGAAATAACTACACTGAAAACTATCATAACAATGTGAATGAATGAGGGAAAAAGAAAGCCTATCTCGAGTACAGGTGTGGGTGGGGTGGGGAGTAGGTAGATCTGGGAAATTGGTGGTGGGAATCCTGCACTGGTGAAGGGGGGTGTTCTTTACATGACTGTAATTATAGAACTACAATTATATTTGTAGTCACGGTGTTTAAGTAAAGATAATTTAAAAAATTAAATTAAATTAAATTAAAAAAATAACTCACTTTACAAGAAGTGAGAACTTTAGGGGCAGGAGCTATCTAGCACACGGTTTGGCGTTTGCCTTACACGCAGCCACAGCCAACCTAGAACAGACCTTGGTTAGATTTTCCTGTCATCCCATATGGTTCTCCCGAACCTGTCAGGAACGATTTCTGAGCATAGAGCCAGGATTAACCCCTTAGCTCTGCCAGGTGTGGCCCAAAACCCAAAAAGAAAAAAAAAAAGAAGTGAGAACTTTGCATCTTTCCTTTATATGTTTATATATTTTTATAGAAGCACAATTTTAGTAAGTACTTCTATAAAACCAAGGCATCATCCTTACTACGTCATTACTAGTAGTGCTACTTGTCGTACTTATAACTGTCATTTATTAGACAATTGTAACACAGAAATTATCAAGATGCTGCATCAGATGTGTGCTATCAATATATCTCAGCAACAAGTATGCATGGTGTACAATATAGCTACCTCCAGCTCACCAATAAGAAAGCTGAAACCCACAAAGGAAAAAGTGAACTGCACAAGTGAACTAATATTTCAGTCCATGATAGGGCTTGTCAGCCTAGGTATTCTGATTTCCATATTATGCATTTTATCCAAAGTAGCCTGCTATTATTTGGAGGTAATGACTAAATTGAAATTTTTTTTGTTTTAAGGAATCAAGCATAGCATAATTAAGTCTTCAATACAAATTTGAGACTATTTATTGCATTTAATTTTGAACTCAAGCACTTGATTTATGCTCAGTTTATTACAAAGTATGGGAAAATGAATCACCAGAAAACAAGGAGACAAACTGGGCATTATTGAGGTCTCAAGATGTGAGTAAGGAAATGTCTACTGAATGCTTTACTTCTGAGTTCTCCTTGTCCTACATTTAAATATCAATATTTGGGAGGTGGTGGTTTGCTCTCATTCCCTCATTTAAATACGTTTGCCTGGTAGCTCACCAATTCAGCATTCTCCAGTTCAGGTACAAGAACAAAAATAGGGCCCGAAAAGATAGCACAGTGGCGTTTGCCTTGCAAGCAGCTGATCCAGGATCAAAGGTGGTTGGTTCGAATCCCGGTGTCCCATATGGTCCCCCGTGCCTGCCAGGAGCTATTTCTGAGCAGACAGCCAGGAGTAACCCCTGAGTATCGCCGGGTGTGGCCCAAAAACCAAAAAACAAAAACAAAAAAAACAAAACAAAAAAAAAAACCAAAAAAACCCCCAACAAAACAAAACAAAACAAAAAAAACAAGAACAAAAATAGTACTAAAGCTCTTTACTTCCAATAATCACTTAGCCAAGAGACACATTAACCACATAAAGTTCAAAAGTTCAATTTACAACCAAGAGAACATCTCTGGATAACAGAGAAAATGGATCCTGCCTCTAGTGCTGCCCTTTCTTCTTCTGCATTATTCTACACAAGGGATGACATTTTCATCCCTACTTAGATCTGGCTGGAAGATCACAAAAACAACTTTGGCCAAGACTCAGAAACAGTGAGTTTATTGATGAATTGGTTGGTGAATAAACTTTCTATTTGTAATAACTTATTGATAAATGAATAAGTGAATAAATATTTTTGGAAGAGATTCATATACTTCATTAAGATAAAAAACATCCTGAAATTATATAGAAATAGAAATATTTTTACAACTTCAAAATTCCTCATGGAATTCTTTCTTTTGTTGGGGTGTTGCCACACCCAGCAGCGCTCAGGGGTTACTCCTGGCTCTGCACTTAGAAATTGCTGCTGGCAGGCTCGGGAGCTGGAAATTGAACCAGGGTCCATCCTGTGTTGGCCGTTTACAAGGCAAATGCCCTACCACAGTGCTATCCAGTGCTATTCCAGTCCCTGGAATTATTTCTTGATACACTCACAACAATAATTTTATCAGGAAGATTTTTAAAAATTAATCTTTCATGTATAAAATTGCATTTTATTTGTTGAACAAAATAAAAAATATATGAATAGACTATTTGCTCTCATATTAGGAACATGTAAAGCATACTGTGATTATTTTGAAACAACAGATCTGATGAGGCACCAGTAATTTCTCAATTAGCATTCTGGTGGAATTTTAAACCCAGTTTTTAATTGATAAGTGAAATGTTCTTTTCAAATTATGATAAAGATTGAAAATTTTAATCTTCTTTACACTTTAAACTTATTTTCATCTCAAGTTCTAAGATTTGATTATAAATTCAGATTTTTTTATTAACTATTATTGGTCTACTACACAAATGCACACAAAGTAAGAGAAAGAGAGAGAGGAAAGAGAAAGAGAAATACATATGATCTAAATTGACCTATGGCAATATAGTAATATCTTGATCGCTGGGCATTGATATAGCTCTCTTTTTTTGTTTTGTTTTGTTTTGTTTTTGTTTTTGGGTCACACCCAGCAGCACTCAGGAACTACTCCTGGCTCTATGCTCAGAAATTGCTCCTGGTAGGCTTGGGGGACAATATGGGATGCCGGGATTTGAACCACCGTCTTTCTGCATATAAGGCAAGCGCCCTACCTCCATGCTATCTCTCTGGCCCCGATATAGCTCTCTTAACTATCCATTTTCCTCTAAATTTTCTATGTTTATATTTGCAAATTATGCCTCATATCAATAAGTTAACTATCTTATAGGCTTCTAAAGTTTGTACTTAATATTTATCAATGCCTGAAGCTCAGAAACAGTGTTCCATCCTGCTAGTTTTCTAGAGATAAACGCTGTGACTCATTCTTTAAGATGCAGGACTTTGGCTTTCTCCTTTATAAAATGGTATTATTTCTACAATTTAACTTGATCATCTGTGGTCTTTAATTTTATTGTTTATTTTGTTTTATTTTGATGGTGGTGGCGCTCAGGGGTTACTCCTGGCTCTGTGCTCAGAAGTCAATCCTGGCAGATTTGGGGAACTATATGGGATGGTGGGATTCAAACCGGGGTCCATCCTGTGTTGGTTACATGAAAGGTAAACACCTTACTGTTGAGCTATTGCTCAGGCCCCTTAATGTTTTGGGTATACAAGCATGTATACTGTTATAAAATGCCTAAATTCTTAAGGTCTTTTTATATGTCCTTTCTCAGGGCTCACATTTTGCCTTAAATTTTACATTTTTAAGATTAAATCACTGCAAGAAACAGTTAAAAAGTTGTTGATAGGGGCTGGAGAGATAGCAAGGAGGTAAGGCGTTTGCCTTGCATGCAGAAGGACGGTAGTTCGAATCACGGCATCCCATATGGTCCTCTGAGTCTGCCAGGAGCGATTTCTGAGCGTAGAGCCAGGAGTAGCTCCTGAGCGCTTCTGGGTTTGACCCAAAAATCATAAACCAAAAAAAAAAAAAGTTGTTGATAGTTGAGTTTCAGTCATACAATGTTTCAATACATATTCCTTTCCTATTCACTTTCTGCCACCAATTTTCCCAGTTTCCAGTTCTTGTTCCAAGTGATCATTTTCAACTCTTAATACCAGACTAGTCCCTTCTCTGTACTCCCCACCTCATTGCTATTATTATTCTTATACCATGTTTTTTTTATATCCTGCAGATGATTGCCATTATTCTATGCCCATTTCTTTCCCTCTGACTCATGTAATATAACATGATACTGTTTGTATATATCTATGTATAAGCAAATATTATGACTTCATTTTACTAATAGTTACATAGTACTCCATGTACTCCATTGTGTTGATATACTATACTTTCTTTTTCCACTTATCTGTTTTTAGGCACTTAGGTTATTTCCAGATTCTGGCTACTATATAGGGGGGCATATGACTTTTATTTGTGTTTATATATGTTTTGGGGTACCTATATTATATTCCCAGGAGCAATATTTCTGGGTCAAATGGAAGCTCAATTTTTAGTTTTTCCATGTATCATAAGCCAATGGCAAATATTATTCTCAGTGGAGCTGAACTAAAAGCCTTTTCTCTAAAACCTGGTACAAGACAAAGCTGCCCTCTCGGGGCCGGAGAGATAGCATGGAGGTAAGGCGTTTGCCTTTCATGCAGGAGGTCATCAGTTCGAATCCCGGCGCCCCATATGGTCCTCTGTGCCTGCCAGGACAATTTCTGAGCGTGGAGCCAGAAATAAACCCTGAGCACTGCCGGGTGTGACCCAAAAACCACAAAAAAAAAAAAAAAAAAAAAAAAAAAAGCTGCCCTCTCTCACCACTCATATTCAACATAGTGCTGGAAGTTCTTGCCACAACGATTAGGTAAGAAAAAGATATCCAGATAGAAAAGGAAGAAGTCAAGCTTGCAAATGACATGAAACTATATTTAGAAAACCCTAAATACTCTACCAAAAAGCTTCTAGAAACAATAGATTCATATAGCGAGTGGCAGGCTATAAAATTAACACACAAAAATTAATGGCCTTCTTGTACACCAATAATGATAGAGAAGAAATGAACATTAAAAAATCCCATTCACGGGCCCGGAGAGATAGCACAGCGGCGTTTGCCTTGCAAGCAGCCGATCCAGGACCAAAGGTGGTTGGTTCGAATCCCAGTGTCCCATATGGTCCCCCTTGTGTGCCAGGAGCTATTTCTGAGCAGACAGCCAGGAGTAACCTCTGAGCACCGCCGGGTGTGACCCAAAAAAAAAAACAAAAAAAAAAATCCCATTCACATTAGTGTCACACAAACTCTATCTTGGAGTCAATTTAACTAAAGAGGTGAAGGACCTATACAAAGAAAACTACAGGGTTCAGCGTGGTGGCGCTAGAGGTAAGGTGTCTGCCTTGCAAGTGCTAGCCAAGGAAGGACGGCGATTCGATACCCCGCCATCCCATATGGCGCCCCCCAAGCCAGGGGCAATTTCTGAGCGCTTAGCCAGGAGTAAACCCTGAGCATCAAATGGGTGTGGCCTGAAAAAAAAAAAAGAAGATATCACTTTCCCCAACTTTAAATTGTATTATAAAACAATAGGGCCCGGAGAGATAGCACAGCGGCGTTTGCCTTGCAAGCAGCCAATCCAGGACCAAAGGTGGTTGGTTCGAATCCCGGTGTCCCATATGGTCCCCTGTGCCTGCCAGGAGTTGTTTCTGAGCAGACAGCCAGGAGTAACCCCTGAGCACCGCTGAGTGTGGCCCAAAAACAAAAACAAAAACAAACAAACAAAAAAACAATAGTCATTAAAACAGCATAGTATTGGCATAAAACAGACCCTCAGATCAGTGGAATAGACTTGAGTATTTAGAGAGTGTTCCCCAGACATACAATCAACTAATCTTTGATAAAGGGGCAATAAATGCAAAATGGATCAAGGAAAGCCTCTTCAACAAATGGTGTTAGGACCACTGGTCAGCCACAAGCAAAAAAAGTGAACTCAGACCTCTATCTAACACGATACACAAAGGTCAAATCCAAATGGATTAAATACCTTGATATCAGACCCAAAACCATATGGTATATAGAACAACATGTAGGTAAAACACCCCATGACTTTGAGACTAAAGGCGTCTTCAAGGAGGAAACAGCTCTCTCCAAACAAGTGAAAGCAGAGATAAACAGATGGAACTATATTAAGATGAGAAACTTTTTGGGCCTGGAGAGATAGCACAGCCGAGCCAGGACCAAAGGTGGTTGGTTCTAATTCTGGTGTCCCATATGGTCCCCCGTGCCTGCCAGGAGTTATTTCTGAGCAGACAGCCAGGAGTAACCCCTGAGCAACGCTGGGTGTGGCACAAAAACAAAACAAAACAAAAAAAAGATGAGAAACTTTTGCACCTCACCTCAAAGGAAATAGTGACTAGGATACAAAAGCCACCCACTGAATGGGAGAAACTATTCTTACAATACCCATCAGATAAGGGGATAATATCAAATATATACAAGGTACTGACAGAACTTAAGAAAAAAAAACTAACCCCATCAAAAAATGGGGAGAAGAAATGAAAAGACACTTTCTCAAAGAAAAAATACAATGGCCAAAAGGCACATGAAAAAATGCTCCACATCACTAATCACCAGAGAGATGCAAATCAAAACGACAATGAGGTACCATCTCACACCAGAGACTGGCACACATCACAAAGAACAAGAACAGTCAGTGCTGGTGGGGATGTAGACAATAAGGAACTCTTATTCACTGCTGGTGGAAATGCCATCTATTTCAGCCTTTATGGAAAACAATATGGAGATTCCTCAAAAAATGGAAATTGAGCTCCCATATGATCCTGCTATACCACTCCTAGGGATATACTGTAAGAACACAAAAATGCAATACAAAAATGCCTTCCTCATACCTATATTACTTGTAGTGCAATTTACAATAGTCAGAATCTGGAAACAACCAAGATGCCCTTCAACAGATGAATGGCTAAAGAAACTGGTACATATACACAATGGAATATTATGCAACCATTAGGAGAGATGAAGTCATAAAATTTTCCTATACATGGATGGACATGGAAACTGAGTGAAATAAGTCAGAGGGAGAAATATAGACACAGAATAGTATCACTCATCTATTTTTTTTGGGGGGGGCCACACCCGGCGGTGCTCAGGGGTTACTCCTGGCTGTCTGCTCAGAAATAGCTCCTGGCAGGCATGGGGGATCATATGGGACACCGGGATTCAAACCAACCACCTTTGGTCCTGGATCAGCTGCTTGCAAGGCAAACGCTGCTGTGCTATCTCTCCGTGCCCCATCTATGGGTTTTAAGAAAAATAAAAGATATTAATGTGATAATGCCCAGATACAATAGAGATGAGGGCTGGAAGGACCGGCTCTTGATGTGAAGCTCACTACAAAGAGTGGTGGGTGCAGTTAGAGAAATGACTACACTAATAACTATCATGACAGTGTGAATGAGTGAGAGAAGTAGAATGCCTGTCTCAAATACAGGCAGTGGGTGGGTGAGGAGGGAGAGGGGGCATTCACATTGGTGAAGATTGGTGTTATTTGGATGACTGAAACCCAACTACACTCAAGTTCGTAATCATGGTGCTTGAATAAAGATTTTGAAAAATTGGGGCCTGAGCAATAGCATAGCAGCAGAGCATTTGCCTTACATTCAGCCAATCTAGGTCAAAACTTGGTTCCATCCTAGGTGTCCCATATGGTCCCCTGAGCCAGGAGCGATTTCTGAGCGCATAGTCAGGAGCATCACCAGGTGTGACCCTAAAACAAACAAAAAAAGATTTTGAAAATTAAAAAAAATTTTTTTTTAGTTTTTTTTAAGAAATGTCTATATTTTTTTTTCAAAAGACTGGAACAGTCTACATTCTTACAAACAGCAAACAAGAATCCCCCTTTCTCATCAGCCATACCAGCACTGGTGGTTCTTGTTTTTTATGTGTGCCAGATTCTGGTGTGAAAGGATAGCTCATTTTTGTTTTACTTCACATCTCCTTGGTGAGTAATAATGTGGAGTACTTTTTTCACATGCCACTGGCCATCTGTACTTCTTTGAGGAAGTTTCTGTCCATATCTTCTACCAATTTTTGATGAGGTTGGATGTTTTTTACTTGTTAAGCATTGCCAGTGCCTTATGTATCTTAAATATGAATCCCTCATGAGATGAGTATTAGGTGAATAATTTCCTTGCTGGCATTTTTTACCCAAGTCATAATTTCTTTTGAGGTAAGAAGCTTCTGAACTTGCTTGATGACCACAAATAGAAACTATCATTATACCCAATTAATAAGCAAGGTAATTAAGACACAGCAAGGTTGTGACCATTGTACGAGGTCATAACAATTAACTTACAGCAGCACAATCTAGTCTTGTAACCACATCCTAGAGATTTTCTAAATCAGTTTCCTCTTTCAAAAAGCAAGAGACAAGAAGCTGGTCACATGTTTGCCAAAGGCATTTATGAATCTATACCACTGATGACCAAGGCACCATCCAAGTGATGGAATCAAGTGAACATTAGACTAAGAGAGTGTGATAGTTATTAACTCAGTAGGTAGTACTCTGTTCCTACTAAAATCAGAAAAAGCTGTTGTTGGCAGATGTTAATAACAGTGAATACAACTTCATTTTTTCTTTATATTCCATTTTGTGTCTCTACTATTCCCTAGAATTAAACAAAAAGTACAGAATCCATCGGACTAGAGCTATTCCACTAGAACACGTTGAAAATGCTTATCAAAAACAACACATATGGGGCCGGGAAGGTGGCGCTAGAGGTAAGGTGTCTACCTTGTAAGCACTAGCGTAGGACGGACCTCGGTTCGATTCCCCAGTGTCCCATATGGTCCCCCCAAGCCAGGAGCGATTTCTGAGCGCATAGCCAGGAGTAACCCCTGAGCGTCAAATGGGTGTGGCCCCAAAACCAAACCAACCAAACAAACAAAAAAACAAACACATACCCACTTAAGGCTGTCCAAATTGCTACTTATTTTATAACACTTATAAAAGACAGCGTATTAAAACTCAATGAGTCTTTGAAACCTTATTCAGAAACTTTATAAAATTCATTTCTTTAAAGAAATAGTAAATACAGACTCTGCCACCTGAAATTTAATTTTCTATTTGGAATGATTTTTATATTAACTAAGGATCTATACATTACTATTTTTATTAATTTATATAGAAGTATTTTAATATACCTATACTGAAATCTCTTGCTATGATCTATCCAATCATACCAAATATAACTGATCTACTTCCAAAGAACAGTGGAAACAATGTTTTTTTTTGTTTTTTGTTTTTTGTTTTTTGTTTTGTCCTCGGTCCTCAGTCCTCGTCCCCGGTCCCTGGTCCCTGGTCCCGGGGTAGAACAGATGTCCCGGCTTGGGGTCACACCCGGCAGTGCTCAGGGGTTACTCCTGGCTCCACGCTCAGAAATCACTCCTGGCAGGCTCGGGGGACCACATGGGATGCTGGGATTTGAACCACCGTCCTTCTGCATGCAAGGCAAACACCTTACATCCATGCTATCTCTCCAGTCCCTGGAAACTATTCTTTTTTTTCGTTTGTTTTTGTTTTTGGGGCCACACCCGTTTGATGCTCAGGGGTTACTCCTGGCTAAGCGCTCAGAAATCGCCGCTGGCTTGGGGGAACCATATGGGACTCCGGGGGATCGAACCGAGGTTCTTTGTTGGTTAGCGCTTGCAAGGCAGACACACCTTACCTCTAGTGCCACCTCATCGGCCCCTGGAAACAATATTCTTTTTTTTTTGGGGGGGGGGGTCACACCAGGCATTGCTCAGGGGTTACTCCTGGCTGTCTGCTCAGAAATAGCTCCTGGCAGGCACGGGGGACCATATGGGACACTGGGATTCGAACCAACCACCTTTGGTCCTGGATCGGCTGCTTGCAAGGCAAACGTCGCTGTGCTATCTCTCCGGGCCCGGAAACAATATTCTTAATTGTGAGGATAAAAGGTCAAATTAAGGATATTACTATAATATATAACAGAGAGAGAAAATTCCTCTCACCCAAAACCAGACCACAGTTATCTTTTTTTTTTTTTAAATATGGAACGCTTCACGAATTTGCGTGTCATCCTTGCACAGGGGCCATGCTAATCTTCTCTGTATCATTCCAATTTTAGTATATGTGCTGCCGAAGCGAGCACAGGCCACAGTAATCTAACATGGCCCACGATCTTCTGCAAATGGTAAGCAGGCTTTGGACCCAACTGCTGAGAAACATTCCTCAGGGTAAGCCCAAATAGTGGTTTCATTATACTTGTATGGGTATATTCTTTTTTTTTTTTTTTTTTTTTTTAGCTCCTGGCAAGCACAGGGGACCATATGGGACACCAGGATTCGAACCAACCACCTTTGGTCCTGGATCGGCTGCTTGCAAGGCAAATGCCGCTGTGCTATCTTTCCGGGCCCTGTATGGGTATATTCTGTTGTTGTTGTTGTTGTTGTTGTTGCTGTGTGTTTTAGCCACTGAATCAGTAACACTTAGTTCCAGATACAGCTTTTTTCCTTTTTAGAGTGTGACCTATTCATTTATGGAAATTGACTATAGTACAGCCATTCATTGAGACAATAGACTTGTTTTCCAAACAAATAGACTGATAGTCTATCAGTCAAGTGATTAACTTATACTTGTCAAAGAGCAAAGCAAAAGAGTCTAGAAGGCTGGAGAGATTAAGGCGTTTGCCTTGCACACATCCCTCTCCCCCCCTTGCCTGCCACCAGGTGTGACCCAAAAACCAAAAAAATTACTAATATCAGATGTTCTTGTCTGTTTATATATAGAGATGAAACAATGAAACAATAGATAATATTTGGTAATCAGATTACTAAATAGTAAAAGAAGAGGTGGAGTGGAGGGAGATAGATGGAATGTTGAGACAGACTAGAGATGACATATGGAGAGTGGTAGAGGGTTTTAAGCATTTTGGTAGTTGTGGGATGTAATAACATTGTACATAAATATAATAAATGCTAGCACTAGTATAACTGATACCTAAACTAATTTTTTTTTTTGGTTTTTGGGCCACACCCGTTTGACGCTCAGGGGTTACTCCTGGCTATGCGCTCAGAAATCACCCCTGGCTTGGGAGACCATATGGGACGCCGGGGGATTGAACCATGGTCCCTCCTACGCTAGCGCTTGCAAGGCAGACACCTTACCTCTAGCGCCACCTTCCCGGCCCCATCCTAAACTAATTTTAAAATAAAACTAAAAAACAAAACAAAAATGACTCCTTCCTTTCCTGCCTGGATACCATTTATATATATGTAAACATATATATACATATATATATACATATATATTTTTTGTCTAATTGCTGTGGCAAATACTTCTAGTACAATATTGAGTAGAAGTGGTGAGGTTGATAAGTAGGAGTGTAGAGAACCCTGGTATAACCCATAGCTTCAAATGCTATTCCTTAAGATCAGTGCCCAGTGGCTTAGGGTATAATCAAACTATTCACTTCCCTCTTTCAAATAGCATTTTTACACATTGCTACACATTGTCCTGTGGCTTGTGGGCCTTTCTGACATTTTTCTTTATGGTTTGGTTTAATTCATAAAGTCTAAGCACAGATGATATAACATTAGGCTACAGCACAATCTTTAGAAAAGTTTATACTTTCTGTCAGAAAGTACATCTTTCTTCAGACCAAAATATTTGCTTTTAATCTTCTGAAAGTTTAATATCCTTTGTTACTACAGCTAAGTTGATGATACACAGTTGAATTTAGACATACAGAAAAGAGTCTCATATTAGTGAAGAGATTTTTGTTTTGTTTTGGGGCTAACCCTGCAGTACTCAGGACCTGAAATAGGCTCTATACTAAGGAATTACTCTTGGCAGTTCTTGGGAGCCAGTAGGTACATGTGATCAAACATAGATTGTCATTTGCAAGGAAATTACCCTGTCTAAAGCATTATTGTCCTAGTCTCCAATGAAGTCTTTTATTGGATATTAGGTCATAGGTACTAGCCTGTGCTTGAGTAGGATTCAAGTGCTCATAATACTCTACATATCAAGATAGTCATAATGTCTTGAGATCATTATCTCAGGATACTTGACTACAGAACAGGAATCACAGTTGAAGTTTTTTGTTTGTTTTTGTATTTTGAGCCACATCTGGCGGTGCTCAGGGGTTACTCTGGCTCTATACTCAGAAATTGCTCCTGGCAGGCTTGGGGGACCATATGAGATGCCAGGGATCGAACCTAGGTCTGTCCCAGGTCGGCCGCATACAAGGCAAACACCCTACTGCTGTGCTAGCACTCCGGGTCCCACAGTTGAAGATTTAATTTTCTTTGAACCACAAAATTAGGGCTAGACTTTGTAAACTTTACCCTAATTTGAATCAATCCATCATTGTTGAATCAAGTATTACCTACTACACTATCCAGGAAGCAAATTAGGAGATAAAAATTCAGAGATAAATACAAAAGATAAAGACATGAAAAAGATAAAAGAAACATGAATCATAATGTTTATACAGAAAACATTAGGTCATTAAGAATAAGTAGATATGTTTAAATTGAGTATTTCATGCTTCACAGATGCCTAAGTATTAGTTCAATACTTAAGCTAGTGTTATCTGATCAGAATTAGTTATAAGAAGGTCCTTAAATTTTGCTTCATGGAATATATACACTATATGCAATTTCATGATTATGTAAGCTCTTTGTGACTTGATGTACCAAAATCAGATTGTTGATCAAACTTTTGAGTATGGGATCCTCCAGGTGACTTTTTGCATACTCAGGTTGAAATTAATATAGTGTAATTGATCTCAGAATATAGTACATATATACATATATATAAAGCACATAACTAGATCTCAAACCTAGCTACATATTGAATTCTGAAGGAACCTTTTAAAGCAAAACATAGGGCCTTTCTTAGAGATTTTAATTTTTCTGAGCTGGTACAGAAATTAGGTACTGGTGTACTTTAGAAGTTTCCTAAATTTATTTAGATACATAATCAGCTTGAGAATTGTTATAGAGGAATGAAAAATTGATATACAGTTAATGCAGGTATATCATGGCAAGATTATAGCTAGAGCATTGTCATGACTACAGTAATAAAAAGGATACGGTAATTCTTTTCTAAAAGGAGTTTAAAATATTGAAACTGGATAGGAATATTGTGTCTGGTATAAAGATTGATAGCCAAATGTTAAATGAGTGAATGAAGGGAAAATATCCAACTTGTATTAAACCTTTCAAATCACTCTCTTTTTTGTTTGTTTTTGTTTTCGGGTCACACACGGCAGTGCTCAGGGGTTACTCCTGGCTCTACACTCAGAAATCACTCCTGGCAGGCTCAGGGGACCATATGGGATGCCAGGATTTGAACCATTGACCTTCTGCATGCAAGGCAAATGCCTTACCTTTATGCTATCTCTCTGGCCCCTCAAGTACTCTCATACTCAAATTGACTTTTAGGAGCAATTGTCCAAGGATGTGTGTGAAAAGTAATAAGGAAAAGAGAAAATTCTTAGTGCAGATGTGACTTCAGATACAAGGTGCTGGTTTGCATGGAAAAAATCTGACTTCAAAAACAAAAGGGCATCATTCTCACTGCCTTAGGAGTCTGGAGATTTTGGTATTTATGATTCTGATACATAACTTATCCTCACAACACCTGTTATCACTTTAGGATTTTGCTTACTGTATTTTCAGAATTGAATTTTTTCAAGAGAAATTGCCACAATACAATTGTGTGAACTTGTAGTACTGAACATTTCTAATTAGATTGCTACATCCCTTAACCAAATTACATTAGTCTTGCCATTGTTTTCTTCAATGTAAATAATAATTTACTCATAGAAGCCATGAACTTATAAATTCTGATCCTGTTCATTCTCATTACCTTTGCTTTGTCCTAATACCCTATTTCACAACTAGATTCATTAATTGTTCCATTGGAATTTATGTAATTAATATGACTAATTCAAATTTAAATGAAGCATAGCAAGGCAAAACAGTTGATGTAGAAAAATACTAGTGATCAGCATAGATACTATTCCACTGTGTTGTCTTTTAGATCACTAAATGTATGTTTCCTTTGAAAAAATGTGTATTTTTAGTTTACAGATGAGAAAACTAAGTGAAAAGTAGTAGCAATATTACATTAAATTCCAGAGTTCTTGAGGACATCTTAAAGGAAACAATAGTGGCATGAAAACCGTTATCCTTTGAGATTTTTTGGAATCACCAGCTGTGATTCTTGTAGTCTTGTATTTATCTTTGATATGCCCATTTTCTGAAAGTAAAGTTGGCTTCCCTGTGATTATTTTCCCAAGTTTCTTGGATTCACTATCTATGCAAATCATCTGGAATAAAGCTTATGTAAATGCTCACATGATGTGAATTGTCTTATCCAGCTTCTTTAATTATTAAATTGGCCCCAATTAGAACCACCAAGAGTTGTCCCTGTGTCTTGATCTTGAAGACATATTTGAAGATGTATGTGCTTGTAACAAAAAAACTTTCCTTGAGTTTTATCAGACAAAAGCAAAACAAAGCAGAACAGATCAGAACAAGACAAGACAAAATGAAAAGCAAAGCAAAGCAACACTCTCCAAGTCTTCTCATGATTCACATCCTTGGCTAGGAACTGATTTTTCTGATGTTTATTTTTCTATTTCATATTGTTGGTAACTGTAGTTACAAGAAAAGTGGATTTTTTTTTGTCATACTTGTTCTTCTAAAGTGGCACTACAATGATACACAAGGGAGATTTAGTTTCTCCCTGTTGCTCTACTCTCCACTTATCTGAATTATGAGTAGTTTAGATTGTGTTCTTTCTTTTTTTTTTTTTTTTTTTTTTTTTTGGTTTTTGGGCCACACCCTGTGACGCTCAGGGGTTACTCCTGGCTATGCGCTCAGAAGTTGCTCCTGGCTTCTTGGGGGACCATATGGGACGCCGGGGGATTGAACCGCGGTCCGTCCTAGGCTAGCGCAGGCAAGGCAGGCACCTTACCTCCAGCGCCACCGCCCGGCCCTAGATTGTGTTCTTTCTAAAGTTCAGTACCAAGTAGAAATATTAGAAGGCATAATAATGACCACCTACCCACAATTTTGACATTCAACCAGAACTGATTAATGTGGATTCTTTTTATAATATTTTTAAATTATTACTTTTTTCTATATATCTTTTTTTACTTGCTAGGTCCAAAACTTTATTAATATTATGGATTTTTTTCTGAATATTCTCTACATCTCTACCCTACAATTCTGTTCTCTTTCTTTTCTCTCCCTCTTTTAGTTTTTGATCCACACTCAGTAATCCTCAGGGATTACTCCTGGCTCTGTGCTCAGAAGTTACTCCTTGCAGGCTTGGGAGACCATATGGGATGCCAGGGATCTAACCCTGGTAGGCCATGTGCAAGGCAAATAAATGCCCTACGTGCTATCACTCCCATCCCCTCCATATTCTGTTTTCTTATTTTGCTTTACTTTTCTACCAGGTAACCTTTCAGATATTTATGAAATTAGCTAAATTGGATTTTATGTACATAAATCTTTTTTCTCTGGCTGAATTTTAGAATCTTTCCCATGACTGGGAAAGGACTGGGCCTAATAGGTTTCTATATGTGCAACTTTATCTGCTTAGAATGTATTGACATAAAAAAATTAAATTTTTTAAGATTTTTTTTATTTTGAATATTGAGAACAAAGATGCAAAGAAAGAGGACAAGGTAAAGTTACAATGGAAGGACAATCACCCATAACATAATTCTCAGAAGAAGTCCCCTTGCTGATATCTTAACTTTGAACTTTCAGCCAAAGAACGTTAAGATAAATAAAACAGAATCCATGTACAATTACTTTGTCCCTCAAGTCCCCAGATTGTAGCACATTATACTATTTCTTAACAGCACACAAGGCAATCTAAAGCCATAAAACTTACGTAACTCCTTAAACATTAGAGGCATAGTATTTTTTACATTTCCATGTACGTGCATATTAGCTTAAGTTAACCTCAAATTTTAAGTGGGTTTTTTTTTTAAGGATTAGAGTCAAAGGAGCACAGTAAAAACAGTGTTAGAGTGGCAATTGTTGTTTGTATAGGCCCACCAAAATATGAGAGGCATGGAAAGGAATAACCTTGGCTTAAATACAAAGAGATCCTACCCCTGAAGTTTCCTGGCATAAGACCAACTCTAGGCTCCAGGCAAGTTACCGTCCAATCCAAGACATTGTCCGTAGTGCCAACACACTTTTCACACAGTCTCTGTTGTTGGTATCATGTTTCTGTATTAAAGATCCTGGAATCTGCATATCCTACATTGAAGTCATGATGTGGAGCATCTTCTCGTTTCATTAAAGGGCAATGCAGGAAGCCCTGTCCTGTAAGCAGGCCGTTGTTAAGTCTTCTCAGTGTTAAGGGAAGTCTCTTTTGAGCAGGTCGATGTCTGAGCAGTGGTAGGGTCTTCCGTGGTAGAGGATTGCTTCCAGGTGATGTTATAGACAAACCTGGATGTTTCGTGGATGGCTTCCCTGGTTCAGGGGTGAATGGAAAATGCCCTTTCTTCTGAGGCCTGTGCCAGATCATTATATCAATGTTCAGGGTGTAAGGTCCCTTTGCACTGCAAGATTTGTGTATTCCAATCTCTATTAGATAGGATCTTATTTGTATGTATAGTATTTTCTCATTTTAATGTGCCTATGCAAAAAAGAAGCAATGCCACGTGGCGTTATTGGTGCATATGGGGGACATAAGAACAAGTCCAATAATCCCCATGACATGGTTCAATCATAAGCATTAAACTGGGGGACTCTTTCACCAAAATTCCTTGTTGAACAGCTCATAAAGAGAAGATAAAAAGTGGTTAGAATTGTCATTTTTAAGAGAATATTCAGTAAAACTTATAGTTGTCAGGGAAAACAAAATATTCTAAAGACATACGTGTCCACTTTATGTCTTTTGAAACAGTTCAGGGTTGTTACACACAATGCACGGCTTTGGTCTGTGATTAGGATTGTGCAATACTGAAGTTAAAAAGAGTAATGCGGGTTAGTGATGTTTGGGTGAGAGAGTTAAGGAGTAAAAATGAGCTTTGAAGGGGTGTGGAAAAGGGCAGAATACAAAATGGACATTTTGGATACGCAAAACATAAAGATAAGGAATACTCTTAATACAAGCAGTGCGCGCGGGGGCGCTAGCGCGGTTTTTCCATATGCAGAGTGGTCAGAAATTGCCAGTGACAAACAGCGAACCGAGCAAATCTCAGCACACCCCAAGTTAGGGCCAACCATTTCTGGCCGCCTGGGCTGCCACCCCAGAAGGCCTGGAGGCCGGAGACAAAGAGGGGAAGGCTGAGAGCCTATCAAGGTTCCCAGCGCACCCAAGTTAGGGAGAAGGCCTTCCACATGGGGTCTCCCCCAACCCCATGCCGGCTAGAGCTAGCCTCCAGCTCAAGAGAGGATCGAGAGAGAGCCGGGAGCCAGGATTTGCCCCTATATTTGACATTTAAGTGGCTAAATTGATTATCAGGGTAAAATGAAATCAAGACTGTAAAAGATGATGCCAGGATGTCAGATCCAGGCTGACTTAGGGCGGGGTGGAAAGCGGGGATAGGAGGAGTCAAGACAAAGGCCTTCAGGTGCGACAGCAGTGAGATGAGTCTTTATTATCTATCGGGAGTATTTAAACTTTTACACCGCTAACAGGATTTACTTGTGTGGGAAGCTTGAACAAAGAGAAGGGAAGATACTTAACAGTCAACGGTCATGTGTATATAAGGGTGCCTATGTATATCAGGTCTGCGGATTTGACTTTGTGACTAGGGGAAACGTGACTACGTGGCCAGAGAAAGCACAGCAAGTGGGCTCCATTGTGAAATGTCAGATGTTTGTTCCAATGGTGCTCATTTCCCATCCCCCCCAGCGGGAGATGGGTGGGGCTCGGCCTATAGGGGGGCTCCTTACAAGGGGGTCCGTTCTGAGGTGGAGAGAGTTTGGCGAGCTCAACGGGGAACCAAATCTCTCTGAAGGGTCCCGGCTACTCGAGATCACTATTCATTTTTTCCTGCTGAACTGAGAGGATTTGCTCACTATTTGTAAGATGGTTTGTGACATTTTTCAGATAAGTGAATAGATATAGAAAGACCCGTGAGATAGTGCTCAGCTAACTTTTTAGATCATATGTTGTCAAGATATTTGAATTTTTCTTCACATTTTAAAAAGAATTAATTCAAAACATTTACCTGTAAATTCGATAGTTCCTTAGTAGATAGAAGGGGAGATAGTATTGAAAGCTTATAATAAAACGAATTTCTTTTTGTGTGTTTGTGACAGTTGACAGATGACAAAAGGAGATAATGTTGAAATCTGAGAGGAAATAAAATTTTTATTGTTAAAGGAGAGCAGCATCAATAGGGATTGCACTTTGATATCAAATTTCAGAGACATTAAATTATAAAGAGATACAGGCAGAGCTGAAGTATCGTATGGCGGGTAGGGTCCCTACCTGGCATATGGCTGATCTGGGCTGTATCCCAGGCATCCCGTATGACCCTCGAATACCATGAAGATTCATTCCTTAGTTTAGATCCAGGAATAGACTGAGTATTACCAGGTGTGGACCCTTCTCCCCAATTGATAAAGGCAGATTGGAGATATTTGAAAGGAATTTGTAAGCAGTCATTGACCAGATTTTTACAAAAGACCGGTTTGTCCTGGACAATACGTTATGATCCCAGAAGAAACAAATATCAAGGTATGTGCTGTGTATAGTTAGTGGGTGTGGGGGGTGCTAGCATGAATTCTCTCAATAGGTAGTTCTATCACAATGGAAGTATATTAAGAATAGAATAAATGGGCCCGGAGAGATAGCACAATGGCGTTTGCCTTGCAAGCAGCCTATCCAGGACCAAAGGTGGTTGGTTCGAATCCCGGTGTCCCATATGGTCCCCCGTGCCTGCCAGGAGCTATTTCTGAGCAGACAGCCAGGAGTAACCCCTGAGCACCGCCGGGTGTGGCCCAAAAAAAAAAAAGAATAGAATAAATAAGACTTACACACTAGACAAGCTTTACTAAGATGACAATGAGTTGACTGTGCAGGGCAGTTCAGGAAAAAAATGCCACTTCTATTAGAATAAGCAGCATATAAAGGTCCCAGCATAAGAAGTAGCACAGTCAGCTACTGGTGCCGGGCTAATAGCTAAGGGAGGGGGAAATAAGGGTGACAAATGAATTTTCAGAGGAGGAAGTCGGCCAGTTAATTATTGGTACTTTGTACACAGGGAATGGTGAGTCAATGAAGAATTTACAGGAAGAAAGTGATAAAAAATCAGGATAATCCTATAATATAATCAGGATAATCCATCCATTCAGGGATGCCTGAATGATGCTTTTACGATTAAACAATTGTAAAACTATAAAATTTAGTTATAATAACACTTGTACAATTTAGTGTGCTCTCTCTAAATTCTTTTTTTTTTTTTTTTTTGTTTTTTGGGCCACACCCGGCGATGCTCAGGGGTTACTCCTGGCTGTCTGCTCAGAAATAGCTCCTGGCAGGCACAGGGGACTATATAAGACATGGGGATTCGAACCAACCACCTTTGGTCCTGGATCAGCTGCTTGCAAGGCAAATGCCGCTGCGCTATCTCTCTGGGCCCGCTCTCTCTAAATTCTAATATTTAAAAATTGTATTTGCTAATGTAAAATGAAGTGCACTTATAAGAGTGAGTGGCTCTGATTTCATTGACCACCATTAATCTTCTTTTAGTGGAATTGCTTGGCATAAAATGCCCTTACTCTCAAGTAAATTTTTAATATATAAAGAGATTGCTCTCTTGCAAAGACAGCTAGCTTATAGAGACATACAACAAATAGAAGGCCAGTGTGACAAACCTGAAAAGATTTTTTTTCTGAAAAGATGTCCCGTATTATTTTAAATAACCAGTAGTAGATTGGACCTTGTAACAAATCTATGATCACCACCAAAACAGACATTTTGCCTTTTTCCTCAAAGGCTAATTAACCAATTAAAAGAGAAAGGTGATGGTGTTATATTCAATCATATAAGTATTAATTTTCTTTTTTTCTTTTTTCTTTTTTTGGTTTTTGGGCCACACCCGATGATGCTCAGGGGTTACTCCTGGCTATGCGCTCAGAAGTCGCTCCTGGCTTGGTGGACCATATGGGACGCCAGGGGATCGAACCGGTCCGTCCTAGGCTAGCGCTCACAAGGCAGACACCTTACCTCTAGCGCCACCGAGCAGGCCCCTATTTTTCTTAACTACCGTATTTTCCGGCGTATAAGACGACTTTTGAAACAAAAAAAGTCAACCGAAAATCGGGGTTCGTCTTATACGCCGAGTATATCCCGAAAAATGTTTCAATATGCCGCTAAACGAAAATTGTCTAAATATTGCCACAAAACAAATTTTCCAACTCGATCCTGCACCAATCACTGCCAGGCTGCTCAGACCGCCTCTCTAACTCAGCCAATCCACGCAGGCTCTTGATGCATGCAAATTAGACGATGTTCTGGACCGAATCTACACTTTCAAAAGCCTACTCAGATTGGCCAGAGTCAAGAGGAAGTCTATTACAGTATAACCTTTGCTTATTGTGATTGGCTCACTGTGGTACATACAGTTGCAGCACTGGAACGTTCTGTCTGATACAGCGAGTATAGGCCTAAACCTATGTTTTAACTGCAAAATTAGGGGGTCGTCTTATATGCCCAGTCATCTTATACGCCGGAAAATATGGTATACCTGAAATAATGTATTCATGCCATTTCTTTGTTTTGTTTTTTTATAAGCATCTCTGCTTATAAATTTAAAACAAAAGAAATTAAACAAAAGGAAGAGAAATGTAAAAAACTGCTGCTTCTTCAAAGACTTTCTCTATGTCATGTGTCTTAGGATAAATAGTCTGGATTTTTGTGCATTCATGACACCATTAGGACTACTATTTACAGTGGGCTGTGTTAACTCCATGTGGACCACTTTATATTTATTTTTAAAAAATGTTTTATTGAAACTATTAGGGAACAGAACTTATGAACCCTGGCTAGCCATAAGAGTATTACTGTCCCTTTAAAGGTGAAGATGTCGGTTCCCAGAAGTCTGCCCTTGGAACTGCTGCTGGATGACAGTTGGCCAGAGGTACCTAAAGTCCTGGGTTGAAGTGCTAAGGCAGGTCAAGGGAGACTCTGCTGCTGCCATCCTGCCATATTGCTCCTGCTGGAGGTCGCTGCTGGATTGCTGGAGAAACTGTCAGACTCATGGCTCCTGCAGCCTTCTGCTACCTCTCTCTCCTACTGCTTCAGGCCCAACACTAACAGAAACCATTGTGAGTTACCAAGATCTTCATGGTTTGATTTCAGTCATAGAATATTTCAGGGCCATTCCCACCACCAGTGTCAACCTCCTTCCATCAATGTTCCTGAGTGCATCTCAGACCCTGCTTCCAGCCTGCCAGAATAACAAACCCATTTTAAGTTTTGATTGAAAGATTGGGTCTCATTATTTCATTGTTGTTGACTTTGGCTTGGGTATTTAGTTCTGTCCTTTCTTAACACCAATAATGTACCTGAGACCTCTGGATTCCTGTCCGCAATCCTTTCATATTTGTGTTTCTCCTCTCAAGGGCCAAGGATGTTTGAAACAACTCCCATTTATTTTAATATATTTTTGGGGGGTCATACCCAATGGTGCTGGGGTATCATATGGGATGCTGGGAATTGAAGCGGGGTCCGTTTGGGTTGGCTTGTGCAAGGCAAACACACTACCACTGTGCTATCACTCTACCTGACAATTCCCATTTAAATCATTGCATTTCTAATGCAATTATTCTAAATAGCACATATAAGTACATTTTGTATTTATCCTCATTGAAGGGGTCTGATATAAGTCATAGCAGGTGCTTTTATGAACAATATGGCATTTCTGGAATTCAGTCCTAATTTTTTTTTTGGTGTTTTGTTTTCGGGTCACACCCAGCAGCACTCAGGGGTTACTCCTGGCTCTTATGCTTAGAAATTGGGCCCGGCAGGCATGGGGGACCATATGGGATGCCGGGATTCGAACCACCTGCATGCAAGGCAAACGCCTTACCTCCATGCTATCTCTCCAGCCCCCAGTGCTAATTTTTAAAGCTATAGGCAGCTCTGAACAAAACAAATACCCAGTAATAGTGGGAAATGGCAAAAGTGAATTTGAAATTGCACACAACATTTAAGAAGAAATAAGTGTGGGGCATTATTAAAGCAACTTCTTTCAATTAATAAAGCATTTGATTTTTCTTTTTACACCAGTCTCACATACTCATAGGGTACACAATCTATAAGCTTTCAGAATTAACGGTAACTGAAATATCTACATCAATAATTAATCTCTTCCTATGAAATGAGATTTATCTGCTAATAGTTCATCAATCAAAAGCCTGATAAAGTATACTGTATTTTGGACTCAGATTATTCTGAGAAATTTTAAATCTTAGTGCCCATGCTGGTGTTAATTGTACCTCTTCATGAAAATATCTTGATAACTTTCAAACAGTAATGTTTATTTAAATCACAGAAGGTTCTATTTGATTGTTTATATATTTTAGCAATCTGTTAGTCTTTGTCTAACTTCTGGTTTGGTCAGAATAATTGTAAATACATTAGACCAAAGATTGAATGAAATCCTAAATACACAAAGGTGATTATAAAGCTCAACATTAATGAAAAGAGAAAGTTGTTGAAGCATATGTTATAAAAGTTATTTTCATTTGTGGCCAGAGCAATAACACAGTAGTAGGGCGTTGGCCTTGCACGCAGCCAACCCAGGATGGACCTGGGTTCAATCCCTGGCATCTCATAGGGTTCCCTGAACCTTCCAGGAGCAATTTCTGAGTGCAGAGCCAGGAGTAACCCCTGAGCAGAACTGGATGTAGCCCCCCAAACAAAACAAAACAAAGTTATTTTCATTTTTTATAATTTTTATAATTAAAATTATTTTATAAAATTTAAATAAAATTATTGAGATTTCTTAGAAATAAAGTTCTTTAGCTATTGGAAATTATGTCTAAATATTTTTCTTAATCTGTAGGTTATTAAGTTTATAAAAATGAATTTAAAGGGGCTGAAGCAATGACACAGCGGTAGGGCGTTTGCCTTGCACGACGCTGACCCGAAACATACTGTGATTCGATCCCCAGGTGTCCCATATGGTCCCCCAAGCCAGGAACGATTTCTGAGCACATAGCCAGGAGTAACTCCTGAGCGTCACTGGATGGGTGTGGTCCAAAAATAAAAAAATAAAATAAATTTAAAATATCATCAAAATTTTAAACAAATGTGGTAAATAGTAAATATAAATGACTAAAGTTTTTTTATATTAAAGCACATAGAATGTTTGGAATTACAATGTTCTATAAATTTCTAATATGAAATCTCAAGAAGTTTAAAAGTTACAGAATCAAATATAATTTGTGGAGCCCTGCTTATTCAGAAATGTATAACCACTGATAAAAATATATAAAAGAAAAATAATTAGTTCTTATTTTATATTTTCTTTATTATAAAAACTAATAAAACTGCCTGAAGTATATATTGGGGGAATTTTAAAGGTATAATTTAGAAAACTGATACTTTGATAAATGCCTTTTATATCAGAACAGAATCACTTCATATAAAGTCAAACAATAGAACCTCTTCATAGAATGTCAAATTTTATTTCTGTCATAAAATAGCACTTGGTGATTTTATTCATAGCTTATTGCACCACAGAGCCAGCTATTTCTTTCATCCAACATTTGTACTATTTCTGAAAACTATATGGCATGATGTGACTAAGACACAAGTTTATCTAATTATTGTGGCTTGTTTGTATTTAAATTTATAAAAGGTGAGGCTTAAAGGTGATGTATTTATTTATTTATTTATTTATTTATTCGTGTTTTCAGGTCTTGCCTGAAGGTGCTCGAGTTACTCCTGGCTCTGCTCTCAGAAATTATTCCTGGCTGGCTCAGGGACCATATGAGTTGCAAGTGATTGAACCCTCATCAACCACATACAAAGCAAACACCCTACTTGCTTTGGCCCTGGATGACAGATATCTTAAAGGGTAAGCAAATATCTTTATCTGTGCAACTCTTCTATATTCCTTCTCAATCTCTTCATATATATTAACTATTGATTATATACATATGTCTAAATCTTACAGGGAAAATTTTTTGTAGTGGGAAAAATGAACAAAGCCTTTGCTTTCACAGAGATCACGGGAAAATCTACATGTTTTCTATTAGCATTCTTGTCTGATTTAATTTTTGTTATTTTTTCCTTCCTCCCACTTTCTGTTTAATCGGTACTTTTGTTTAATGCTTAAGAATCTCTAAAAATGGCATATTTATATTTCTGTTGGAAATAATCATTTTCAATTGAGTTGTTACATTATGATCAGATCTTTGTGTCATATTTCCTTTGGGGCTAAAAGTAACTTTTAATTGCTTATTTTGTAACCTTCATGTATAGACAATTCTATAACCTGCATTTACAGGTAGATATTTTAAAGGATGGTAGAAAACCTGTGTAAGAAATACCTCCTCCCACATAGTCCCTCACCCTGTATATGGCTGTTGGCACTGCTCTGAAGTCATCAGTGCAGGTCATACAAGTTACTACTCTTAGAGCCTTGTTCATAGACCCATCAAATTCCTCCTAAGGCCTGAATATCTTGAAAGTAAGTATTTTTTGTTGGTGGTGCTGACAAAGACAAAATAATAAAAACCCTATCAACAAGATACCTTTGAAGACCAATTTTTTATCTGAAGCTGTACTTACTATATTTAGACAAGCTGTGTGCTTCAACTCAGCCAAGATAATTTTGAGTATAAGGAGCAAAAACAGGTATTAACTATACTGTTTGATTATTCAATATCTATGACTATTTCATATAGAATTGCATTAGTAACATTCAAAGTCTTTGATCAGGTAGACACGTAGGTCTATGTCATATACTTGTACCATGCAAAAATGCAAGTGAAGAGAACAAAAATATGCACAAGTTGATAAGATTTTTCGAATGCACTTGGGGGTAGATTGCTATATAACATTAGTCTTTATTGTGCTTCAGAGGTAGTCTACTCCTCCCCATACCCTGGAATGTTTTTAGAAATCAAATCTCAATCATCTTTTTATCTTGGCTTGACAACATATCAGATAAACTGCCACTTTGCTTCATAATTAAAAAATGAAATAAAGTTATATTTAAGCTGTTTTTCCCAACTTGCTCTTAGGAATGAGCATAAGTCAGTGTTGATATATAGAATTATATTTCTTAGAAATAGTTTTGTTGATGGGCAAGCAGATATAAACCAATTTAAATTAAACTGGTTCTGTATACGAAATGGCTTCTTGCTTCTGGGCAGACTTTATTTTACCCATAATTACTCAATAGAGATTGATGGTTCATGAGTTTTACAAGAGAAAAAACTTTATTTCCACTGACTTGAGGATCCAGGTGTCTCTGGTAAAAAAATGTTCTAAGTGAATTATTTTTCAACATTGTTTTGTGGTCATATATTTTCAATGAAGGGCTTTGGGCAAGTTAAAATATTCCTTCAGTCCTGTTAAATTCTTAGGAAGGATAGAATTATTGGAAAGCAGCAGCTGAAGTGCAAGTAGGCACATACTCATGAAATTATAGAATATCTTTAGCAACTGTTTGGAGGGACAAAAATTAGAACAGAGCTGATAAAATTCAGGGACTGGCTGATGAATGACAAAAGTTCACCAAAAAGATATTAAAAGCAACAGTAAAGATGAGTTGTCTTAGAACTTAGCATTAAAACAAGTGATGATATGGTGTTCAAGACCAAAGACTTCCAGGAAATTATGGTGCTTATGAGTAGTGCAGGCTAAGCTGCCTACATGTTATCCATTCCTTAACTACTTCTATAAGTGTGTATGTATGCATGCACATGCATGAAGACACATATGTGAGAAAAAGGAAGGGAGAGAGATGACTATGAGAAGGTACTGGGGACTAGTGAGTGGCTGAAAGACAAAAAGAGAATTCTCAGAGGAGTTAGAAATCAACTACGCAATATGTGAAGTCCACTGAAAATATAAATTTCATTTACAGTGGGAGGAGCCTAGCGAGGCTCTCAGTGATTCCCTGAAGAGGGAATAACTATTGAGTCTAGAGAAATCAAAGTGTATAACTCACTGGGTACAGATATGTCCATCAGCTGACCCAGTTACATCCTTCAACCACTTGAAGCAACATGCCTGATTCTAGACTCTCTCAGCTCCTCATAGTTTGGGGCTACCTAAGTAGAATTAGGCTAGGGCTGATTGCTTTCAGATTCTGTTGATCTCACATACCTACCCAGTGAGCTCAATGAGCAATTACTCCACAAGCCTGACAAGAGGAGAATTTTCCAGGCTTACTAACAAGCCATTAGTTTCATTCTTAAACTCAGGAACGTTTTTGCTTAAATTAAAATGTAACTCTTAACCTTTTTCCCAGTAAGCTTTGACAATTAGGTTGAAAGCTTACCCTTATATCCGACATTTATTCAGAGCAATTGGCTTCTTTTTTTCTTTTTTCTTTTACATCTTTTTTTACTATTTAGAGAAGAGAAATAAAATCTCACACTTTAAGTGTTAAACTTTGACTAGCAAGGGAAAACTCTCAAAAATATATTCTTATTCATATATTTTAATTATGGGAATAACAGTCAAATGCAAATTTTATTACTTCACCAGTCATCAGAATTTATCTCTCTCTTTTTTTCCACACCCAGAGATGCTCAGAGGAAATTTGTGGGCTTAATACTCAGGAATGTACTACTGGTGGTACTTAGGGAATCATATGGGATGCCAGGGATAGAACCCAGGTCAGTCAGCCATGTGCAAGGGAAGTACCCTGGCTTCTCATTTCAAACATATGCTAATGTTTTACCCTCTCTTGAAAGGTATTTCTATTGAAATGGTCATAAGCAAATGTGTCCATGGCAGAAACAAAAACTGCCACTCCTATTCTACTTAGCAGAATCCAAGTATCATCTGGATTCTAATCATTGTTGTTCTGAGCCTTCCTTATACTAGACAGCTAATGATCATCTGATTCCTGGGTCTTGGAATATGCGAATGGTATGAATCAGAAGAAATTGAAGCTGTAGTGTTGTTAGTTAATTGTGAAGAGGAAGTCTAGGATTTTAAAAAGGCAGGCAAATGTGATAAGTAGGATTTTATAAGAGATCTAGAAACATATAGAAGATAGTTCAGAAATAGCAGAAAACCAGGGGCAAATTGGATCTCATTTAGCAGAGCATCAGATTTTACCTGGGGAAGTGATGAGGTGGTCAGACAACAGTTTTGGCCAATTGAAATAGAAATTAAGTAATCATTTAGGTGAGGGGCTCAGGCACCTGAGAAAAGAAGGGTGTGTAATATGGGATTAAGATTCTAGTAGGAGAGGGGCCGGAGAGATAGCATGGAGGTAAGGTGTTTGCCTTGCATGCAGAAGGTTGGTGGTTCGAATCCTGGCATCCCATATGGTCCTCCGAGCCTGCCAGGAGCAATTTCTGAACATAGAGCCAGGAGTAACTCTTGAGCAGCACCGGGTGTGACCTCCCCCCACCAAAAAAAAAAAAACAAAAACAACAATTCTAGTAGGAGGACACATAGGGAAAGTATGAGAGCAAAGACATGAAGCTAATATAGGTATAGATAGGGTATAGATATGGAGCATAAAATGGGAGAAATGTCGTGAATGTACATAGGTGAAGTATATAAGAACACCAGCATTAAAATATATTAAAAAAAGAAAGAACACCAGCGTTGAGTATGAAAGAACAGAGATGGAGTATGAGGGCCCAGACATGATGGATGGAAACAAAACATGCAGCATATTGACACAGAAAGGAGAGAGAAGTCCCTACTGTTATATGGGCAAGCCGGGGAATGCATCCAGTTTTCTCTTGCCACCTCCTGATATCTTATAATGCCCCTTAGTGGGCATAGACTATTTTTGTGAATGATCTGGAAGCAGCCAACTTTGAAATGACTTAGAAAGAATCACATGTAACTGCTTTTCTTTCTAACTACATAAATCTTTCTGTACTGATGTCTTCTCTTAAGTATTAGAAAAATGGAGTCTAACCAGACTCAATCAAACTGTGAGGTAGTTAAGAAACCTTTCATCCTGGTAATACTCTGGTAGCCTGAAAAGAGAACTACCCCTTCAGAATTTCAGAAAAATTCCATAATCCACAGAAAGTCAGATCAAACTACAAATGATGGGCTTTCAAGCAACATAACAAAAGAAAAAGACAGCATGAGATCACCTTGGAAAAGCAAGCCTTTACATGTTATCAATCTCCAGAATATTCTATTCTCGACTGCATAGGAGCTAAAGAATGGATGAGTGGGAGCTTCACCCAAAAACTTCATGTGTGGCTTTGTGAATTTAGGAAAAGAGATATAGGTATATATTTATAAGTATATGTATACTTAAATTTAGCTTTCTCAGTTTTTCAATATCTTCTTCATTTAAAAATAACACTTAAGCAAATGCAATTTCCACCATTTACTGAGAAGCAGATTGATGCCAGTGGCTAACACCTGTATCTTTGTGAATGTCTATTATGAGATCCAACTCTGGGCTGACAAGTAAGTCACAGTAAATTCCTGGGTTTAAAATCTCTTCATGAGGGGCCGGAGAAATAGCACAGCAGTAAAGTATTTGCCTTGCATGCGGCCAACCTGGATGGACCTGGTTCAATTCTTGGTCCCCTGAGCTTGCCAGAAGTGATTTCTGAACCAGGAGTAACCCCTGAGCATCACCAAGTGTGGCCCCCAAACCAATTAATAAATAAATTTTAAAAAACCTCTTTATGAGAACACTTTTAGTCAATGACTGACTGGGAGTAGAATAGAGGGCTAACACTGAAATGTATATTTTACAACAATTCGAAACTTCCCTATTACAGTAAACTATTGATAATTAGCCTACTAATGTCCCTTCTTTTAAATTATATATCCAAACATCTTGCTCAGACTAGATGCATTCAGTATTAGACACTGTTCCTGGAAGGCCCCAACTAAAGGTGGGAAATTAGTTTTTAGTCATGTCACTAGAAAATACTTTGTATTGTCTTTCAATATGTTTTAAAATATAAAAATATTTGTTTTTGAAATATTTTTATTCTAAATTTATATCATACTGACTCAAACTTTATGGTTTTAAAGATAGATTATAAATGCACTGTTTATCTTTAAAATGTAGTGTCATATTGTGCATGATGAGTTTTTAATAAAATCAAAGAGAATTCAATCTTAATAATTATGTAGTGGTAACTATATTATTCAACTGAGCATGCAACTTATCACTAAATCCAGTTTTACCATTTATGATAGAGGCTGTAACAAAGAGTTCTGATATACTTAGAGTATCCAACAGCTTTTAGGATTTCATGATCATCTACAGAATGGGAGTACCTAGGTTCGAACCCTCTTTTTCTTCTTGTTCTCAATTTTTTTTTCATGGTTACTGGATTAGGTATGACTAAGTGGTCTTTAAAATCTCACTTAGGGCCTGAGAGATAGTATAGGAGGTAAGACAATTAATGTGAATGTAACAAACCCCAGACTGAATTCCTGGCACTGCATAAGATCACTGAACACTGCCAAGGGTTACATATAAATATATAGCAGAATAGTCCCTGAGCACTGCCAACTGTGGCCCCCAAACAAACACACACAAAAAGAATAAGATAAAATTACATTTGGTGGAGCATTGCAAAAACAACAAAGCAAAACATATTTGTTCTTTGTTCCACAGAAATGTGTATTCTAAGCAAATTAATAACAGTTATATCATTAACTATAGCAAAAGTTGCTGAATCATGCGAAAGGTGTAAATAAAAGCTATGGTATCAGAAGGGAAGGTGACTGTTTTTTGTGAGAAGTCTGGTAAATTCTTACAAAAGTTGGTAGTTGAAATATAAATGAAAGAATTTTAATAAATTAATAACAATAGCGAGAACTTCAAGATGAGACCCATGTGTGGGCATTGCCAGGAAAGCATGAGAAGGAGATACAAGATTTCAATAGTGTGCAGATGAGGAATTTGGAAGATCCCATATATTATGATACCAGAAGCAACAAGGCCAGAATGGTATAACAGGGGCCAGCATGGTGGCGTTAGAGGTAAGGTGTCTGCCTTGCCAGCGTTAGCCTAGGACGGACCGCGGTTCGATCCCCGGTGTCCCATATGGTCTCCCAAGCCAGGAGCGACTTCTGAGTGCATAGCCAGGAGTAACCCCTGAGCATCACCGGGTGTGGCCCAAAAACAAAAACAAAAAAAAGAAATAGAATGGTATAACAATATGGTGATAAATTTTGAGCTGAGGGGGGAGGAAAAAACAGAAATGGAAAGAGGTGGTATATACAGTGTTTATTTAGTTACATATTTATCTAGAATTCTGGTAATAGTAAGTGGAGTGTGAGGCAAGTCACTGAAAGTGACTGAAATTTTGGTATGATGCCTGAATGAAGATGTATCAGAATA
This sequence comes from Suncus etruscus, assembly GCF_024139225.1. Taxonomy (NCBI): domain Eukaryota; kingdom Metazoa; phylum Chordata; class Mammalia; order Eulipotyphla; family Soricidae; genus Suncus; species Suncus etruscus. The sequence continues at coordinate 17,869,800 of NC_064856.1, read as the reverse complement.
TCCTGCCAAATATATGTTGAATGAAAAGTTGAGTATCTTTGAGAGTTGAGTATCTTAGAGTGACAACTTCAGTTGTGTTTCAACCTTGCTATTTCTTTTGATGGTAAAACTTTTGGAAGAAGCCATGACACCCACACTACATCTCCTTTGTCCCATTGTAAACTGGATGAATTCAGTCCTGATCAGTTTCAAAATCTGGACTTCGCATGAGTCTTTTAAGTCATGAAGAACTTAAATTACTAAAGTCTGTCTGGGTTCCCACACAGTTTGGAAAACAGTACATGCTTAAGGAAATCTCCAAATAACTTCCTCCCAGATTAGTCAATACTCTGCTGAAGCTGAGCACAGATCAAGCGAGGTGGCTGGGTCAGGTAAGTCCATTTTGAGACTCTAAAAAGCATTCTTTCTTATGGAATTACAATTGAGAGCATTCATATGTGATGTTTGTAAAATAATTGATGTTAAAAAGTCTGCTAGTGAAGCTAAATATTGGAGTTCACACTTGTTTTCTTTTTTTTCTTTTTTTTTCTTTCTTTTTTTTTTTTTTTTTTTTGGTTTTTGGGCCACACCCTGTGATGCTCAGGGGTTACTCCTGGCTATGCGCTCAGAAGTTTCTCCTGGCTTGGGGGACCATATGGGACACCGGGGGATCGAACCTCGGTCCGTCCAAGGCTAGCGCAGGCAAGGCAGGCACCTTACCTTTAGCGCCACCACCGGGCTCCACACTTGTTTTCTAAAGGCTGCTGATTGAGACTATCTGTGCTAGTCAAGAAATGTTCTGGAAGAAATTTTTAATCATTAATAGTCTTGGAGTGGACAGATTAAACTTCTTAAGAAACTGAATTGTGTTTTATACTGACTCCTAGATTTACCCTAGCAGACTCATACTTTAATTACCCGTGGTAATAACTGTCTCCTAAAACTTTTTTGTGTTCCTTCATTATCTAATCTCATTTCTCCTCTTCATTCCCTGTAGTTCTGGGACTCAGACATGCATTGCAAGTGCTCTATCACTGAACTACATCCCTAAACTATAGATATTTTGCATATACACAGGACTGACAATGGATTGCAAGATAGGCTTTATCACAAAAGGAGATTATAATTTATAAGGAACCAAATATCAGAGAAAGTAAAAGGTAGTAAAGTCTCAATCTAATATAGATTTCTTTCTATAGTTCAAATATTAAGGACAGTAAATTAATCCATAATTTTGTTAAAGTACAATAATTCAGTCATAAAAGTACTTTTGCATGCAATATAATTCACAAACAGTACATATAACAAAAATGTACAATTCTCTAGGAATTGTAAAATGAATACCCATGAAGCCTCTATCTAGGTTACAAAATACTACAATAGCTAGAAAGTCCACTGTTGCCTCTTAAACTTATAACTTCATTCCTGCCTTTATCCTAATAATATATGTGATTCCCTGTCTTTTTATATAGTTATAATAGCTACATCGATGCCAAAAATTATAACAAAATTTTTGCTTTTGATCTTTCTCTGTTCTATGCCATTTCAGGATTCGGTCCTGAGTTGACTTTTTTTTTTTTTTAGTTTTTTGGGCCACACCCTGTGACGCTCAGGGGTTACTCCTGGCTATGCGCTCAGAAGTTGCTCCTGGCTTCTTGGGGGACCATATGGGACGCCGGGGGATCGAACCGCGGTCCGTCCTAGGCTAGCGCAGGCAAGGCAGGCACCTTACCTCCAGCGCCACCGCCCGGCCCCTGAGTTGACTTTTATGAAATTCTTTACTAAATTGACTCTATGAAATTAACCACAGATTTTAGGATTTCAAAGAAAACAATTCAGAGTTCAGGTTATTTATATCCTGGAGAACTGAGACTTAAAACAGATTTTAAAGAAAACCAGAAAAACGTTATGATCACAGAGAAGGATGTAAAGCTTTTGGTGTTTTTCCTCTATAAGTTCAGGTTACATAATCAGTACCTGAATTAGCAACGGTCAGGGTAGAGTTCTTCCCTTTGTCAGCAGTTTTCATGCAAGAGAAATTAAAAGGTGAACTCAAGTCTCCTGGGTAATAAACTTTTCCTCATATACTTAAAAATATCAAGGGCCAGTATTAACATGATCTAGGTCTGATAATATTAACCACTCCTCTCATTGTTAATGATACTATAATTATTTATAATATCTATGCTGTGAATTACATTGTTCTCACATTAGAGTAGATAAGATCTATTTATTTTCATTTATTTTTGGTTTGGAGGAGCCATACCTTACTGGAGAATCTTACCTTACCTTGACTGGAGAATCTCAGAACTTCCAATTCTATCAAGAGGTTAACTTTCCAAAGACAAGCTATATATATCTTCCAGCTTCAGTTTTCCTATGTGCAAAATGGGAATGAGAGAGCATAAAAATGCAAAGAAATGGATTCTTAATATTAAATGATGAAAAGCACATTTTATTTGCACATAAAATCACACATAGCATACAAAAGATTAATTTCTGGCAATAATTTATACCAAAAAGCTGAATCTAAACTACTTTCTGATTTTAGCTACAAGTCAACTATTTCTTTCTATATGGAAACAAAAATAACATGACACATTTCCTTCAGAAAATTTTAACACTCCATTATAAATGAGACATTATAAATGAGACCATTGGCTAATTTGGGGGGGGGGTTTGGGCCACACCCGGTGATGCTTAGAGGTTACTCCTGGCTATGCACTCAGAAATCACTCCTGGCTAGGGGGACCAAATGGGACACTAGGGGATCAAACCGCAGTCCATCCTAGGTCGGCCGCATGCAAGGCAAGCACCCTACCACTATGCCACCACTCCAGTCCCAGCTAAAATTTTCTAATAAAGTATCATAAGCATTCCAAATACTGATTGTAAGCACAGTACTTGAAAACCATTTTTTAAACATGTTAGTTACAACAGTAAAATATTTTCCTGCTTGCTTATTAGACTCAGACTGACTTAAATTGATTACTCAAAACAGTCTTCTGAGGCCAGTAGTGGCGATGTGCAGAAAAAAAAAATCAGAAATTTTAGAACCAGGCATTTAAATTAAATGGTTCAGGGTCCAGAGAGTTAACACAGTGGTAGGGCATTTGCCTTGCATACAGCCAAGCTAGAACAAAACTGGGTTTGATTCCCAGCTTCCCATATGGTTCCCTGAGCCTGCCAGAAGCAATATCTGAGCACAGAGCCAGTAGTAACCCCTCAGCACTGCCGGATGTGACCCAAAAACAAACAAACTAAAAAGCAAAAACAAAACAAAACAAAAAAACCCACTGTTTTAAAATTAAATGGTTCAAATTTTATCTTCATAAATATTGAGTAATGCAATTTAAATTCACTGACCTTGATTTTCTTTTTTCTTTCCTCCTCTTCTTCTTCTTCTTCTTCTTCTTCTTCTTCTTCTTTTTTTTTTTTTTTTTTTTTTTTTTTTTTTTTTTTTTTTTTGCTTTTTGGGCCACACCTGGTGACACTCAGGGATTGGTTACTCCTGGCTATGTGCTCAGAAATCGCTCCTGGCTTGGGGGACCATATGGGACGCCAGTGGATTGAACCGAACCGCTGTTCATCCTAGGTTAGAGCATGCAAGGCAAATGCCCTACTGCTTGCGCCTCTGCTCTGGCCCCTGACTTTGATTTCCATTAATGATAAAATGAGACAGTATTTTAACCAGAACTGACATAATCATAAAAATATATGTGAGTAGATACTATCTACCATATATGTAAGCCTTAGAATAAATCTGTCTATCTTCTTAGAATAATGGAGAGTTTGCTAAAAATATGTCTTAAAATAAACTTATATTGACAAACTCCTACTCAATTTCTTTTTTTTTTTTTTTTTTTTTTGGTTTTTGGGCCACACCCGGCGATGCTTAGGGGTTACTCCTGGCTGTCTGCTCAGAAATAGCTCGTGGCAGGCACAGGGGACCATATGGGACACCGGGATTCAAACCAACCACCTTTGGTCCTGGATCGGCTGCTTGTAAGGCAAACGCCGCTGTTCTATCTCTTCGGTCCCCCCTGGAAACTTCTAACTTGATCTAAGATTCAGTTAGAATGTCAGCAATCAGATGGAATGTTCCATTCTCCATCTCCCTTGGAGGAAGTGATCATCTGAAATGTATTACCTTGAGGGAACATTCTAATGTAATTCTGTTTCCAATAACATAATAGCTTAATGATGTTTCCATTCAGATCTTTACTTGACAGTAGAAACTTGAAAGGGGCAATATCTTATTTTTCTTATGCCTTCTTTGTGATTAATGGATAGGTATCTACTCACTTTTGTTGAACCAGTCAATGAAGATATAGATAAAGTCCCATGGAGGGAAATAAATTAATGTCAAAGACTCAGCACATCTTAAACACAAAGGATAAGACAAGGCTATAAATTAATAGTGAAGCAGAGTTGGATGAGGAATCAAGAAAAGTAATGATACATGGAGAAGAAGAATGTAAACGGATGAAGGAATCAGGTGTCAAATCCAAGAAAACAGAGTCACAAAAGTGGTAATAATGAAGATTGTTTTAGGCACAGTACTGTTCATTGGCCTATTTAAGGATATAAGGTCAGCCATGGTAAACAATTGCAGGTAAGCTAAATATATTTAATAAATTATACAGTTATTAAAATATTTATTTCCATAAAGATGTGATTTCTATATATATAATTAAGAATCTATGAAATAAATAAGGGATCTCATGCATTTTTTGAGTGTAGAATATAGCAATGATTAAATAAGTTTACTTTCTGTGTAGTAATAGTATTTAACAAACGTGCATTTAGAAGTTTTCTAAGAGGAGAAATTTAAAAAAAATTGAAGGCTAGAGGAGTAGTACAATCCATAGGGTACTTGCTTTGCACTTGAATGACCTGGGTTCAGTCCCCAGCATCTCAGATCCCACAAGCCACACTAGGAGTAACTACAGTAATTCCCGAGTGAAGAGTCAGAGCACTGCTGGGTGTGACTTAAAAAACAACAAGGAAATTTAAATTTGTCTCTGATACTGCATAATCAGTTATATTTTTCTACACTGCCCAAATTATAAAATGCTTGCTTTTTTGTATTCAATACATTTTGGAATGATCTATCTGGATAATACTAAATGACTTCAAACAAACTGAGGACACAAGATTTTCTACCTTTCTTTATTTGAACTTCTCTGGTGTCTTCTTCAGCAGCATCTGACCATACAGTGTTAAGAACTTTTACTTTTTTTGTTTGTTTCTTTCTATATTATTGTGTTTGGGGCCACTGGCAATGCTTATGGTTTACTTCTGGTACTGTGCTCAGGAATCACTTGGTGATACTCAAGGGGCTGTGTTAGGTGCCAGAGATAGTCTGGGTTCAACATGTATTAGGTACATCTCTAAACCCTGTAGCATCTTTCCATCCCTTTGCTGTTGACATTTTACTTGACTTTGCTTGACTTTGATACTAATATTTGTTGCAGACAATAGTTTATGAATTTCTGATACATTTATGATTTCATATAAAATATAAATGTTATTTTTATTTATAGTTTGGTATTAGAGACCCATTCCAGGGCCTTACATATATATATATATTCACTCTATTATTATTTTTAGTCACTGTATTATTGACTTCCTTCCCTATCTTAGGCCCCAGAAACATGACTTTAAATATTCCTTCAGTGTTCTGCAAACAAAACATGGATTTAGGAAGTGTTTTTTTAATCAATTATTAGCATTGTTTCAGTAAATTGCTATTGATCAGTTATTGTTTTAAAGAATGCAGATGACAGTATTGTCTCAGTAACTGATGTTAGATGGTTGGGGTAGGCTATTTTGCTTATAACATTTATTATTATGGAAATGAGATGAAAGAAGAAATGAAGGAGGAATAAAATCTATAATTAATATTCATCTAAAAGAGTTTTTACTTTCTCCCTCTCTCCCTCTGTGTTCCTCTCCCTTTCTCTTTCTCTCCCTCTCTCCCTCTCCTCTTTCTCCTCTCTCTCACTTGTTTTTGAGACTATATAAAAAGTAAAAGAATTTTCAGTACATTTGACAGTGAGGCAGTAGACTTGGAAATAGAATTCAGTATATGTTTATTAGTTTTTATTAAAAATATGGTATTTTGGGCTGGAGAGATAGCACGGTGATAGAGCATTTGCCTTGCATGAAGCCGATCCAGGATGGACAGTGGTTTGAATTCCGGCATCCCGTATGGTCTCCTGTGCCTCCCAGGAGCAATTTCTGAACACAGAGCCAGGATTAACCCCTGAGTGCCGCTGGGTGTGACCCAAAGAACAAAACAAAATTGTATGTTATAAGTCTTAAATCTAGTCATCTCCAAAAATACCAGCTTTCTTTCTTCATTATGTTGCCTTTTTCCCTTATATCCTTATTTATGTAATTCTCTATGATTCATTTCTACTTCTCTTTATTCTCTTATTTACTTAGTGTGCCCTAATTTACTTTTCATATTTCTGCCCTCCCTTTATAGGAATTTATTTTGCATCACCATAACTCTCGGTTGTCATATCTTTGTAAAGAGTTCTTCCCACTTTCACCTTTCCTTATTTAATTATATTTCTCCTATATCTCTTTCTAGATTGTGATAATACTTATTTTATAAATAATTTAAGAAAACAGTATTTCGGGGCCGGGTAGGTGGCGCTGGAGGTAAGGTGTCTGCCTTGCAAGCGCTAGCCAAGGAAGGACCTCGGTTCGATCCCCTGGCGTCCCATATGGTCCACCCAAGCCAGGGGCGATTTCTGAGCACATAGCCAGGAGTAACCCCTGAGCGTCAAACGGGTGTGGCCCAAAAACCAAAAAAAAAAAAAAAAAAAAAAGAAAACAGTATTTCAAGAAAGCTTACAACCTTCTGATTGCATTTAAATTTTAGCTCAGACTCATCCTTATAACTAAATATTGTACAGTTTTCCCCCATTCTGTACTTCTAGGCTTTGCTTTATTTTACCCCAGAATCATCACAAAGTATATATCAATTTTTTAAGCAAAAATTCTGCGAAATTTATGTAAACCACTTGGATGGACACACCCAGATGTATGAGGGTTGCTTCCTGTGGTGCTGTGAATTGAATACAGATCTCCTGTATGCAAAGTAAATGCTCACTTGAGTTCTCTCTCCAGCCTGTTGAGCTCTTCTCTAAAGATTTTTTAAAATTGTGTTATTTTTTTTTTTTTTTTGGTTTTTGGGCCACACCCGGTAACGCTCAGGGGTTACTCCTGGCTATGCGCTCAGAAGTCGCTCCTGGCTTGGGGGACCATATGGGACGCCGGGGGATCGAACCGCGGTCCGTCTCCTAGGCTAGCGCAGGTAAGGCAGGCACCTTACCTCCAGCGCCACCGCCCGGCCCCTAAAATTGTGTTATTTTTTTAAATTATTTTAAAAATTATTTATTTACTACTGATACAAGATTAGAATGCACTCATATGTTAAATTTGAATGGTCCAAATCAATGCACATCATTTCTTTGTGACAGCTTAATGAACAATTTTAACCCAGTTAATCCATCATTTCATTTCTTTGTGAGAGCATAGTGAATAGGGTCAACCCTGCTGAGTCTGTTTATCCAACATTTTTGTTGCTCTTCTACGGGAATTCCATAGTAAAATTGCATCTCCTTAGGTGTATTGTTCCTCTTAAAAATTATGTAAATTGGGGGCTGGAGAGATAGCACAGCCTCCCCCCCCCTAAGGCGATTGGTTCGAATCCCAGCGTCCCATATGATCCCCCGTGCCTGCCAGGAGCCATTTTGAGCAGAGAGCCAGGAGTAACCCCTGAGCACCGCTGGGTGTGGCCCCCCCCAAAATGTAAATTATTAACTTCCTTCTACCAAATATATTTAAAAGCATCACTATGCTTTGGAATTTTTCATGACCACTGGCTTAGATAAATATACCACAATCCAGATTGGACACCAATATTTTTGGGAGGAACACTGAAAAACACTGGAATTTGACTAGCATTACCAATATAAGAAAGTGAACATGAAGTTTCCTGGTGCACATACAAAATAAATGGGAGAAACTTTACCTTCTTTTGACCATAAAAAGCTGGCAACATTTGGCTGATTGTGTTTTCCTTTGTATAGACAGGATGCAGTCTCATGAAGCCAGCATACCACTCAAAATAAACTGAGGTATAAGAAGTTGTATGAGTGGCCAGAGATTGGATTAAAAAGTGCCATCTGGAATCAAACCTCCCGTATATGAACCCAGACCCAGATGTAGTGGTCTGTCATGTGTGGCAGATTTTGGTGATAAAAAAAAAATCCCCAATTTGAATCCAGCTAAGATTTGTGAGAGAAGCAGGAATCGGGTAAGCGGTGAGCAGAGCCAGGAGATTGAATTAAAAGTGCCAGCTTGAATCGAACCTTTGGTATGTAAACCCAACCCAGATGCAGCTGCCTGTCATTTATTTTTTTATTTTTTAATTTTATATATAGATATCTTTATTTAAAAAGCTTGATTACAGATATGATTATAGTTCATTTTAGAAGTGGCCAGAGAAGAGATTAAAAAGCTCTAAAGCTGTAATCGACCTCTGGTACGTGAAGAAAGACCCAACCCAGACAGAGCTATCTATGTTTGTGGGAAGACTTTGGGGAAAAAAATACCCCAGTGTAAATCCAACTGAGGTGTGTGACAACAGCAGAAGTGGCATAAGCAGTGGCCATATTTGATTAAAAAGTGCCATCTGGAGCTGGAGAGATAGCGTGAAGGTACGGTGTTTGCCTTGCATGCAGAAGGTCGGTGGTTCGAATCCCGGCATCCCTATGGTCTCCTGAGCCTGCCAGAAGTGATTTCTGAGTGTAGAGCCAGGAGGAACCCCTGAGCGCTGCCGGGTATCACCCAAAAAACTCCCCCCCCCAAAAAAAAAGAAGTGGCCAGAGATCAGATTTAAAATCACCAGCTACAATCAAATCTCAGTACATGAAAACAGACCCAGAAGAAGCTGCCTGTGTGTTGTAGGCAGTGTTTTGGGGAAAAAATTACCCCAGTTTGGATCAGCTGGTTTGTGTCAGAGCAGCAAGACTGGCATAGCAGTGGCCAGAGATTGGATTTAAAATTCTAGCTAGAATCAAACACCCTGTACATGAACACTGACCCAGACACAGCTGCCTTTGGCATTTTTGTTCAGAAATTGGGAGGTGTGGTAAAACCGATTTGAATTCAGCTGAGGTGTACGTGATCACTAGGAGTGGCATAAATAGTGGCTAGATATTGATTATAAGTGCCAAATGGAAACTAACTCCTGTTTTTTTTATCCCAGACCCAGATGTCACTTGTGGGTGATGTTTGGGGAGGAAAAAAAAAAAAACAGTTTGAATCCAGTTGAGGTGTTGAGAGCAGCAGGAGTGGTTTAATTAGAGTTGTATTGAAAATTACCATCTGGAATTGAAACTGCATGCAATAGATGTACTCTGACCCAGACACAGCTGCCTATCAGTTGTCATAGTTTGGGTAAAAAACAACAACAACAACAACAACAACAAAATTAACAATATGAATCCAGCTTAAGTGTAAGAGACCTGCAGGAGTAGCATGAGCAGTTGGCAGATTAAAAAAAAGTCAGCTGTATTCGAACATCAGGTAAACAAACCATTCTCAGACCAGCTGCCTGTCAGTTCTGGGTGGAATTAACGGACATTTAAACAAAAACAAAAACAATGAATCCAGCTGAGATATATGAGAGCAACAAGTGTGTCATAACCAGTGGCCATAGATTAGATTAAAAAGCGCCAGCTGTATTCAAATACATCAGGTAAGTGAACCATATCCGATCAGTGGCCTGCTAGTTCTGGGAGTAGTTTCTGAACATAAAAAAAAACAAAAACAAACAAACAAAAAAACTCAGTACAATCCAGAGGAGCTTGTGAGAGCAGCAGGACTGGCGTAACCATTGTCCAAAGATTTGATTAAAAATCGCCATCTGGGGTCGAAGCAGTGGCTACCAGTGGTCCTCAAACTATGGCCCACGGGCCACATATTGCATTTGTGTCTGTTTTGTTTCTTCGTTGCAAAATAAGATATATGCAGTGTGCATAAGAATTTGTTCATAAGTTTTGTTTTTACTATAATCAGACCCTCCAATGGTCTGAGGGACAGTGAACAGGTCCCCTGTTTAAAAAGTTTGAGGACCCCTGGAAGTGGTAGGGCATTTGCCTTGCACGCGGCTGACCTAGGACGAACCATGGTTCAATTCCCCAGCGTCCCATATGGTCCCCCCAAGCCAGGAGTGATTTCTGAGCGCATAGCCAAGAATAACTCCTGAGCATCATCGGGTGTGGCCCCAAAACCAAAACAACAACAACAATAACAACAACAAAACCCAACCTGGTATGAATCCAGCTAGGGGTGTGTGTGTGTGTGTGTGTGTGTGTGTGTGTGTGTGTGTGTGTCGGAGGACTGGAATAAACATTGGCCAGAGGTTTTAATATAAAACCACCATCTGAAGTAGCACCAATGGTACCTGTACTCAGATGCAGACACAGCTGCCTGTCACTTGTGGCAGAGTTTGAGGGAAAATAAACCCAGTTTGAATCCATCTGAGTGTGAGAGGAGGAGGTGTGGAATAATCAGTGGAAAGATACTGGATGAAAATCTCCAGCTGGAATCAACCATCCTATATGTGAACACATACAAACATACAACTCACTGTCTTTTGTGGGCAGAGTATGATGATAAAAAAAAAAAAAACACTTTGATTTGAGCATGAAGTTTGAGAGGAGCAGGAATGGTGGCTTGAGATTTAACATCTATACCAGCTGAATCATACCTCTGGTACGTGTACTCAGACCCAGAAGCCACAACATGTGTGTTGTGTGTATAGTTACTGTGAAAACAACATCCCACTTTGAATCCAGCTGCTCAGAGCTAAAGTTGTGGCATAAGCAGTGCTGAGAGAACGCATTATAAAGTGATAGCTGGAATCGAACCTCCTGTTGCTGAGCACAGGCCAAAACACAGCAGACTGAGGTGATGGGCAGAGATTGGAGATAAAACCTTATCTGATCCAATTGTGTGTGAGATCAGCAGGAGTGGCATAAGCAGAGACTAGAGACTGGATTTGAAAATGCTACATGAAATAGAACCTGCTGTACGTGAACCCTGACCCATACGAGATTGCTGGTCCATACTAGCAGGATTGGGTAAAAATTCCATTTTGATTCCAGCTCAGGTGTTTGAGTGCATCAGGATGGCCTAAGAAGTGGCCAGAGACAGTCTCAAAATGCCAGCTGGGTCATACCTCTGGAACATGATCCAGACCCAGACACAACTACTCATATGTTGGCAAAATTTGTGGGGAAAAAATAACAATTGACTTCAGCTAAGGTGTGTGAGAGCAGCAGGAGTGGCTTCATCACTGAGTTTGGACTAAAAATTGCCAGCTGGAATTGAACCTGTGGTATGAGTACTCTGACCCAGACACAATAGTTGATCAGTAGTCATGGAGTTTGGTTTTGAAAAAAAAAAAAAAAGTACTCATCTGAGATGTGAGAGACCTGCAGGAGAAACATATGCAGTGACCAGATTTTTTTTTATTAAAAATTGTCAACTCTTATCACAACACAAGGTAAGTGACCCATATCTAGATCAGTTGCCTGTTGGTTCCGAGAAGAGCTACTAGACCTAAAATTACAATGGTATGAATCCATCTGAGATGTGTGAGAGCAGCAGGCGTGGCAAAACCATTGGTCAAAGATTGGGTTTTAAAGTGCCCGCTGGAATCGAATCTGTTCCCGAAAACAGACCCAGATACAGTTGCATATCAGATATGTGAGGAGATCGACGGGGAAGAACCCCCAGTTTGAATCCATTTGATGTGCGTGAGATAACCAGCAGAGGCACTAGAAATTGCCTGACTTTGGACTTAAATGTGCCAGAAGTATCAAACTGCCGGTTCTGAACTTAGATCAATAGACAGCTGCTGTGTGTTGTGGGAGAACATTTTTTGAATCCAGCTGATGTGAGAGCAGGAGTGGCATAAGCAGAGGCCAGAGATTGGATAAAATGCCAGATGAAATTGAACCTTCTGTAAGTGAACCTTGAACCACATGCAATTGCTGGTCCATCTAGAAGAGATTGGATAAGAAAAAAAAACCAATTTGATTCCAGTTCAGTTGTGTGAGAGCAGCAGAAGGCTTTATCACTGATCAGAGATGGGTTTAAAAATTGCCAGATGGGATTGAAGCTGTGGTACAAATATTCTGACCCAGACAAGGAATTGGTCAGTCATCGTGGAGTTTGGTTTTGAAAAAAATGAATCGAGCTGATGTGTGTGAGACCTGCAGGAGTGGCATAAGCTGTGGCCAGAGATTCAGTAAAAATGTCCAGCTGCATTCGAACATCAGGTAAGCGAACCATATCCAGGTCAGCTGACTGTCAGGTCTGGGCAGAGTTCCTGGACATAAAAAACCTGGTATGGGGGCCGGAGAGATAACATGGAGGTAAGGCGTTTGCCTTTCATGCAGAAGGACGGTGGTTCGAATCCCGGCATCCCATATGGTCCCTTGTGCCTGCCAGGGGCAATTTCTGAGCATAGGAGTAACCCCTGAGCGCTGCCGGGTGTGACCCAAAAGCAAAAACAACAAAACCAAAACAAAACAAAAAATTGCAGGGCTGGAGATTTAGCACAGCGGTAGGGTGTTTGCCTAGTTTGCAGAAGGATGGTGGTTCGAATCCCAGCGTCCCATATGGTTCTCCGAGCCTGCCGGAGGCAATTTCTGAGCATAGAGCCAGGAGTAGCCCCTGAGCACTGCCGGTGTGACCCAAAAACAAACAAACAAACAAAAAAATTGCCAGCTGAAATTGAACCTGAAGTAGATTACTCTGAACCAGACATGGCAGTTGGTCAGTAGTCATGGAGTTTGGTTTTGAATAAAAAGAAAAAATTCAGCTGAGGTGTGAGAGACCTGCAGGAGTGGTATCAGCAGTGGCCAGAATGTCGATTAAAAACTGTCAACTCTATTACAACATAAGGTAAGTGACCCATATCCAGGTTCTAGGAAGAGGTAAAAGACATAAAATTAAAATGCTATGAATCCAGCTGAGGTGTGTGAGAGCAGAAGGCATGGCAAAACCATTGGCCAAAGATTTTAAAGTGCCCACTGGAATCGAATCTGTCCCTGAACACAGACCCAGATGCAGGTGCATATCAGATATGTGAGGAGATTGGGGGGGGGGGCGAAAAAACCTCAGTTTGAATCCATTTGACGTGTGTGAGATAACCAGGAATGGTGGTAGAAATGGCCTGAAATTGGACTTATACACTCTACCTGTATGCAACTGCTGTTCCTGAACTTTGATCAAAAGACAGCTGTTGTGAATTGTGAGAGGAGATTGAGGTAACAAATTCCCCATATTAAATCCAGATGATATGGATGAGAGCAGCAGGAGTGGCATAAGCAGAGGCCAGAGTTTGGATTAAAAATTACTAGATGAAATCGAACCTTCTGAATATGACCCACCCAGATGCAATTGCTGATCCATTCTAGTGGAGATTGAATAAGAAAACAAAACAAAACACACCATTTTGATACCAACTCAGTTGTATGAGAGCAGCAGAAATGGCCTAAGCAGTTGCCATAACTCGATATAAAAGCACAAGCTAGATCCTCTTTCTGGTATATGTACCCAGACCCAGAGGCAACTACCTATGTTGTTGGAGGTTTGGGAAAAAAACAAGTGATCCAGTGAAAGTGTGTGAGAGCAGCAGGAGTGGCTTTATCACTGGACAAGGGTTTGATTAAAAATTGTCAGATGAGATTGAAGCTATTGTATGAACATTCTGACCTAGACAAGAAGTTGGTCAGTAGTCGTGGAGTTTGGTTTTGAAGAATTGAATCTAGCTGAAGTGTGAGAGACCTGTAGGAGTGGCATAAGTCATGGTCCGAGATTCAGTAAAAATTGCCAGCTGTATTCAAACATCAGGTAAGTGAACCAGCTGATTGTCATGTCTGGGCAGAGTTCCTGGACATTAAAAAAAAAAAAAAAAACCAAAAACCTGGGGCTGGAGAGATAGCATGGAGGTAAGGCATTTGCCTTTCATGCAGAAGGTCGGTGGTTTGAATCCCGGCAACCCATATGGTCCCCTGAGCCTGCCAGGAGCGAATTCTGAGCATAGAGCCAGGAGTAACCCTTGAGCGCTGCCGGATATGACCCCAAAACAAACAAAAAAACCTGGTATGAATCCAGCTGAGGTGTGTGTGTGTGTGTGAGTAGCAGGACTGGAGTAACCATTGGCCAGAGGTTCAATTAAAAGCACCATCTGGAATTGTATCTATGGTACCTGTACACAGATGCAGACACTGCTGCCTGACTCTTGTAGCAGAGTTTGAGGGAAAATAAACACAGTTTGTATCCAGCTGAGGAGTGTGAGAGAGGAAGTGTGATGTAATCCGTGGACAGATACTAGATTAAAATCTCCAGCTGAAAATGTTCATCCTCTATGTGAACACATACAAACACACAACTGAATGTCTTTTGTGGGCAGAGTATGGTGATAAGAGAAAAATAAATACCCACTATGATTTGAGCTGTGGAGTATGAGAGGAGCAGCAATGGTTTAAGCAGTGGCCAGCTTTTTGTTTAATATCTGAACCAGCTGGATCGTACCTCTGGTATGTATACTCAGACCCCCAAGCCACAACCTATGTGTTGGGGGCAGAGTTATGGTGAGAGCAACATCCCACTTTGAATCCAGCTCCTCAGTGAGAGCTAAAGTGTGGCATAAGCAGTGCCTAGATAATGCGCTATGAAGTGCTAGCTGGACTCAAACCTCACAGACCGACACACAGCTGCCTGATGGTAATGGACAGAGAGATTGGGGGTAAAACCTCATTTGACTCCTGCTGAGGTGCATGAGAGCAGCAGGAGTGGCATAAACAGAGACCAGAAATGGGATTTAAAAATACATGAAGTAGAACCTTATGTACATGAACCCTGACCCACATGCAAGTACTAGTCCATTCTAGCAGAGATTGCGTAAAAGACCCACTTTCATTCCAGTTCAGTTATGTGAGTGCAGCAGGAATGGCCTAAGATGTGGCCAGAGATGGTCTTAAAACACCAGCTGAGTCATACCTCTGGAACATGTATACAGACCCAGATGCAACTACTTATGTGTTGGCAGAATTTGTGCAAAATAAAAACAAAATGACTTCTGCTAAGGTGTGTGAGAGTACCAGGAGTGGCTTCTTCAATGACAGAGTTTGAATTAAAAATTGCCAGCTGGAATTGAACCTGTGGTACAATTACTCTGAACCAGACACAGCAGTTGGTCAGTAGTCATGGAGTTTGGTTTTGAATAAAAAGAAAAAATTCAGCTGAGGTGTGAGAGATCTGCAGGAGTGGCATAAGCAGTGGAGCCAGAATGTCGATGTAAAACTGTCAACTCTATTACAACATAAGGTAAGTGACCCATATCCATAACAGCTGCCTGTTGGTTCTGGGAAGAGGTACAAGACATAAAATAAAAATGCTATGAATCCAGCTGAGGTGTGTGAGAGCAGAAGGCATGGCAAAACCATTGGCCAAAGATTGGATTTTAAAGTGCTCACTGGAATCGAATCTGTCCCTGAACACAGACCCAGATGCAGGTACATATCAGATATGTGAGGAGATTGCGGGGGGTGAAGAAACCCCAGTTTGAATCCATTTGACGTGTGTGAGATAACCAGGAATGGTGGTAGAAATGGCTTGAGATGGACTTGTATACTCTACTTGTATGCATCTGCTGTTCCTGAACTTTGATCAAAAGACAGCTGTTGTGAATTGTGAGAGGAGATTGAGGTAACAAATTCCCCATATTGAATCCAGATGATGTGTATAAGAGCAGCAGGATTGACATAAGCAGAGGCTAGAGTTTGGATTAAAAATTACCAGACGACGTGGGGCTGGAGAGATAGCATGGAGGTAAGGCATTTGCCTTGCATACAGAATGACGGTGGTTCGAATCCCGGCATCCCATGTGGTCTCCCGAGCCTGCCAGGAGCGATTTCTCAGCGTAAAGCCAGGAGTAACCCCTGAGTGCTGCTGCGTGTGACCCCCAAAACCAGAAAAAAAATTACCAGACGAAATTGAACCTTCTGAATATGACCCACCCAGATGCAATTGCTGATCCAATCTAGTGGAGATTGAGTGAAAAAACAAAACAAAACAAAACACTATTTTGATACCAACTCAGTTGTGTGAGAGCAGCAGAAATGGCCTAAGCAATTGCCACAACTTGGTATAAAAGCACCAGCTAGATCCTCTCTCTGGAACATGTACCCAGACTCAGAGGCAACTACCTGTGTTGTTGGCGGTTTGGGAAAAAAACCCAAGTGATCCAGCGAAAGTTGTGTGAGAGCAGCAGGAGTGGCTTTATCACTGGCCAAAGACTTGATTAAAAATGGTCAGAGGAGATTGAAGCTGTGGTACGAATATTCTGACCCAGACAAGAAGTTGGTCAGTAGTCATGGAGTTTGGTTTTGAAAAAAAGAATCCAGCTGAGGTGTGAGAGACCTACAGGACTGGCATAGGCAGTGGTCAGAGAGTTGGTAAAAATTGTCAGCTGTATTCAAACATCAGGTAAGTGAACCATATCCAGATCAGCTGGCTGTTGGGTCATAAAAAACCTGGTATGAATCCAGCTGAGGGGTGTGTGTGAGTCACAGGACTGGAGTAACCATTGGCTAGAGGTTCAATTAAAAGCACTATCTGGAGTCACTTCTATGGTACCTTATCCAGATGCAGACAGCTGCCTGACTCTCGTGGCAGATTTTGGGGAAAATAAATCCAGTGTGAATCCAGTTAAGGAGTGTGAGAGCAGAGTATGGTGTAATCAGTGGAAAGATACTGGTTCATTCTGTATGTAGACACATAGAAATGCACAACTGACTGTCTTTTGTGGGCAGAGTATGGTGATTAAAAAAAAAAAAACCTCACTGTGATTCGATCTGTGGAGTATGAAAGGAGCAGTGTCTAGAGATTCGTTTATTATCTGAACCAGCTGGATCATACCTGCGGTTCATGTACTCAGACCCAGAAGCCACACTTATGTGTTGTACAGTGAGAACAACATCCCACTTTGAATCCAGCTGATCAGTGAGAGCTTAAGTTGTGGTATAAGCACTGTCTAGAGAATGCATTATAAAGTGGTAGCTGGAATCAAACCTCCTGTTCCTGAGCACAGATCAATAACACAGCTGACTGAAGGTGATGGGCAGAGATTGAGGATAAAACCTCATTTGACTAGTGCTGAGGTGCGTGAGAGCAGCAGGAGTGGCATAAGCAGAGACCAGAGTGAGATTCAAAAATACTACTTGGTTCGGAGCGGTGGCCAAGCCATAAGGCGTCTGCCTTGTGCCCGCTAGCCGAGGACGAACCATGATTGATCCCCCAGCGTCCCTTATGGCCCCCAACCCAGGACTGATTTCTGAGCGCATAGCCAGGAGTAACCACTAAGCATCACCAGGTGTGTCCAAAAACACTCCTCCCAAAAATAAAAAAAATGCTATATGAAATAGAACTTTCTGTACCTGAAGTCAGACTCACAAACAATTGCTGTTCATCCTAGTGTGATTGGATAAAAAACCCATTTTGATTCCAGCTCAGCTGTGTGAGTGCAGCAGGAATGGCTTAAGAAGTGGCCAGAGATGGTCTCAAAACGCCAGCTGGGCATACCTCTGATACATGTACACAGACCCAGAATCAACTACTTATGTGCTGGTGGTATTGTGGGAAAAAAAACTGACTGCAGCTAAGGTTTGTGAGAGCAGCAGGAGTGGCTTCATTACTGCCAGAGATTGGATTAAAACTTGCCAGCTGGGGGGCCGGAGAGATAGCATGGAGGTAAGGCGTTTGCCTTGCATGCAGAAGGTCGGTGGTTTGAGTCCCGGTATCCCATATGGTCCCTTGAGCTTGCCAGGAGCGATTTCTGAGCATAGAGCCAGAAGTAACCCCTGAGTGCTGCTGGGTGTGACCCAAAAACAAAAATAAAAACAAAAACAAAACAAAAAAAACCAAAAAACTTGCCAGCTGGGGCCCGGAGAGATAGCACAGCGGTGTTTGCCTTGCAAGCAGCCGATCTAGGACCAAAGGTGGTTGGTTCGAATCCTGGTGTCCCATATGGTCCCGTGCCTGCCAGGAGCTATTTCTGAGCAGACAGCCAGGAGTAACCCCTGAGCACCGCCGGGTGTGGCTCAAAAACCAAAACAAAACAAAACAAAAAACCAAAACAAAAAAAACTTGCCAGCTGGAATTAAACCTGCAGTATGAGTACTCTGACCCACACAGCAGTTGATCAGTAGTGCTGGAGTTTGGTTAAAAAAAAAAAAATCCAGCTGAGAAGCAAGAGACCTGCAGGAATGATATTAAGCAGTGCTGCCAGCTGTATTACAACTTCAGGTAAGTGAACCATATTCAGAACAGTGTTCTGAGTGGAGTGATTGGACATTAAAAAAAAAAAGGTGGGCCCGGAGAGATAGCACAGCGGTGTTTGCCTTGCAAGCAGCCGATCCAGAACCTAAGGTGGTTGGTTCGAATCCCGGTGTCCCATATGGTCCCCCGGGCCTGCTAGGAGCTATTTCTGAGCAGACAGCCAAGAGTAACCCCTGAGCACCGCCGGGTGTGACCCAAAAAAAGGTATGAATCCAGCAGGAAGGCATAACCATTGACCAAAGACTGGATTTAAAGGTGCCAGCTGGAATCAAACCTGTCCACAAACATGGACCCAGATGCAGCTGCATATCAGATATGTAAAGAGATTGGGGGGAAGAAATTCCAATTTGAATCTATTTGACATGTGTGAGATAACCAGTAGTGGCTTTAGACATAGCCTGAGATTGGACTTCAATGCGCCAGCTGTATTGAACTGTCGTTTCTTAACTTAGATCGTTAGGAGGCTCCTGTGTATTGTGGGAGAAAACTGGGTAGTAAATATTCATATTTGAATCCAGCTGAAAGTGGCATAAGCAGATGCAAGAAAATGGATTTTAAAAATGTCAGATGAAATCGAACCTACATGAACCTTGACCCAGATGCAATTGCTGGTCCATTCTAACAGAGATTTGGTAAAACAACAGCAACAACAACAACAAAAACCAATTTGATTCCAGCTTAGTTGTGTGAGAGCAGCAGGAGGCTTTATCACCTGCCAGAGATTGGTTTAAAAGCACCAGATGAATGATACCTCTGGAATATGTACCCAGACCCAAAGACATCTGTGTTGGAGAGTTTGGGGAAAAAATCCCCAATTGACTCCAGTTAAGGAGTGTGAGAGAAACGTGTACACATTGATTAAAGATTGCCAGCTCGAATTGAAGCTGTGGTACCAGTACTCTGACCGAGACACAGAAGTTGGTCAATAGTAGTGGAGTGTGGTTTAAAAAAAAATGAGGGACCAGGGTGATGGCGCAGTGGTAGGGCATTTGCCTTGCTTGTGGCTGATCCAGGATGGACTGCGGTTCGATCCCCTGGCATCCCATATGGTCCCCCAAGCCAGGGGCAATGTTTGAGCACATAGCCAGGAGTAACCCCTGAGCATCACCGTGTGTGGCCTAAAAATAAAAATAAAAATAAAAATAAAAATAAAATGAATCCATCTGAGGTTGGAGAGAGACCTGCAGGAGTGGCATAAGCAGTGACCAGAGTTTCGATAAAATGCTGCCAGCTATAATTGAACATCAGATAAGTGAACCATATTAAGATAGGCTGCCTGTCATCTCTGAGAAAGTTACTGGACATTAAAAAAAATGGTATGAATCCAGTTGAGGTGTGTGAAAGCAACAGGAGTGGCAGATCCTTTGGCCAGAGATTGGATTCATAAGCACCAGCTGAATCAAATCTCCTGTCCCTCAACCCAGACCCAGATGCAGCTGCATATCGGATATGTGAGAAGATTGGGAGGATAAAAACCAAGTTTGAGTGATAGCTCAGCAGTTTAGGCCATTTGCCTACCCTGGACGGAACTGAGTTCAATCCCCAGTATCCGATGTGATCATTAGAGCCTGCAAGGTGCAATTTCTGAGTGCAGAGCCAGGAGTAACCCCTGAGCATTTCCGGGTGTGGCCCAAACACCAAAACAAACAGACAAAAATCAACTTAGCTTGAATCTATTTGATATGTATGAGATAATGAGGAGTGGCTTTAGAAATGGCATGAGATTGGACTTCAACATGCCAGCTGTATCCAACTGCCGATTCATGATCTTAGAACAATAGGCAACTGCTTTGTATTGTGGGAGGAGATTGGGGTAAAAAAATACCCCAATTTGAATCCAGCTGATGTGTGTGTGTGTGAGCTGAAAGAGTGGCATAAGCAGAAACCAGAGATTGGATTTAAAAATGCTACATGAAATAGAACCTTCTGATTCCAGCTGTGGAGTGTGAGAGCAGCAGGAATAACATAACCATTGAGCAGATATGGATTCAAAAGTGCCAGCTGGATCAAATATCCTTCCATAAACTCAGACCCAGCCGCAACTGCATTCTATATTTATGAGATTAGAAAAATAACCAAGTTTGAATCTATTTGAAGTGTGTGAGATAACCAGGAGTTGCGTTATATTGAGCCAAAGATGGATTTAAAATCTTCAGCTGCATGGAACATTCGATTCATAAATTTAGACCCAGAGTCTGAGGCTATGGTGCTTGGGTCCAAAAACACCCTACTTTGAATAAATCTGATGTGTGTTAGAGTACCTGGAGTGGCATAAGCAGCATCCAGATATTGTATTTAAAAAAGCTAGGTGAAATCAAGCATTCTCTATATGAACTCTGACCTAGACGTTGCTACTGGTCGGTTTGGGCAAATATTGGGTAAGTAAAACCCACTTTGATTTCAGCTGAGGTGTGTGAGAACAGCAGGAGTGACTTAATCATTGGTCAGTTTGGATTAACAAATTCCTGCTGGAATTGAACTTCATACGAAAACTCTGACTCAGACACAATTGTCAGTTCCTTGTGGATTTGGGGTGAAATAAAAAACAACCAACAGCATTATTCCAGTTGATGTGTGAGAGACCTGCAGAAGTTGCATAAGCAGTGGCAAGAGATTTAAAACACACACACACACACACACACACACACACAAAACCAGGTGTATTCAAACACCAGGTAAGTGATCCATACCTAGACTAGCTGCTTGCTGGTTTTTGGTGGAGTTTGTGGACATAAAAACCCAATATGAATCCATCTGCGGTGTGTGAGAGCAGCAGTAATGATGTATGCAGTGGCCAGTTATTGGATTATATGTTCTAGCTTGAATCGAACCTTCAGTATGTATTCCCTGACTCACAAGCAGCTGCCTGTGGATTGTAGGTGGAGATTGGGCTAGGGGAAATACCCACTTTTTTTTTGGAGGGAGTGTGTTGGGCCACACCCGGTGACACTAAGGGGTTACTCCTGACTATGTGCTCAGAAGTCACTCCTGGCTTGGGGGACCATATGGGACGCCGGGGGATCGAAACACAGTCCATCCTAGGCTAGCGCTGGCAAGGAAGGAACCTTACCTCTAGCGCCACCACACCAGCCCCATATTTTTTTGTTTGTTTGTTTTTTGGGCCACACCCATTTGATGCTCAGGGGTTACTCCTGGCTAAGCACTCAGAAATTGCCTCTGGCTTGGGGGGACCATATGGGATGCCGGGGGATCGAACCCTGGTCCTTCCTTGGCTAGCGCTTGCAAGGCAGACACCTACCTCTAGCGCCACCTTGCCAGCGAAATACCCACTTTTAATTCAGTTGAGATTTTGAGAACAGCAGAAATGACATTAAAAATGGAGAGATACTGTATTACAAAGTGCCAGCTGGAATTGAACATCCAGTATGTTGACTGTAGACCCAGATGCAAAAGCCTGTGGACAGAGTTTGGGGATAAAATATCCCAGTTTGACATCAGCTGAAATGTATGAGAACAAAAGGAGTGGCACAAATAATGGCCAGAAATTGGAATATAAAGCATCAGCTATGGATACAAACATCAGTAAGTGAACCATACTCAGTTCAGCTGACTATAGGTTGTGGGCAGAGTTTGCATTTAAAAAAGCCAGTATGGGGGCCCGGAGAGATAGCACAGCGGCATTTGCCTTGCAAGCAGCCTATACAGGACCAAAGGTGGTTGGTTTGAATCCTGGTGTCCCATATGGTCCCCTGTGCCTGCCAGGAGCTATTTCTGAGCAGACAGCCAGGAGTAACCCCTGAGCAACGCCGGGTGTGGCCCAAAAACCAAAAAAAAAAAAAAAAAGTCAGTATGGGGCCCGGAGAGATAGCACAGCGGCGTTTGCCTTGCAGGCAGCCGATCCAGGACCTAAGGTGGCTGGTTCGAATCCCAGTGTCCCATATGGTCCCCCTGTGCCTGCCAGGAGCTATTTCTGAGCAGACAGTCAGGAGTAACCCCTGAGCACCGCCAGGTGTGGCCCAAAAACCAGAAGAAAAAAAAAAAAAAGCCAGTATGAATCGAGCTGAGGTATGTGAGAGCAGCAGGAGTGGGATAAGCATTGGCCAGACATTGGTTTAAAGTTGCTAGTTGCAATTGAACCTCCATTATGTGAACCCATACACAGACACCACTACCTATCATTTGTGGTTGGAGTTTGGGGACCAGATTATATCCAACATAGTTGTGTGCGAATAGCAGGAATGGTATAAGCACTGGCAAGAGATTGGTTATAAGTGCCAGTTGGAAATGAGCCTCCAGCACATGAACCCAGATCCAGATGCAGGTGCCTATTGTGGTTGGAGTTTGGGACAAAATTTTAGTTTGAATCCAATTGAGGAGTGAGAGAGTAGCAGGAGTGGCATTAGATATGGCCATATATTGGATTAAAAAGTGTTAGGTTGGGCTGGAGAGATAGCATGGAGGCAGGGCATTTATCTAGCATACAGAAGTTGGTGGTTCAAATCCCAACATCACATATGGTCCCCTGAGCCAGCCAGGAGTGATTTCTTAGTGTAGAGCCAGGAGTAACCCCTGAGCATTGCCGGGTATGACCTCAAAACAAAAAACAAAAAAACAATGTGTTAGCTGAAACCAAACCTTCGGTATGTGAACATAGACCTAGACACAGTTGCCTGTGTGTTGTTTGTTGAATCTGAGGTTGAAAATTACCCCAGATTTGGGACTGGAGAGATAGTATGGAGGTAAGGCATTTGCCTTGCATGCAAAAGGACGGTGGTTCAAATCCCAGCATCCTATATGGTCCCCCAAGCCTGCAAGGAGCAATTTCTGAGCTTAGAGCCAGGAGAAATCCCTGAGAACTGCCGGGTGTGACCCAAATCCCCTCCCCCAAAATTACCCCAGATTTAATATAGCTGAGGTGTGTGAGAGCAGCAGGAGTGTGGCATAAGCAGTGACCAGAGATTCATTTACAGAGCACCAACTGGATTCAAACATTCAGTAAATTAATTCATCCATACTCATATGCAGCTTCCTGTCTGTTTTGGGCAATTTGTGGGAGAAAAAAACCCAATATGAGTCCAGCTGAAAAGAGTGAGTGCAGCAGGAGTTTCATAAGCAATTGCCAGAGATTTGATTATAACGCATGAGCTGAAATTGGAATCTCCAGTATGTTCACTTTTTTTTTGTTTTGTTTTTTGGGTCACACCCAGCAACGCTCAGGGTTACTCCTGGCTCTACACTCAAAAATCGCTCCTGGCAGGCTCAGGGGACCATATGGGATGCCGAGATTCAAACTACTGTCCTTCTGCATGCGGGGCAAACACCTTACCTCCATGTTATCTCTCCAGCCCCCAGTATGTTCACTTTCATGTGTAGCTTGGAGGAGCCAGTAAAGACCCTGAGCAGATAAGAAGATTGACATATGAACCATCATGAAACTACTAGTCTGTAAATAATTTTAAAGGGTGGGGCATATGTAGTGAAAGATGTGTGTATATCTAAATGTTTTTGTTTGTTTGTTTGTTTGGGCCATACCACTCCTGGCTATGCACTCAGAAATCACTCCTGGCTTGGAGGACCATATGAGACGCTGGAGGATCAAACTGTGGTCCATCCTAGGTTAGCATGCACAAGGCAGATGCCTTACTGCTTGCGCCACCGCTCTAGCCCCTATATAAAACTCTTTTATTGTTGAGTTCTCTGTAGTAGATACTTTCCAAAACTGTGTTTTGGTTTTTGGGTCACACATGGCAGCACTCAGGAGTTACTCTTGGCTCTGCACTCAGAAGTTGGTCGTGGCAGGTTCTGGGGACCATATGGAATGCCAGGATTTGAACCAGGGTCCTGGGGTTGGCCACATGCAAGGAAAATGCCTTACCTTACTGCTGTGCTAAAGCTCTGGCCTGACTTTCAAAACTTTTTCTAGAATTCAGGCAGTCTGAGAGAAAGTACATATAATGATCTGAAGACTCTTGATGCAAATTAACAGAAATGCCCACAGGGAACACCCTGAGCATGGGTCTCCTGGATACAGTCTCTTCTCTGGAAGAAGACAACCTTCAGAGATTATACCTTAACCTTCTAATTTCTCACATTCTCTTATGAAATTGTAAAGACCACCCCCGTTGGCTTAGTTAGCATTAATTGAGAATCTGTTTATTATCTGCCCTTCTTTCTATGCCTGATTACTGATGAATAATAAAAGTCCTACGTGGAGAACATTTGGGCACACTCTAAGTCCACCAGGTAGTGAGTCTCCTGACCCCATTCTGTCTCAAAAAAAAATTCATCCTTTTTTGTGTGTGTGTGTGTGTGTGTGTGTGTGTGGTTTTTGGGTCACACCTGGCAGTGCTCAGGGGTTATTCCTGGCTCCAGGCTCAGAAATTGCTCCTGGCAGGCACAGGGACCATATGGGGCATCTGGTTCAAACCAATGACCTCCTGCATGAAAAGCCGGCCCCTCGTCTCTTTTTCTTGAGGCCAATGTTTGCCTTGCACATGGCTGACCCAGGACGGACCTGTGTTCAACCCCCAGAGTCCCATATGGTTCCTCAGGCCAGGAGTGATTTCTGAGCACATAGCCAGGAGTAACCCCTGAGCGTCACTGGGAGTGGCCCAAAAAAATTTTTTTTTGTTTCTTTTTCTTAATCCTCATGGTGACCCTGCTTCAGGTACCTTCATCTGGAGCTGGACACCTGCAAATGGCACCTCAACACGAATCTGGAGCAGTAGAAAATCTGTAACATTGACTGGAATAGATGAAACCAAGAAAACCTTGAATACCCAGAATCAAAAGAGATTCTTAACAAGTGATCAAAGCTCAAAGGGTGAGTGTTCTGGAAGTTTGGTGGGTTTTGTTTGTTGTTCATTTGTTTTGGATTTTTGGATCACATCTTGCTGTGCTCAGGGGTTATTCCTGGCTCTGGGCTCAGAAATCACTCCTGGCAGGCTTAGGGGACTATATAGGATGCCAGGAATCAAACTGGTCTGTCCTGATTTGGCTGCATGCAAGATAAATGCCCTACCACTGTGCTATCACTCCAGCCCCTGGAAATTTGTTAATCAAGGTAATAATAAATAAATAATAAAACTTCTAAAGAAGATGAGTACATTTGACTCCTAAGATCGTTAATGCAAAATACAGAAGTAAAAATTTAAAAGGAAGCCCTTCAGTAGTTATTCCAGGCTATTAGGCAGATTGTTACTTTCTGCTTTTGCAAGAAACTTTTAGATTTGAAATAATGGAAGGAATTTATCTATAATTAAAAAAGACCTCCAGATAATGGGAATTTATATCAATGACCATGTGGTCCCTTTACAAACTTTACTTAATTTTAAATTCATTAGTCAGAAGAAGGCAGCCTAAAAAGAGAGAAGAAACAGTATTGATGAATGTAAGAATAGTTTCTCTCCATAATTACTAATAAAACCAGTATTCTCACAGAGAGTCAAGATATGAATAAATCAAGAATACTCATCCTGAGTGTGTAATTAAAAGAAAAACATTCAGGGATCTGGTAGATGCCATGACCAATGTCTTCATAAGATCAGAATAACACTGGTTTCTGACTTGGTCAATTCAGACCATCTCAATAATTTTATCTGGCCTTGGAACAATGTACAAGATGAGGCTGAGCCTATAAATTCTTAAATATGAAGTTATATGGCTATAAAAGCTATTAATTTATGGGTGCAAAATCTGTTACAACAAAGTGTCCTTGCACATCCTTGGCGTCTCAGTCAAACCTGCTAAAAATGATTAAATGCCCCTTAAGGCTTATGAAATCTAATGAAAATATTGTTTTTTGTTTTGTTTTGTTTTGGGGCCACACTAGGTAGCACTTGAGTTATTCCTGGCTTTGCACTTAGAAATCATTCCTGGCAGGCTTGGGGGACCAAATAGGATACTGGGGATTGAACCCCACGTCAGCCACATGCAAGGGAAATGCTCTATCTGCTGTGGTATCAGTCTGGTCCCCCTAATGAAAAATCTTTAACCTGGACAACTAATACTATGTGTCCTAAACAATACACTTGGTATGAAATTTCACTATGGTCACTTGGGTGGGACAATGACCCTTGAATTAGAAAAAAATTGGATGAGTTAAGAGAGCTTATAAAATAATTTGTTTAGGGGCCAGAGAGATTCCATGGAAGTAAGGCATTTGCCTTGCATGCAGAAGGACGGTGGTTCGAATCCCAGCATCCCATATGGTCCCCCAAGCCTGCCAGGAGCAATTTCTGAGCGTAGAGCCAGGAGAAACCCCTGAGCGCTGGCCAGATGTGACCCACAACCCAACCCCCTCAAAACTTTTTGTTTAGATAAGAAAGCTTTCCAGTCTTTGGAACTCCTTATTTTTTATGATATGTAAGAAGACAGGTTATGGAAAAAGATGGCTCATTTAAGAATAGTGAATGTAGCAATTTAATCTATAAGATTTTTAGAACCAAGCCTTGCTGATAGTGATTCCTATAAATTGGACACTACAATAACTGCTTTAAAGTTCCTTTGCTATCCCTTTGTCAGCGGCCACTAGTGTAGCCTCTCCCAGTGTCTAATTACCTCCCTGAGAGAAGGAAAACTGATAATGGTAACATTTCATAATCTTAGAACATACTTTATACCAATGAAGTGCTTCGGCCCATTTTCATGTAAAACAGGCTGGTGTGTGAGTTTGGAAAACTTAAGACAAAATCAGCCAACAAGGCTAACTTTGCACTGAAAACTGTTTTTTCCTTTCTCAGTCCCACAACATTTTCATGCCTGTCACTATAAATCAGTCAAATAACAGGCAGTGAGCCCCCTTACCCCTTGCTGTCTCTCTAAAGTTTGTCTCTTTTTGTTAATCCTCAGAGCAACCCTGCTACAGGCCCATTTACCTGGAACTGAACTCCACCAAAAACTAATGTCTCCATGACATTGAGACTAAAGGCATCTTCAAGGAGGAAACACCACTGTCTGGGCAAGTGGAAGTAGAGATAAACAAATGGGACTACATTAAACTGAGAAGCTTCTACACTTCAAAAAAAAGTGACTTGAATACAAAGGCTACTCAAGGAATGGGAGAAACTATTCACTCAATACCCATCTGATAAGGGGTTAATATCTAAGATATACAAGGTACTGATAGAACTTGATATGAAAAAACCATTTAACCCCATCAAAAAATGGGGAGAAAAATGGACATTTCCTCGAAAAAGAGATACAGATGGCCAAAAGACACATGAAAAAAATGCTCCACGCCATTAATCATCAGGGAGATACAAATCAAACCAACATTGAGATATCATCTCATGCTACAGAAACTGGCACACATCACCAAAAAAAACCCAACAACAACCACTGCTGGTGTGGATGTGGGAAAAAAAGGAACTCTCATTCACTGCTGGTGGGAATGCCGTCTAGTCCAGATTTTCTGGAAAATTATATGGATATTAAGAAACTGGAAATTGGGGCCGGGAAGGTGGCGCTAGAGGTAAGGTGTCTGCCTTGAAAGTGCTAGCGTAGGATGGACCGCGGTTTGATCCCCCGGCGTCCCATATGGTCCCCCCACGCCAGGGGCACATAGCCAGGAGTAACCCCTGAGCGTCAAACGGGTGTGGCCCTAAAAACAAACAAAAAAAAAAAAAAAAGAAACTGGAAGTTTAGCTTCCTTATGATCCATCAATACCACTCCTAGGGATAGGAGTCCAAAAATGCTCTCTGCATGCATGTTCATTGCAGCTCTATTTACAATAACCAGAATATGGAAGCAACCCAGATGCCCAAGAACAGATGGGTGGCTAAAGAAACTGTGGTTATCTGCCTGTGCAGCCATCAGGAGAAAAGTCATGAAATTTTCTTGTATTGTATG
Organism: Suncus etruscus; assembly: GCF_024139225.1. Taxonomy (NCBI): domain Eukaryota; kingdom Metazoa; phylum Chordata; class Mammalia; order Eulipotyphla; family Soricidae; genus Suncus; species Suncus etruscus. The sequence goes on along the minus strand of NC_064856.1, from coordinate 17,841,569 downwards.
GACATGGAGATTATTAAACTGAGTGAAATGAGTCAGAGGAAGAGGGACAAACATAGAATAATCTCACTCATCTAAAAATAAAAGTTAGTGTGAAGATATCAGGAAACAATAGAAATGAGAATTGGAAGGACCAGCTCATGCCACTAAAAGCAAAGAGTACAGTTAGAGAAGAGAAGAATCTACTGTGATAGCGACATGCATAACACTCCTTCATTAACACTAGTGAAAACCACAATGTCAAGAGAGAGAGAGAGAGAGAGAGAGAGAGAGAGAGAGAGAGAGAGAGAGAGAGAGAGGGAAGAGAGGAGAGGAGAGAGAGGAGAAAGGGAAAGAAGTAAAATGCCTGCCCCAGAAGCAGGTGGAGGAGGGTGGGTGGAAGAGGGCATCAAGGAGGGTGAGAGGGAAAGTGTTGACGCTGGTGGCAGAAATGTGCACCAATGAAGGTTGTTATACATTATGTGACTACTACTCAATCATGAATAACTTTATATATGAAAAATGCAGTATGAATAACCTTGTAACCATGGTGTTTAAATACAAAAAACTAAAAAGAAAGATGTGTTTGTGTGCTCTCTCATGCCTTATTTGCAACCATTCATAAGCATTCTATTGACATACACAATTGCTTCCTCAGTTTGTGGGACACTGCCAATGTAACACTTCTAAATGCATGTCCAGAAGAATTTGTATATTTTAGTGTTTCTTTTCATTTTTACCAGTCTCAACTTTCTTACTGAAGAGTCTTTCGCTAGCTATGCTATTCAGCAAAGCTACTCACTATTTGTTTGAAGCCCAAAGAATAGTTTTTACTTTTCCCTGTATTTAGAGAGAAATGTTTCTCAAATATGAAGATACATAACATATTGCAGGAAGACAAACTATACAGTTTAAGGTGGAAAGACATAAATCTTATTGTATCACATAATTTAGCCACTGAGAAGTCAGCTGTGAGGGATGAGGAGCTTTTTATAGACCAGAGCTGGGAGTGTAAATGTGGTGGGCCAGGCAGAGGTGGACATGGCGGTCACCATGGGGCCCTTGTGATTCCCCCTCTACCCCCTAGATCCTTTTCTGCAGGACTGCTGGGGGTGTCTCTAATCCAGGGCCCAACCATTGTTTGAAGTTGGGAACAATTGAAGGGCGAGAGAGCTATAGATAGAGTCACAGCTGCTGTCACCTGTCCCAGCCTGGGCACTGGGCCCGGGCACTGTCTTCCTGGGGGGCACTTTTCCCCATGAGAGAGCCAATGGAGGAGTTGAAGTGGGCCCAGACCAGTTCTAGAAATACTGAGTGAGAAGCCTACCTAGAATTGCTGCATCTCAGAAGGTGGAGGAAGATAGTGGCAGGAGAGAAGATGGAGCGACCCAAGAGGAACCCACCTAGGGGGTCAGGCAGTGAGACAAAAGCCATGAAGCCTCCTGGGCCTACAAGAAAGGGACTTTGGGGGAATCCACAGATATAGCAAAGGAGAGACTGACCCTCATTTGCTCTACTCAGCACAGGTCTTCCTCTTTAGCACAGGTCTTTCTGTTCCCAGGATGACACATGCTCACTTCTCTTCAGATTCTTCCGGGGCAGCCTGAGGTCCTCTGTGGAGCACTCTGGAAGGCCCCGGGATCTGTGAGAGCGATAGCTGGTGGCGCTGGATCTATCCATAAGTGATCTTCAGGCAAAGTCCTGCCTGTCCTCCTCTGTGCCTCAGTTTCCCTCAGTGGAAAATTTGATTTGCCTGATCACGAAAGCAGTCTTTCAGACTCTGTTGCCTGTCGGGACACATCCTTTCAGAATGCTCCCAGCCTGCCCTTCTCCTACTCTCCTCTTCTTAGGTCACAGCCCCCTCCTTTTGTTTGTCCTTTGTGAGAATGGGGGACAGCTGGTCCCCAACCTGCTCCCCTGCCAGTAACCTTTCAGCCATAAATCCATGCTGAGGCGTCTCTCCTCCGGATAAACAGCCCTGATGCCTTTTGGCTGCCCTCATCCTATTTCTGCTGGATGCCTCAGAGCTGGGGCCCACTCAAGCCTCTGCAGCTGCTAGTGCCTCAGGAGGGGGGCACACCTTGGACATGCAGGGGCCCAGTCACCCCCAGGGTGCCACGGCAGGGAGCCCCTCTGGGCCTCACCACCTTGCTCTTGGACCCTGATGGCAGCCTTCTCCGAGGCGCGCCTTCCTGAGTCCTTCCTCCATACAGCTGCCACAGGGATCTGGTGAGCCCATAAATCTGACCACCCTGTCATCTGCTCGGGCTCCTAGCTCTTTGATGAAAAACAGAAATAAAACTAAAAATGCCTTTGATGGCTCCCCAACTCCTGCAGGATAAAGCATCAAATTCTAGTCTGGCTTCTGAAGCCCTCACAGCCCAGCCTCTCCTCCCCATGGCACCCCACCCTGATCATTTGCCTGAGAGCCTCTGACTTAGGGGTTTGTGTTTTATGTTCTCCTTCTCACCTTTCAGGGACCCTGCCTCCCTGTACCCACTCACTGGGACACTGAAGCCCCCTCACTATACTCATAGTGGCACCTTTAGCTCCTCTGGTCTATCCTGTATCAGCCACAGGGCTTGTGAGAAAAACCTCAGGCCATTGGTTCTCCTTACAGCTCCTGACATTGGGCCACAGCCCTTGTTGACCAGGGCACTAGCATAGTCATGTTGCTCATGGCTTTGCTGTTTACTATTACTCCTGCTGGGAATCTTCTAAAACTGGCTCTTAGCCTAGCCAGCTCCTTTCATTTCTTCAGGTCTTCTTATTTTATTTATTTATTTATTTATTTATTTATTTATTTATTTATTTATTTATCTATTTATTTATTTATTTATTTATTTATTTTGGTTTTGGGGTCGCACCCGGCAGTGCTCAGGGGTTACTCCTGGCTCCATGCTCAGAAATCGCCCCTGGCAGGGCACAGGGGACCAATATGGGATGCCAGGATTCGAATCACCATCCTTCTGCATGAAAGGCAAACACATTACCTCTATGCTAACTTTCCGGCCCCAGGTCTTCTTGTTTTAAAGTAATTTCTTTTGTATTGTTTTTGGGTCATGTCTTGCAGAACTTACTCCTGGCTCTGCACTTAGGAATCACTTCTGGCAGTGCTTAGGGGATATATGTGATACCAGGGATTGAACCTGAGTGGGCCACATGTAAGATAAGTGCCTTCTCTGCTGTACTATATTTCGGCTCCTAAAAAAGTCACTTCTTCCAAGGCCAGAGGTATTGTGAAGAGTGCTTATCTTGCATGTATGAGACCTTGGGTTCTATTCCCACAGTGCAAAAACAAAGTCACCTCTTCTAAAAAGCCCTTCTAGCTAACATTAAAGCAGCACCCCATTTTCTTCTGTGCCCTCCTTCAGAACATGCCCCACAGTCTTTAATTACCTTAAGATATTTTTTGGTGGGGTCAGAGAGATAGCACAGTGGTAAGGCACTTGCCTTGCATGTGGTCAACCTGGGACAGACCCGATTTGATTCCTGGCATCCCATACGCTCGAGCTTCTGAGCACAGAGCCAGGAGTAACCCCTGAGCATCACAAGGTGTGGCCCAAAAACCAATCAATCAATGAACTGCTTTTAAAAAAGTAAGATATTTCTTGGGCAATTACTGTTGCCCAGTGTGAAAGAACCTTGTTGTCAGGCCCCACTCCTTATCAAGCTGGCTTTTTTTTTTTGGAGGATAAAGGGACAGATCTAGCAGTGCTGGAGGTCAACTCCTCACTCAGGACTTGGAGGCAGCTCCTGGCCATGTTGAAGGAAAATGGCAGTGACAGAGATGGAACTCAGGCCTCTTGCTTGCAAAGCATATACACTTGGCTGTTGAGCCCTCTCTATGGCTCCAACGTGGCTTTTATCATTCCAGTTTCTCTGCTCTCACGTCTTCCTGAGTGGCCTTCTTCCTCAACAATGATTATCTCACTCCTTTCCTTGACACAGAGGGATGATTTCACCCACAGGAGTGTTTTAACGGAGGCATTCAGTATTTTTATCCAAAGAAAAGTGCTCAAGGGCTGGTGTGCATTGGCAGTTGAAATATGTGGGATTGGAGCTGGTTCCCAAAGCACTTCTTTTCTGCCTGCCTGCCTGCCCCATTTTCTCCAAAAGACATTTCTCCCCCATTGCATCTTGAACTAGAAGAGGAGGACCAGAGAGCCTATGCCCCTTTGGGCTTTGACCATTAATACATTACTCATGAAATCTCAAAACAGTTGGGACTCAGAAGCTGCATCTAAATCTGGGTGCTCCTCAAGCTTAGAGTTCCTGGATTCTTGGTGATCAATAATTGGGAGGTGTTTGGTGGTGTGTGGAATTACTGGGATTGATCTCAGTCTACCTCATTTAGTCTATGCCTTATTACTCATTGGCTGGAAACATCTTTGAAAGTAGCACCTTGGATTGGTGTTGAGACCCCCGGCCCCACCTCCAGGCGTGGTCATTTTCCTCAGATTAAATATTCAGATTGGGAGGCAGTCACCCTCTTGTGTTTCTGGACCTCCCAGAGCTGGTGGCTTCTTAGGAGCCAAGGGCAAATGTGTGGGAACTCCTGAAAATCCGTTTTTCCTTCCATGCATGTGTGTGAATTATTCTCCAAACCACCATTTGCTTCCAGAACAGTGTGTCTCCGGTATTCTGGTGTTTGAACCTGAGGTCTTTATTGCATTTCCTTGATGATCAATGATGAAGAACACTCTCATGTACCTATGGGTCATCTGCCTGTCTTTTGTGAAGAAGTATCTGTTCATCTCTCCCCACCATTTATTTTTCTTTTCTGGTTTTTGGACCACATTCAGTGGCGCTCAGAGGTTACGTCCTGAACAGGGACCTGAACCCTGGACCCTTAAAAGCACATGGCAGATAGGCAGCACATGTCAGAGAGAGGCCATGAAGTAAAGCAGACCAATACTGATTAATTATTTTCCCTCACTGCTTGGTGTATTATTTACCCACTGCTACCTTGCTTCATTAGACCCATCCACCTAAGGCAGGGGTCTCAAACTCGCGGCCCGTGGGCCGTTTGTGGCCCGCAGCCAGCCTTCAAATATCGCAGTATTCGCGATTAATTGCTTACCGAATAATCACAATAAAAATCGCATTAGTAAAAAAAAAAATCGCATTAAACATTTGCATACCCCAAGCAGTTCCATTCAGGTATGCAAATGTTTAATGTGATTTTTTGCGTTTTTTTTCTTACTATTGCGATTTTTTATTGCGAATATTCGGTAAGTGAAATCCTTTATGTGGCCCTTCCTCACCCCGACTTTGCTGTGGCCCCCAGGTAAATTGAGTTTGAGACCCCTGACCTAAGTAAGGGTTAGAAACACAGTGCCTGGGGCAGTCTCACCCAACTCATGGAGTCGGTGGTGGGGAGAGGTGCTGCTGTTATCTTCAGGGGCTCAGTATCCTCTACTAAGTGGTAAGCCTCAAAAAGATGAACTGTTTTGAAGTGGAGTCTTAAAAATAACCACAATGTGGGGGCAGAAAGATAGCATGAAGGTAGGGCATTTGCCTTGCATGCAGACGGACAGTGGTTCGAACCCCGGCATCCCATATGGTCCCCCAAGCCTGCCAGGAGTGATTTCTGAGCATAGAGCCAGGAGTAACCCCTGGGCGCAGCTGGGTGTGACCCCCCCCAAATAACCACAATGCAAGAAGAAAAAGAAAAAGGAGGAAAAAAAGGAGGAGGAGGAGGAGGTCTAGAAAAAAAGAAATGTCTGTCAAAGAGCATAGAACCAGGCCTGTGGAGGTGGTAGGGAAACTGAGGACACTGGTGGTGGGAAATGTACACTGGTGAAGGCACGGGTATTAGAATATTGTATGACTCAAACTAATTTGTGAACAACTTTGTGACTGTACCTTATGGTAATTCAGTTAAAAAAGGAATACAAAATAACCACACATTTTCCCCACTCCACCCCCACAAGACTGGAAGGAGAAATGTGAAAGTTACAGGAAGGCTTATTTACAGGGGTCTCAAACTCAATTTACCTGGGGGCCGCAGGAGGCAAAGTCGGGGTGATCCTTGAGTGCAAAGTCAGTAGTAAGCCTTGAACATTGGGGGGTGTGACCCAAACAACTAAAGCAAAACGAAACAAAAAAGATTCCTCTAGGGCAGGGCCACAAAATGTTGTATGAAGGGCCAAGAGTTTGAGACCCCTGTTACAACCTCTTGAACATATGTTATCCGCTTTGCATCAAGTCTCTTCTGTTAGGATTCTAACTCAGATGACTGCTATGCCTCAGAATTCCAACCCTCACAGTGTTCCGGAATACACATTTAGCTGAGTGCTTACAAGGCTGGAGGAACAGTCTGGGCTGCTTCTGCTTCCTTCTCAGGAAGTGTGGTCAACACAAAGCAAACATGTCAGGGACTTTGACACCCTGAGATCCTAGCTTCTGGGAGTCAGTGAAAGGACTGACTGAAGCTCTATGCCATCTCAGCAGGATTTTGTTTTATTGATGTTGGTGGGCTTTTTCTTCAGAGGAAGCCTCTGGTATTGTCCATTGGCCTGAGTGTAAAACTGTCTCTGAGTGTGTGGCCAAATTCAGTTTCTTTCTGAGCGTCCCTGGGTCTCCTGGAAGCCAAACACACATTCCTGGTATGCAAGAAGCTGTGGGTCCATCAAATCAGAACCTTGATGGCCTAGAATGATAGTACAGCAGGGTTCAGTCCCCAGTGCAACATATGGTTATCAGAGCTTCCAGGAGTGAATCCTGAGGGCAGAGCTAGAAGTAACCCTTGAGCACCACTGAATGTGGCCCAAAAACCAGAAAATAAAAATAAGTTTGGGGAGAGAAATGAACAGATACTTCTTCAAAAAAGACATACAGATGACCAATAGGTACATGAGGGTGTTGTTCATCATTGATCATTAAGGAAATGCAAATCAAAATGATTAAGATGATTGCCTTGCATGCCACTGACTCAGGTCTAATCCCTGGCACTGAGCATCGATAAGAGTGGTCCCTGAGCACAGGACCAAAGTAGCCCCTGAACACTGCTGGGTTTGACCCAAATTTTTAAATCTATTTTTAAAACCAAAATTTAAGAGAAAAAATGACAATGAGGGAGTTATCATAGAAGTGAGAATGGCCTATACTAGGAAGACCAAAAAGAACCAGTAGGTGAGAATGGGGCCCCTCATTCATTGCTAGTGGGAATGTTGGGAAGATAAAAAAGAGACTAGGAAATAATACAGAAGTTATGGTATATGCATAGTCCTGAGTGTCACTGGATACAGACCTGGAAGTCCCCATCACTGTTGGTAGCCCTGGTACTCAAAGCACCTTGGGATCCAAGCAGCATCTCATTCTTAGGCTCTTGCATTGAATCACTGGTCTTGCCTGATTGGTTGAGAATCATCAGTGGGGCCCTCAGGCCTCCTGAACACCACTTGGGAGGCCCAAGTGCTTTCCCAGAGGGCATGTGTGTGTATAGATAGATAGATAGATAGATAGATAGATAGATAGATAGATAGATAGATAGATAAAAAGCAGTATGAAGACTTTGGTGTTTTTGGTTTGGTTTGGTTTGGTTTGGTTTTGGGGCTACACTGGTGGCACTCAGAAATTACTTTTGGCTCTGTGCTCAGAAATTATTCTTGGCAGACTTGGGGGAGCATATGGGATGTTGGGGATCAATCTTGGGTTGACATGTGCAAGGCAAATGCCCTCCCTGCTGTGCTATTGCTCTGGCTCCAATAAGGAGACTTCTTAAAGAATTAAAGTTTTCACTCAGCGTCTATCCCAAGACCACAGAACCATTAACAATTACATATACATATCTACAAATAATAGCCAGGATATAGAAACTATTCAATTCTCCAAAAATGAATGTATGGATAAATAAGTTGCAGTCAATTGCATAAAGAATACTATGCAGCTATAAGAGAAGGTAAAATCTTTCCCTTTGCTGTACCTAGATAGAACTCAAGTGGTGGTCATGCTAAGACAATAAATCACAGATGGCAAATGATCTCATTTAGCTGCGGAATACAAAGAAACAAAGCAAGGGAAGGTCAGTAGCTGATGGTAACAGACACTTGGACTATGAAACTGAGATTACAGAGTTTGGGCTGGGGTTGGGGTAATAGAGGAAAAGGAGGAATAGAAGTGATGCAAGGACAGTGGTGTCTGGTCTTGGGCACTTTGCTGGTAGTGGAAGTTGCAGCAAATTTGTGCACCTAAAGCAGGAACAGCTTTTTGTTACCATGTCATTTCAACTGCAATTTTTAAAAAAGCAGACTGATGTCTTTCAAAATCTAAGTGGGCACCAGGGATTGAGCTCTGTCTCACATAGGTAAGTGGGTTTAGCTACATCTCTGGCTCCTGACTTCCACTTTGTATGTTTTGTATGAGTCCAGTGGTGCTTTCAGGAGGTCCATGTGGAACCAAGGATCCAACCTGGGACTCCATCAGCAAAGCTCTCCAGTCCTTTGAGCATCTCCCTGGCCCAAAATGACCATAGTCATCTTTTTTTTTTCTTTTTTTTTTTTTTTTTAAAGCAATGCTAGTGATAAACCTAGGGCCTCACACTTTTAAGGCAAGTGTTTTCCCTTTGGGCCACCCCATCAGATTCTCTTTGGACCTAGTTTCTCTCTAGCTTAAAGGTGTGTCTCTGTAAGCCTCAGTTTCCCTGGATGTAAAAAGATTGGACCAAATTCTTCCAGAGGGCCTTCTTCCTGGCTTTGTCTTTTGGTCTCTTGGATCTTTTTCTGTCTCAGGTTCCTGTGACTCTGTTTCTCTCTCTGAGACTCACCACTGTCTTCCCGGTCTCTAGTTGTCTGTGCCTACTGACTTTGGATCTCTGAAACCCTGCCTCTCTGTCTCTCTGCCTTTGTGATCCCCGACAATGGAGGTAAAAATAGCCCCAGAGCTGTGCTGGTGGAGATAAAAGGGAATTTGCCTTTTGTGTCCTGTGGCCAGGCTGGGGGGGCTGAGACTCGGGAGATTGCTGACATAGCTCTCTCCTCCGCTGACCTTCACCGCAGCAATAAAAGGGGAGCCCAGTTCCAGCCCTCACCCTGGTGCTGAGGTTGGTGATCAGGACTGAGGTTGGAGGTGAAAGGAGTGCTGGTGGTAGGGTGGGGAAAGCACCCGGCTCTCCATATCTGTGGGAGTCCATGCTTTGGGGTGTTTGTGAAAGTGTTCATGTTTGTTTGTTGGAGTCACTTGAAAGGCTCAAGTGGGGAGTCCCAAGGAATCCTACAGTATGAGACCTTGGGGGTTACTGGATGCTGCCCCAGCCAGAGGGCCCTGACCCTTCAGCCTCGGCATCATTCTCTTCCAGTCTGCTGCTTCAAACCTCCAAGATCTCTTGTTATTCACCCCCCACTTCTCTCTGCCACCACCATGATGGATGTGAGTGAACTCGGGGAATCTGCTCCTTACCTTCGCCAGGGTCACCAGGAGCTGATGAAGGTGCAAACGGTCTCCTGGGATGGTGAGTGAGGGCAGAGGGGTGCATTGACAGAGAAGATCGCCCAGAATGATGCCCACAATGGGAGGGATGGTTGAGCTCTGGGTCAAGAAGATGCACCCTGGCCATATGAGACTTTTCCCTCAGGGCCTCTGTGCTAGTCACTATGCCTAGGAGCAAGCCTTGGTTTGTTCCTGGATAAAATGGGGCTCTGCCTTCCAGGATTACCATCTATGGTTGAAGCTAAGAATCTTTGAGATGAAGGTGGTGGTGGGGTACATGCTCTAGGCACCCACAGAATTTGTCCTGGTATTATTTTTAGTGAGAAATTCTTTGTTTCTAAAGAGCCCGAGTCAAGATTATTTATGATCTGGTTTGCTCAAAGAATGGAAATGATGATGACAATGTTGATGACAGGTGGTGTGTACTGTGTCCCCAGATATGTCTGCAAACCTCATCTCAGCACCTTGGGGAGGTTGGATTGGGATTAGAGCTAAAGTCATGATCCTACAACCTCTGAGGATCCCAGACACCATACTCTAGGGCCTTGATTTGATTTCATGCTCTGTGATCACCAGCTTGGAATTTTTAAGAGCCTTTAGCCAGAGGGCCTGCATAGATATCATCAGGCCTCGACAAGGTATTTGGGTAGTTACAGAAGTCCCCAAAGTTGTTGCTGGAGCCATAGTACAAAGGAGCGGGTACTTGCCTTACAAATGATTGATCTGGGTCCAGACCCCTGGATGGTCTTAAGTCGGCCAGGAGTGACTCCTGAATACAAAGAGTATCTCCTAAGCATAACTGGTGTGGCTAAAAACAAACAAACAAACAAAAGGAAACAAAAGAAATGTCCAATGTTACTCAGCCTATGGTCTGCTTTTCAGGGGAAAAAAAAAATCACTCAGTGCCATCTACCTTTTTTAAGCAAAGAAACAGAAAGTGTCTGTCTCCTGCCCCCTTTCCCTGCACTCTTCTTCCCTGACCCTGACATACTTGAGGTTATGACGACTTCCTCCTCCCCACATCATTCCAGTGCCTCTAGAGGGAGGTATCACCCACTTAGGGAAACATTGAATTAGTAATTGGTCAGACAGGAAACATGCTTGGGCAGTCTGCAGCCTGTGTCTGTGCCTTTCAACACAACGAAAAAGGGAAGCCCTAGCTGTGGAGTCATTGGGCCAAGGAAGAAGCCAGACAAAGAATTGGAGACCAGGATTGACCTATTAAGCCAAGTGGGAGATAGCTCCTCATAGTGTGACTATATCTGATAGTGAGGTGTGCTCTGGATGCCACTCAGGGATGCCTTTTTTGGTATTTTCTTTTTCCTACCCTCTCCCCTCTATCAATTTTTCTCACAGAAAAAAATTTAGGAGGCAATGAAAAATGAAATAAAATAGGGTTTTTTTTTGTCTTTTTTTTTGGGGGGGGGGTATTACACCCAGCAGCACTCAGGGGTAACTTCTGGCTCTCAGCTCAGAAATTGCCCCTGGCAGGTACAGGGGACCATATGGGATGTCAGGATTCGAACCACTGTCCTTCTGCATGAAAGCCTTACTTCCATACTATCTCTCTGACCCAAAATGGGTTTTTTTAAGGGAAATGTGTGTGTGTGTGTGTGAGAGAGAGAGAGAGAGAGAGAGAGAGAGAGAGAGAGAGAGAGAGACAGAGAGACAGAGAGACAGAGAGAGAGACAGAGAGAAACAGAGACAGAGAAACAGAGACAGAGTCCAAGAGACACAGACTCAGAGACAGACAGAAAGAAGCAGCTAGAGACAGAGGTAGGGAACACAGATTTCTCCACAAGGGAGAGAACCAAGAAGCTACTTTTCAGATTAAAATGCCAGTAAAACTCCAGAAGTGAGAATGTTGAAATGTCTACTTTTTTATTTTGGGGGAACAGGCCAACTTTGTTTGTTTTGGGGCCCACACTCAGCAGTACTCAGGGTCTAGTCTCTGCTCAGTGCTGTTCCTGGTGGAGTTTGGAGACCATGTGGCCAGGGAATAGAAGTGTGTGTGTGTGTGTGTGTGTGTGTGTGTGTGTGTGTGTGTAATTCTTGCAATGGTATTTCAATGCTTCCACCCCCAGAAAATCAATAACCCTCTTCCATCTGGTCATGTCTGAGACAGGGAGGTTTCCCTGAGGTCACAGGGCAGGCAGGGTCAGATCCCACAGGTTTGATCACCCAGTCAGGGAGTCTGAGGAATGAAGGGGCCCTCCCAGGGTTCCTCACTGGGTGCCCTTTGTCAGGATAGAGAGGTTTGGTTCCCCTTAGAGGGCCTCTATGAGCACAGCTTGGGAGTCTCAAACTGGGCCCCCCCTTCCATGTGCCCAAACCCTTTCATAGCCAGAACCGCCTGCATCGGGACAGAGGGGTTCCCCTTAAGGAGGCTCTATGAACACAGCTTGGATGTGCTCCAGCCCTCTCACAGCCCCTCTGGTTCTGTACCATCACTCAGGAAAGAAGCGGGTCTGGGTCCCCGATGAACAAGAAGCGTATGTGGAGGCAGAAGTCAAGTCGGAAGCTGCTGGAGGCAAAGTCAATGTGGAGACCAAAGACCAGAAGGTTCGACTCCCAGTTTCCAGAGATTTACCCCAGGGGCTGGGACTCCTTCTTGGCCTGCAGGGTGTGCATGTGCGTATGTGTGGCATGAGTGTACATCTCCTGTTGAGGTCATCACCTCACGACGTGGCCTGGGTGGGTGGAGGGCAGGTGCTGACAGTGCGTGAAGCTGAGCTGCATCCCATGAACCCGCCTCGCTTCGACTTGCTCGAGGACATGGCCATGATGACACACCTCAACGAGGCCACGGTGCTGCACAACCTGCGCCAGCGGTACGCTCGCTGGATGATCTACGTAAGCAGTGGGACCCTGTAGGACCCTATGCGGCGGCACAGGGCAGGGTGGCTAGAGGGTGAGGGCGTGTCCGCGGGCCCTGGACCTGGTGCGTGGCCAGGGTAAGGGGTGAGGCTAGGGTTGTGAGAGGACCCGTGAAGGGGCGGAAAGGGGGCTGCAGCTGAGCTCCACGGTGGCGGGAGTGGGTGGGTGCGGGTGCACCCCTGGGAGGCTGAGGAGAGGCCGAAGGATTTGGGCCAGAGTGGGCTCTGGGTGAGGCGGCTTTTGGGAGAAGGGGCAAGGGCCACAGTTCGGTGAGGGCTGCACCCTCAGATACAAGCATGGCCTCCAGTTTCCCGCTTGACACACTCCGCAGACGTACTCCGGCCTCTTCTGTGTGACCATCAACCCCTACAAATGGCTCCCGGTCTACACAGCCCCCGTGGTGGTGGCCTACAAGGGGAAGCGCCGCTCCGAGGCCCCGCCGCACATCTACTCAGTGGCCGATAACGCCTACAACGACATGCTGCGCAGTAAGAGCTGCCAGACCCCTGCCCTGTACCCTTCCCAGGGAGCTGGGCCTCGGGTGCCCACCTGGGCCTTCCCATTTCTGGCCCTGGACATGGGGAGCACAGGGTGCAGTGGAAATCCAGAGCAGCCCGTTTTAGGCCTCCCTCCCTGCGCTTGACTGACTGACTTCTCCATCCTCTGTCCTTTCCTCCAGATCGAGAGAACCAGTCCATGCTGATCACGTGAGTGGGGGGCCGGCAAAGGGTGGGCGGGAAGTGATGCCCGGGAGGGAAGGGACTAAAAGCATCTCCCAGGCTTGAATCCTAGGCACTTAGGGCAGGTGCTTCCCCCAGAGCCAGTGTCACAGCAGCGCTCAGTTCACTGGTCTTTTCCTTCCTGGGCAGTGCGGTGCAGTGTAGTGCCGAGCCCCAGACTGACCCCCAGCCCCAGCCCAGGGCCTGGAATTTTCTCCCACCTGGATCTTTTTAGATTTTGATTCTGGCTGCTCGAGGACAAGAGAAGGGGATTCTTTCCTCTTTCTTCCTCCCCACCCGTGTCCTTATGGCTGCATCTTATTTTGGATTCTTTGCTCATCCTAAGTGGAAATTGGTAGAATTCTTACACACCGGGTTCATGACTAGCCAGGGCAATAAGAACTGTATGTAAGTGTATGTTAACTTTGTATTCACACGTGTCAAGTATGCATATTTATGTATGCTGAGTGTGAGTGTATGTGCGTGCGTGTACAGCCTGGTGATTAAGAATAGGGCTTTGAAACCAGAAAGATCTAGGCTCAAGTTCTCACATTTCCACTCCCTGCTGGTGCCCTGGAACCTGAGTCTCATCAGTAAAAATAGAATAATCCTACCTGCATGCCACACAGAACTATAAGGAGCTGGACCAGTGTACGTGCCTGGTGTGTAACAGGAACAGGCACCTCCTTTTCCATGTAATGGGGGTGACAGGAGTTTAATGTGCAGTAACCAGTGTAGACTGTATACTGACTTTCCTGTAAATACCTCTTAACAAAAGGGGTGGTGGGAGGTGGAGTGAGTTTGGGAGTCCTGAATTAGAGAGGGGGGAGGAAGAGGGCAGAAGGTGCCTCCTGGAGGGGTGGGCACAGGGAATGGGAGAGATCAGAGTGGCCAGAAGGACACCGTTGACTCGTGTTTGTGTCCTTCAAGCGGAGAGTCGGGGGCCGGTAAGACGGTTAACACCAAGAGGGTCATTCAGTACTTTGCCATCGTCGCCGCCCTGGGAGATGGGCCAGGCAAGAAGGCTGTAAGACTCGCCCACCAGGGCACTGCTTCCCGCTGCTTTCCAGTTTTTCTTTCTTTCTCCTTTTTACATATGCCTTCCCTAGCCCCTCCCAGCCCTGCCTGAACCCCCCACTCTGGTGGGGGACTCTGGCTTAAGCAAGGCTTGAGCAGAGATGCCCTGAAAGTCTCACATGCCCTGTGACCTCATGCCAGGCCCTGTAACCTCGTACTAGACCTTGTGACCCGTCCCAGAGTTCTTTGGGGCAGGGCCACGGCTGTCCTCCAGTTTATTCTGTTTCTTTTCATGGGACTTCTGAAGTTCAAAGAATTTTAAAGAGGCCATTTTGAAAGTGAGGCTTTCTTGGTCTCCATGAAACAAATTCAGCTTTCAGTGGCCAGTGAGACAAGTTGGGGGATACAGTCAGGGCACTTGGTGTTCCCAACTACCTGGGTTAGCTGGCAATTTTGTACCCCATGATTTCTGCATTTAAAAAAGTCTGGGGAAAAAATAGACCAGTGTTTTATTTTTGTTTTCATGGTATGATCTTCACTCCAAGCCCAGAACCAGCTGATAAGAACTGTGTATGCCTGAGTCACCCCTAAGCCAGTTGCCTTTACTTTCAGTTGCCCATCCCGCCTTTCCTGGTCCTGCTGAGCCTTGCTTTCCTCTGGGGCATCTTTATTTCTTGTTTTATTCTTTTCTTGTTTTCATTTTAAGTTTTTGGCTTCTTGTTTTCACTTTTTACCTTTGCTTCCCCCCACCTGTTTGATTTTTAATTTCAATTTTGCTTCGTTGCGGTGGTTTTTACTTTTGTTTTTACTGTTGCTTTTTTGATCCCTGACCCTCTCCTCTCCCCACCCTACCCACATCTTTCAAACCCTCAAGGTGTCTCTGAAGATGCTGCAGAAAGTTGATTCTTGGGCCAGTACTGGTAATGAAGGAGTAGAGAGAGTTCAGAGCAGGCAGGGATGCAGCTGGGAAGGGAAGACCTGGGCAGAATGGAGCCCTGGTTCTTGGGAGTAGGAGTGAGGGTTCAGGAAAGGGAAGTGAAGAAACAGGTAGCTACCACTAAGGTTGGGGCTTCAAAACTTTGTCTGTTCCCTAGCCCTGGCCACCCTCTCAGAGAAAGCACTGTCTCACGGCCATAAGACAGTGTGTGTATGCGGGTGGAGCCTCTCTTGCCTCTACTGCAGGGTGAGGGAGGATTTTTAAGTTTGGGGTTCCCCAAAGAGTATCAAATAACCCCAGGCTCCTGGTGCCCTGGTCCTATCACTCCAGAATCCTGCCTTCTTTTCTATCCCTCTCTACTGGACTACTGGGGTCCAAGCCATGAAGAGCAGGAAGTGATGGAGGAATGAGACCAAAAGGGGGGGGATGCAGCTCAGTCATTTAGCATCTGCCTTGAATGACGAGTGAGGCTCTGGCTTCAAGTCTCAGTGTCTCAGTATGCACCCAACCCTCCACCCTAAAAACAGTGGTAGGAAAGGAAGGGGTTGCCCTTTATTTAAGAAGTCCCCCAGGTGAGGCATACAGGTTGCCTGTATGAGGCATACAACATAATAGATCTAATAATATGCACTGGGAGAGCCATTCTGAATAACAGTTGAACAATTTCCAGTGAAGGAACACTTGGTCTCCATACAAAGGGTAGGGGTGAGGTGTGTGAGAAAAGGGATTGAAGGTAAGAAGATTCAGAGTTGGAAGAAGTATTAGGGAAACCACATAGAAGTCTTCAGCCAGGAATCTGCAGTGTTTGGGGCTGAGGTGCTTCATAGAGAACAAAAATGAAGGAGGCCAGAGCCAGAACTGACAGAGAGGAAGGCTGTGAGTCAGACACCCCTAGTCCTAAGCACTCTCCCCCTCCCCACCTCAAGTGCCTGATTACAGCCACGTTTGCTCCCACTTTCTCTGTAGTACTTCTCCTGTCCTTCCTTGGAGAGGGTGGGATGGGAGGGGAGGGGCCACATATTTGGTGACTAAACATCCTCTGCCTTGCTAACCCCTGACCCCCCACCCCCACTCCACTGTCTCCAGCCTGGTGTGACCACACAGCCTCTAACATTTTTTCCTTCCTCCCACTTCCAGCAAGTGCTGGCCACCAAGACTGGGGTGAGTCTGGGGCCAGTGTGAGGGGAGAAGGGCACTATTTGGAGGTCCTGGAAACCCCTTCCCCTCCCATCTGCACAAATGTCTGGGTTGGCCTGACCCCAGGATCCAGGCTTGACAGTCCCCTCACCCCAGGGCACCCTGGAGGATCAAATCATCGAAGCCAACCCTGCCATGGAGGCTTTCGGCAATGCCAAGACACTGCGAAATGACAACTCCTCCCGCTTTGTGAGTGGCGTGGGGGCTGGGATGGAAAAAGGGGCAGTGGGGTGAGCTGCTGAGAACCAGCATCTGACACACCCTTCTGTCCACAGGGCAAATTTATCCGCATTCACTTTGGTCCCTCCGGGAAGCTGGCATCTGCTGACATCGACAGTTGTGAGTCTGGAGACAACTGCACCTAATTCTGCCCCCACCAAATCCTTGGGGTCCCATCTGTTTCTTGGCCACTCCCCAGCCCCACTCCTCACCTGGAACCTTCTCTCAGCCTCCACTGCTCTGTTTCTTTCTAGTTAGAGGGACTTTTAGCTGCTGCTTCTGACCACATTCCATTTCTGTTTATTTATTTTAATTTATTTTTGGTTTTGGGGCCATACCTGGTGGCCCTCAGTAGTTACTCCTGGTTCTGCGCTCAAAATTATTCCTGGCAGGCTTGGGGGACCATATGGGATGCCAGGGATCAGATCTAGATTGGCTGCATGCAAGGCAAGTGCCCTACCCATTGTGCTATCACTCAGTCTTTTCCTTCTGCCCCCCGCCATTTCATTTCTGTTTAAAACCCTTCTTTGCCCCTCAGTGTGTCCTCACGATGAGGCACAAAGTCTTACGTGGTCAGGTAGGCCCTCTGGTCATGAGGGTACTCCAGCCCACTCTGCTCTCTGGATCCCTTCTACTCAGCTTCTCCTTGCACTCTGAGCCCCCATTCTCCTTGAAGCACCCCATACCTCTCTGCCTGACCAGTCCCTGTGCAAACACCAGGCACCCTGGCAATGGGCACAGAGGGACCCCAATCCCACCTGGGGATGCCTGACCAGATCCTGGTGGTTAAGCACGGGCTGTGGTGACAGGGACTGACCAATCTGTGCAGGGATCTGTGAGTGGGGACAGATGGATGTGAGGCTCCCCTGGGCATACACAGGCACCCACACTACTCTGGGCCTACAGATGCAGGAAGGAAGTGGCGAGAGAACTAGTCCAGGAAGTCATGCTCACTCACACTATCCCCATGTACCTGCACCTACAGGGGTCCAAAGAGTACCCCATTCACTCCTCTATGCCTCCTCACCCCTGGGGTGGTGTGAAGGGTGGTGAGCGGCGCCCCTTTCTTGCAGATCTTCTGGAGAAGTCACGGGTGATCTTCCAGCTGCCTGGCGAGCGTGGCTACCATGTCTATTACCAGATCCTGTCGGGGAAGAAGCCGGAACTGCAGGGTGTGGGCTGGCGGGTGGGGTATAGCTTCTCTGACCAGACTCCCCTCCTCTCATCACGCCTGGCCCTGTGTGTCTCCCTGCTCTGGGCTCAGTGACATCGTCTTCCTGGGGACTCTTTTCCCCATGGCCCTGCACTGGGGAATAGAATAGGTCCCTTAAGCTCAGTGTCCCTGTGGTTTGCCTCCTGCTGTTATGAGCTGAGAGGGGAACCCCAACACCAAAGAGGGGACCAAAGGCATTGGACAAGCCCCTAAGGTCTTTGATCCTTTCAGGTCCCAGCAACGAGTGAAGGTCTGGCCTCAGGGGTAGTCATGGGCCATGGTTGAGCCATAAGGAAACTGTGGGACCGTGGTTTGCTCCTCAAGGAGGCACCCTGAATAAAGAGCTGGGGTGCAGGTGTGGGGTGGAAAGAGCAGGCTAGATTGGGGGGCTGTACTTGTCAGAGGGACCTAGCTTGACATGTCTCTTTTGTCCCCAGACATGCTGCTCCTGTCCATGAACCCCTATGACTACCACTTCTGCAGCCAAGGTGTCCTCACCGTGGACAACATGGATGACGGGGAGGAGCTCATAGCCACGGATGTATGCGGGGAGCAGGGGACTGATGGGGCATGTCAGTGCCCTCTGCCTGCCCCCACCCCAGGGGACCCACACACTCCAACGCTCCTGTCCCCACAGCATGCCATGGACATCCTGGGCTTCAGTGTGGATGAGAAGTGTGCTTGCTACAAGATCGTGGGTGCCCTGCTGCACTTTGGCAACATGAAGTTCAAGCAGAAGCAGCGGGAGGAGCAGGCTGAGGCGGATGGCACTGAGAGTGAGGGCACTGCACCCTCCTCTTCTCCTCTTCTGTGTCCACATCCTGTCCACAGCCCACCACTCATCCCCTCCACACTATTGGGCTTCATACTTACCTGGCCATGCATGAGCCTCCATACCTCCTTACCTCCCTCTGAGCACCCCAGACTGAGGCTAGGTGAGTCCCAGGCTGGGCTTCTTCCTTTCTCACCCTACCTCTGTGCTCTGCAGGTGCCGACAAGGCTGCCTACCTGATGGGTGTCAATAGTGGGGACCTTCTCAAAGGCCTTCTGCACCCCCGAGTTCGTGTGGGGAATGAGTATGTGACCAAAGGCCAGAGCGTGGAGCAGGTGAGATGCTGGCTGGCAGGGTCCCCCTGGGTAGCTGAGGTCCCAGCCTGGCAGCCTGCCTCTTCCAGGTGGCGTTTGCTGTGGGGGCTCTGGCCAAGGCCACATATGACTGGCTGTTCCGGTGGCTGGTATCAAGGATCAACCAGACACTGGACACGAAGCTGCCCCGACAGTTCTTCATCGGGGTCTTGGACATCGCCGGTTTTGAGATCTTTGAGGTAGAATGAGGTCAAGCTGCATCCCTAGGTTCTTTTCTCTTGGGGCAGGGGAGGCCATGAGGGCAGGGCTATGGAGATGGGGGGAACTCCTGTCCCTCTATGGCCCCTTTATGGCCGGCCCCATCCAGGCGGAGTTCAGCTCCATGGTGCCTCCCTCTGCAGTTCAACAGCTTTGAGCAGCTGTGCATCAACTTCACCAACGAGAAGCTGCAGCAGTTCTTTAACCAGCACATGTTCGTGTTGGAGCAGGAGGAGTACAAGCGGGAGGGCATCGACTGGGTCTTCATCGACTTTGGCCTGGACCTGCAGCCCTGCATTGACCTCATTGAGAAGGTGGGAAGAGTGACTCGTGCTGCCAGCAGACATGTATGGTGGTGGTGGTGGTGGTGGTGGTGGTGGTACGACGGTGCAACTGTGTGTGCATGCCTGAAACTGTACAAGTCTCCACGGAAACATACAAGTGCTTGTGAATAGGGGCGTTGGGGCAGCAATGCGGCATTATGCAGGCGTGTAGGAAAGTGTGCCTGTTCCACCAATCCCTATGGCTGTAGCTCAGAGCCCTGGTGCAGTCGCCAGCCATTCCTTGGTCCAGAAGCAGAACAGTGGTGCATGCATTTGCTTTTTTTGTTGATTGGTTGAACAACCTTGTATATATCTTGACCCACTGGGCAAAGAATAGAAGAAAGGAAAGCAAAGAAAATCGCAAAAGTCAGAATTAAAATGAGGACCAGAGATATACTGCAAGATGCTTGCCTTGTATGTGGCCAATTTTGGTCATTCCATGGCTCCAGGTGGTGCCCGGAGCATCCATAGGAGTGAACCCTCAGCCAGGAGTAAGCACTGAGTACAACAGTTATGACTCACCCCCTCTCCAATCATAATAAACTTTATTCTCCAGACTCTTGGGGAGACACTTTGGTTAGTTTACCTCACATTTTCCAAGTAGAGTCTGAGGCTCATTTTCTGAGTTTTTTTTATAAACACAAATTTATTTTTATCTTAGTTTTGTTTCTCTTTTTTGGGTAATACCTGGTGGCACTCAAGTATTACTCCCATCTTTGTGCTTGGGCGTTGTGCCCAGGGGTGCTCAGGGGACCCTGTAATGTCAAGTATCAAACCCCAGAGCTTTCTTCATGGTAAGTAAGCATGTGCTCCAGCTCACTGAGCTAATTTTCCATTCTCTGAAACTTCCTTTACTTTTGGTAAAAAGATCTTGGATTTTGAGTGATGTTGAAGTAGACCAAATAGTTTACACAGCAAATGGTTTTCACCTGTTTCTTTTTTGTGGCGGGCTACACCCTGTGGTACTCAGGCTCTGTATTCAGGGATCACTCCTAGCAGGTTCAGGGGACCATATGGGACTTGGGATTGAACCCTGGTTCAATAAGTGCAAGGCGAGCACTTTATCTGCTGTATTATCTCTCCAGCCCTCAATTGTTTCTCTTATATTCTGCTATTGGGTCTCTGGGTGCTTGATTTTGGCTATTAGCACTGTCTTGAAGGTCTCTTCTCCCTTTGGCAAGGGAGGGAATTCGGGCTGCGAGCGGTAAGGCCCCACAGCTAGTGAGGAAGCTAGCATTACCACCCTGGGCTTTTCTGGACTGTCCATAGGAGTAGGGGTGGGGCCATTGGGTAAGGATAAGGATCTGCTTCTTCTCCTCAGCCAAAAGAAAAACCAGAGGGGGCAGGTCTTGTGTAAGCTGTGGAGAACCCAGAGAGAAGCCTTTCCTTCCTTTTAGGAGACCAGTTCGTTGGATAGGCCAGTCTACCTGCCAAGTGCCCCCACTGGGGCTTCAATAAGGCTCACAGAGGAAGGGGTTTAGGAAAGGGAAGCGTGGGCAGTCAGAGACCCTTCATGCTGGTTTCCTGTCTACAGCCACTAGGCATCCTGTCCATCCTGGAGGAGGAGTGCATGTTCCCCAAAGCCTCCGATGCCAGCTTCCGGGCCAAGCTCTATGACAACCATTCAGGAAAGTCACCGAATTTCCAGCAGCCCCGGCCTGACAAGAAGCGCAAATACCAAGCCCACTTTGAGGTGGTCCACTATGCAGGCGTGGTAGGTGCTCTAGCTATGCCCTGGCGGTGCCCCAGCCCTGGGACCCCACCTCCACTCAGCACTGGGGTGCTGTCTGCCAGGTGCCCTACAGTATCGTGGGCTGGCTGGAAAAAAACAAGGACCCCCTGAACGAGACGGTGGTCCCCATCTTCCAAAAGTCGCAGAACAGGCTCTTGGCCACACTCTATGAAAACTACGCAGGCTCCTGCTCCGGTGAGTCTGAGTAGCTGGGTCATCACTGCAGGGGCCTCTGAGGGAAGGCCTTAGGGTGACAAGTCCCATGTTTTTTCCTAGCCGAACCCCCCAAATCTGGGGTGAAAGAGAAACGTAAGAAGGCAGCATCATTCCAGACGGTGTCACAGCTGCACAAGGTGAGCTCCAGACTGGCTTCTCATAGGCCCTTCCCCTCTCGTGTGGCCTAGCCTGTCCTCGCAGCCTCAGCTCTGCACTCTGCATTGGGCGGGTGGCTGTTAAGACTTGCAGTGATGTTTAACTCCTCACATGTGAACATCACAACAAGTCTGTGCTGCCCCCCGTCCTCACGCTGCCTGGACAGAATTAGAGATGGGGTGAGAGGGTTGGGATGGGAGTCATGGGGGTGACTAGGAAGTTGAGTGGGGAGAGAAGACTTTCGTGATGCTGAGGGAAACTTAGGCAGGCGGAAGAGGGTAAATGCCATCAGGAACAGAGTGAAAAGATGGAGGTGCATGGACATGCTCGGTGAAAGGGAGGGTGTACAGGCACACCTGTGAAAGGGTGAGCAGGCGTGCTTCGTGAAAGAGGGTGTGTGGGCATACTTGGTGAAAGGAAGGGTATGGACTAATTGTCTTAAGTGCTGAGCTTACTTATTCTCAGGTGACTCTCACTGCTATTTCCAATTTGGCTTCTCTGTTCTTCCCATGCCTTTTTCTTCTCCCACCCCCAGGAGAACCTTAACAAGCTGATGACCAACTTGCGAGCCACACAGCCACACTTTGTCCGTTGCATTGTCCCCAATGAAAACAAGACTCCAGGTAGTCATCCCAGGGCTGGATTAGGGAACCTGTTGGACAAGAAACGGGGTCCTTCCCCCACCCCAGGGCCTGCCCACCTTTAAGTCTGCTAGTTCCTCAGAGTCGGAGGTGTATTCATCGACCCCTGACATTTTCGCTAACCTCTGCCATGTCTAGGGGTCATGGATGCTTTCTTGGTGCTCCACCAGCTGCGCTGCAATGGGGTTCTGGAAGGGATCCGAATCTGCCGTCAAGGGTTCCCCAACAGGCTGCTGTACGCAGACTTCCGGCAGCGGTGGGTGTCCCTGCCCCTGCCCTGGGTCCTCCTACAACCTTCTTCCCCTTGGCCCTCTACCCGGTTGGGGCTTCAGCCTGGAAATAGAGGATTGCGGTAGGAGAGGACACAACAGAACCAGCTGCCACTCAGAGGTTCTCATCACCCTGATGCTGGGACCTGGGAGGGACTGGATAGGATCCAAATGGGGTGAGCTGTGACTGGGCCCTGCTTATGGGCTGTGGGGAAAAGCTAACAGACTCAGCATATCTGATATTAGAGACACACACTGCCTATGCCTTGAATCCACAATTGCCCTGTGCCTGTGTGTGGCCCTCACTAAGCTCCACACAGCACAACTCTGCTCTTGTTCCCAGCCCACGGCTCGTTTTCCAGCTGCTGCCCTTCTAAGCTGTGGTCCCATGTCACCTTTTCTGTGTGTGTGTGTGTGTGTTTAGCTTTTGGGCCACACCCAGTGATGCTCAGGGGTTAATCCTGACTATGTGCTCAGAAATCACTCCTGGCTTGGGGGATCATATGGGACACTGGGGGATCAACCACGGTCCGTTCTAGGTTAGCATGCTTAAGGCAAACGCCCTACTGCTTGCACCACTGCTCCGGCCCCCTATGTATTTTATTTTTGTTTTGGGCCATTCCCAGCTGCGTTCAGGGGTTACTCCTGACATTGTGCTTAGGGATCACCCCTGGTGATTGGGGAATCTATAAAGTGCTGAGAATAGAATCCAGGCGATCTGTGTGCAAGACAAGCATCCTACCTGCTGTAATATGTCTCCGGTCCTATTTTGTGTATTTTTACACTCACAAAATTATAAAATATAGGGCTGGAGAGATAGCATGGAGGTAGGGCATTTGCCTGGCATGCAGAAGGATGGTGGTTCTAATTCTGACATCCCATATGTTCCCCTGAGCCTACTAGGAGTGATTTCTGAGCGTAAAGTCAGGAGTAACCTAAGTGCTGCCGGGTTACTGCCCAAACCCCACCCCCCAAATATATATATATAATATACAAAAAAGATAAACTAAACACTGTCATAAACTTATTCAAATGCAGCTTACTAGGTAGCTTGTGACTTACTGTAGCCTCTTGGTTATTTTTGTTGCTTTTTGTTTTATTTTATTTTAGTTGGATTTTTGGGCCACACCTAATGATGCTCAGGAGTTACTCCTGGCTCTACACTCAAGAATTACTGTCTGTGGTGCTCAGGGGACCATAAGGGATTCTGGATATCGAACCTGTCTAGGTTGGCCACATGGAAGGCCAGTGCCCTGCCCACTGTACTGTCACTCTGGCCCTCCCAGAGCCTCTATAGAACATCATGACCAAATGCATTTGGAGACCAGCAAGGAATGGGGAGATGGCTCAGGAGTCAGCCACATGCCTGAAAAATGCAGGACCTAAGTTTGATCCCTGGTACTACATGGCACACTGAGCACTATGAGGCAAGGCCCCGGTGGCTACAAAACTGCTGGGCCTGAGCAGTGCCACAATGTTTGCCTGAGTATGAAACTGCCCAGCCCTGGATGACCAACTGTCACTGGAAGATGTGAAGCCTCCTGATCATTGCTTGAGAAGTTCCTCCCACAAAAATTTATGTTGAGCTACAGCTCATAGGAAATTAAAGGAAATAAAGGGAAATTAAAGTTTGGAGGTGTAAACTGTCTCCCTAGCCAGCTTGGTCAGTTGATTTCTGGAGCCTGAGATTCCTAAGAGCATTTTCCCTGCCCCCCCCCACCCCAGGTACCGCATCCTGAACCCCAGTGCCATTCCAGATGACACCTTTGTGGATAGCAGGAAGGCCACAGAGAAGCTTCTGGGCTCCCTGGACATCGACCACACCCAGTACCAGTTTGGCCACACCAAGGTTGGGGGCTAGGAGTTTGGGCTGCCCTGGCTGCGGAGGGTTATGCTGGATCAGGCCCTGCTGTGAACTAGCTCCAACTAGCATCCCTGGCCCCCAGGTGTTCTTCAAGGCAGGCCTCCTGGGAGTACTGGAGGAGCTACGGGACCAGCGTCTGGCCAAGGTGCTGACCCTGCTGCAGGCCCGGAGTCGGGGTCACCTCATGCGCCTTGAGTACCAGCGGCTGCTTGGGGGCAGGTGGGTGTGTGGGAACGGGGTGGACCCTGAGCATAGAACTGAACTCTGGGGCCAGAGAAATAGCACAGTGGTAGGGCGTTTGCCTTGCAAGCAGTTGACCCAAGATGGAAACTGGTTCAATTCCCAGCATCCCTTTTGGTCCCCCGATCCTGCCAGAAGCTATCTGATTTCTAAGCACAGAGCCAGGAGTAACTCCTAAACGCCACTAGGTGTGGACCCCTAAATAAAAACAAAACAAAAAAGACCTGAATTCTGCTAGGAAAAGGGTTAGATCACTACCAACAAATGGCTGGGTTAAACACAGGGGCTTTGGGGATTCTGCTGCTTCCCCTCAACCCACCCCCACCCCACTTCCATTTCTTGCTTCAAAATCAGGGAAAAGGGTGCATGTGACAGAAGCTGAAGAGATAATTCAGCAGGTAGGGCTCTTGCCCTGCATGTATTAGATCCAGGTTTGGGTGCCTGGTATCCAGTATGATACTCTGAGCACCTACAGGAGTAATCCTGAGTGCAGAGCTGGGAGTAAGCCCTGAGCATCACCAGATGTGGTCCAGTTCCCTACCCCATTCTCCTGCTCAAAGTAGCACATGTGATAGTGGTTATCAGAGTTCTAGCATTTCCCAAGTTTTTTGGACCTGCTGGCATCATCTGGTCACAGTGCAGTTGACCCTGAGGGGACAGTGCCATTGCCTTTCTGCAGTGGAGGATTCTCTGTGGGGTGTGGAGTGAAAGGAAGCCACTGATGTCACCTGAATCCTGTGTAGGCCAGGACACATTTGGGGCTTTTTTGAGAACCTACCTTAGAAGCTATTGGGGGTGTCCACTATGGTTTCCCCCAAGTGCTAAGGGTGAGGAAGTAGCAGCGCTATAGCCCTGAATTGTGACCGCCCCACCCAGGGATGCGCTATTCACCATCCAATGGAACATCCGGGCCTTCAACGCTGTCAAGAACTGGTCGTGGATGAAGCTCTTCTTCAAGATGAAGCCCCTGCTGCGCTCAGCACAGGCTGAGGAGGAACTGACAGCAATGCGGGCAGAGCTGCAGGGGTTGCGGGGGGCTTTGGCTGCAGCTGAGGCCAAGCAGCGAGAGCTGGAGGAGACGCACGTCAGTGTGACTCAGGAGAAGAATGACCTGGCACTGCAGTTGCAGGCGGTGAGTGTCAGGGCAAGAGGACAGAACCTTGGAGATCTGATGCCCCAGGTGTTCCCTTACCCAGAACCCCAGGTTACGCCAAGGAAATGCCATGAGCAGACTCTGGCCAGGTCACACTAGTGGCTGTTGGGGCCTCTTCCTGTCCTGACAGGGCCTGGGTCCCTGTCCACTCTTTGCCTCCCACACCTCTCACCCCTGTCCCCAACTGTCCTTGTGCCCTTATTCTGGGGTGACCTTGGCTTCCCATCAAAGCTACAGAGACTGCCTAGCACCCCAGCTCTACCCACAAAGCTCCCTCTGAAGAAAAGATACTTGGGACTCAGATGGCAGGAATAGCAACAACCAGAGGAAAGAGCCAAGGGTCCAAAAGTCCACAGTCCACTTCCAGCAGTGTTGGGGGCCACCGGGCTGGTAGTGGGGCCCGAGATGGAACTCAGGGCTTCACCATGCCAGACAGGTGCTCCAGTCCTTTGAACAGATACTGTGAGTGTAAGCTATGTGCCAGGCAGGTCCTGCAGCTCTGCAGACATGGGGCAGGATGGCATACATGTCTGTGCCACAAAGGCTACCTGCTAGTGCAGAAGCTGAGCTGGTGGGTCTGACAACCCTAACCCATCCTGGGCTGTGCAGAGCTCTGTCCTCACTCAAGCTTCCACTAGCATTTTTCTCCTTGTCCCCAGGCTGGGTCTCACTCTGGTTATCCCGAGCTGTCTCACTCCCAGTTGTCTCTTGCCCCTTCTTGCTGCTGTCCATCATCCCTTGACTTGAATGCCCTGCACACCTGAGCCCTTTCAGAGCTCACTTGATTCCCTGAACCCAGCTGAACGGAGGTGCCAAAGTTTTGCACAGAGATAAATTTTGTGTCCTCAGCAGATACCCCCAGTACTGCCCCAATGAAGTCCCAGTACTGCCCCAATGAAGTCCCCTGTCCACTGCCCTTCAGGAGCAGGACAACTTGGCCGATGCTGAGGAGCGCTGCCACCTGCTCATCAAGTCCAAGGTGCAGCTGGAGGCCAAGGTCAAGGAACTGGGTGAGCGGCTGGAGGATGAGGAGGAGGTCAATGCAGATTTGGCCTCTCGCCGGCGCAAACTGGAGGATGAGTGCACGGAGCTCAAGAAGGACATCGACGATCTGGAACTGACGTTGGCCAAAGCCGAGAAGGAAAAACACGCCACCGAGAATAAGGTGGGAGGCAAGCAGCCATGCCCACTCCCCTCTCCCACAGCCTGGCCAACTAACTTGGAAGCTACTACCTCTTGGAGTTAGAGCAGCACAGACCTCTCAGCAGTAAAGAACTAGTCTTTGCCTGCCTCTTAGGGCCTTGCACTCGGTGAAGTGTCTACCTGTCCTATTCTGGTCTGTAGCCCTTGGGGAATGGGTACCCTATTTTTCCAACTACCCCTCCCCAATGCCTTTGACTGCTGCACTTTCAGGGATGTGGATTTAATTTGGGGGGAGGAAAGGCAGGCTTCTGGGGGTAACCTAAAATATCAGACACTTACTGACCTCTGTGCTCGGCTGGTTGCTTTGCAATGGGTTTTGTGTGCATTTTGCTCAATATAACTGGTACTTTTTTATGGGGGTGCTCCCCAGCAGGGTTAGGGGCTCTAGGATCACTCCCAGTCATATCTGCTTAGTACTGCTTGGCCTCAACAGTTCCAGGGGCCACCAGGGCCATCTCAGTGGTACTTAGGAGGCATTGCAGTCTTGGGCCCCAGGGCCTCTGCATGCACGTCAGGCTGTTGCGCCATTTACCCAAAATCACCAGAGATGACCATCTTTCATGGATGAGCATGAGAGGACCTGAACAAATGGCTTGCCAAAGATTCCCTAGATGCAAGTGGGGCTGGGAGTTGGCAGGGTGGCCATAAAGTGCAGGAGGAACCCACACAACGACCCTGGCCCAGGTGAAGAACCTCACAGAGGAGATGGCGGTGCTGGATGAGTCCGTGGCCCGGCTGACCAAGGAAAAGAAAGCCTTGCAGGAGGCTCATCAGCAGGTGCTAGGGGACCTGCAGACTGAGGAGGACCGTGTGAATGCACTGGCCAAGGCCAAGATCCGCCTGGAGCAGCAGGTGGAGGACGTGAGTCAGGGCATGGCAGAGGGTGCATGTGTGTGTGCATGCGTGTGTGTGTGTGTGTGTGTGTGCACATGTCTGTGTCTGTGCCTGTGGCCACCAGCCATCACGACAACTGAGGCACCTGGCCTCTCCATCCACAGCTGGAATGCTCCCTGGAGCAGGAGAAGAAGCTGCGCATTGACACGGAGCGAGCAAAGCGCAAGCTGGAGGGTGACCTGAAGCTGACACAGGAGTCAGTGACAGACGCTACCCAGGATAAACAGCAGCTGGAAGAGAAACTCAAGAAGTAGGAACTTTTTTCTGGGGTTTCTGAACACAGGCTTGTGTAGGGGCCGGGGAGGAGTCCTGAACTAGGCCTGTGTGCGTGTTGGGGTGGGAGGCAGGTCTGACCTTGGTCAGTGTCTTGGGGTGGGGAGCCTGAAGTAGACCTGTGTCAGGGATCTAAAGCTGATTCTGGGGGCCTGAACTTGGGTTTGTTTGGGTTGGGGAGCCCCACTGTTGCTATTACCAAGGTGTGTGTGTGTGTGTGTGTGTGTGTGTGTGTGTGTGTGTGTGTGCGCGTGCGCGCGCGCAACAGAGGGCAGCCCCACACAGTGGGGATGAGGTTCCTCTCTCAGGCTCAGCCTGTCGCCTCTAGGAAGGACTCCGAGGTGAGTCAGCTGAGCCTGCGAGTGGAGGACGAGCAGCTGGTCGCGGCCCAGCTGCAGAAGAAGATCAAGGAGCTGCAGGTATGTGGGGTCGGGGCGGACGGGGGTGTTCTGGGGCCCTCAGAGGCGATGGTGAACACGCTGCCCGCCACACCAGGCTCGGGCCGAGGAACTGGAAGAGGAGCTGGAGGCCGAGCGGGCAGCGCGAGCCCGTGTGGAGAAGCAGCGGGCCGAGGCCGCCCAGGAGCTGGAGGAGCTGAGCGAGCGGCTGGAGGAGGCGGGCGGCGCGTCGGCCGGGCAGCGCGAGGGCTGCCGCAAGCGCGAGGCCGAGCTGGGGCGGCTGCGGCGGGAGCTGGAGGAGGCAGCGCTGCGGCACGAGGCTACGGTGGCTGCCCTGCGGCGCAAGCAGGCCGACAGCGCGGCTGAGCTGAGCGAGCAGGTGGACAGTCTGCAGCGGGTGAGGCAGAAGCTAGAAAAGGAGAAGAGTGAGCTCCGCATGGAGGTGGATGACCTGGGAGCCAGCGTGGAGACCCTGGCCCGTGGCAAGGTACCTCTGACCCCAGCTCCCTCTACCCCAGTCCCAATGTCAGCAGCCGACCCTCTCGTCCTCATGTGAAGTCTGGGCTCTGTTCCCCATTCTGACTCCCATTTTGGCCCAAAGCTCCTTTGACCTCAACTCTCATCTAATACTTCCTGTTCTTGAACCCCAATATTGGCCCCAGGCCAAAGCCCAAAGGCTACCCCAGCTGACTGCAGTCTAATCTCATACCAACTCACTGGCTTCCGGAAAATCTTGCCCTCGCTTCTTGGGGTCCCTGTCACTAGCCTCCAGCCCAATTACCAATTTTGGATTGATTGGCTGCCTCAGATTCTATTCTCGATGCACACACTTGTCTCCACCCCTGACCCCAGGCCAATGCAGAGAAACTGTGCCGGGCCTGTGAGGATCAGCTGAGCGAGGCCAAGATCAAGGTGGAGGAACTGCAGCGGCAGCTGGCAGATGCAAGTGCCCAGCGCGGGCGGCTGCAGACCGAAAGTGGTGAGGCCCAGGGCTCGGTAAGCCCCACTGAGGAGGTGCCCCAGTGCCGTCCCTCTGTGCACCTCACCTGGCCCACTTGCCCCTGACCCGCAGGGGAGCTGAGTCGCATTTTGGAGGAGAAGGAATCCCTCATCAGCCAGCTGAGCCGCGGGAAGTCCTCGGCCACCCAGAGCCTGGAGGAGCTGCGAAGGCAGCTGGAAGAGGAGAGCAAGGTGGGCCTGCTGCCAGCTTCCATGGATGGGGTAGGGGATGGAGTCCCCACCCACCTAATGCTGAGGTCCTGGGGTCCCTGCAGGCCAAGAGTGCACTGGCCCACGCCGTGCAGGCTTTGAGGCACGATTGTGACCTCCTGCGGGAGCAGCACGAGGAGGAGGCAGAGGCCCAGGCAGAGCTGCAGCGCCTGCTGTCCAAGGCCAATGCCGAGGTGGCCCAGTGGAGAAGCAAGTATGAGGCGGACGCCATTCAGAGGACCGAGGAGCTGGAGGAGGCCAAGTGAGTACCTTGCTGGCTGGCCGGGCTACTACCCTAAACCTCTGGGCCCGCTGAGGTAAGGACAGAAGCAGAAGCCATTCTGTGGGGAACCCCCCTCAGTCTGCAGCCCACTCCGACTCCAACTGCACCCCTGCTAGGAAGAAGTTGGCCCTGCGGCTGCAGGAAGCTGAGGAGGGTGTGGAGGCCGCTAACGCCAAGTGCTCCTCGCTGGAGAAGGCCAAGCTGCGGCTGCAGACCGAGTCGGAGGACGTGACCCTGGAGCTGGAGCGGGCCACCTCGGCGGCTGCTGCACTCGACAAGAAGCAGCGGCACTTGGAGCGGGCACTGGAGGAGCGGCGGAGGCAGGAAGAAGAAATGCAGCGTGAGCTGGAAGCAGCTCAGAGGGAGGCCCGCAGCCTGGGCACCGAGCTCTTCCGGCTGCGCCACAGCCACGAGGAGGCGCTTGACGCCCTGGAGACACTCAAGCGGGAGAACAAGAACCTGCAGGGTATGACCCGCCCCAAAACTCAGGTGCCACCCTGAGCTAGTGCTGACTTGGGCTGAATAAGGCCATCTGGGTTGAGCTTGAGCAAGGGTGAGCCTCTCGGGTCATCTGCTCCACAGAGGAGATCAGCGAGCTCACAGATCAGGTGAGCCTCAGTGGGAAGAACATCCAGGAGCTGGAGAAAGCCAAGAAGGCGCTGGAAGGGGAGAAGAGTGAGCTCCAGGCTGCGCTGGAGGAAGCAGAGGTCAGGGGCCACCCATGGAGCAGGGGAAGACCAGCTGTCCCCCTCACCTCTCCCCTTTTAGACTTGTATGGCCGGCCCCCACCTCCATTCTGCCAATTCTGCCCCTCAGGGAGCCCTGGAGTTAGAGGAAACAAAGACTTTGCGGATCCAGCTGGAGCTGTCCCAGGTCAAGGCTGAGGTGGACCGGAAGCTGGCGGAGAAAGATGAGGAGTGCACTAACCTGAGGTGTGAGGACTCCATCCCTGCTCATTACCCCACGTCTCTCCTCGTTCTAGTGGGAGGGGATGCCAT
Organism: Suncus etruscus; assembly: GCF_024139225.1. NCBI lineage: Eukaryota > Metazoa > Chordata > Mammalia > Eulipotyphla > Soricidae > Suncus > Suncus etruscus. Next base: position 17,810,786 of record NC_064856.1, on the reverse strand, counting down.
GCCAGCCACTTAGAGCAAAAGGAAAGGCAGGGTTTGGGCTTGCTCTCCTCTTGGCTGACCCAAGGATCTGGTTGGCCTCTCACTGGACTTACCCAGCCGAGGGGTGAAGCACAGAAGCCAAGGGCTAGTCCAAGCTTATACATTGGTTTGGGGAGTCTGCTCAAAGGCCCCATTACCTGGGATCCAGGAGCTGCCTCCAAGGGTAGCACATTGAAAACTACAGAGGGAGCAGGGTCTAAAGGGTATTGGGTACCCACCAGAGAACCTCTGCCCCGCCCTTCCCCAGACGCAACCACCAGAGGGCCGTGGAGTCCCTGCAGGCCTCTCTGGATGCGGAGACACGGGCCCGCAATGAGGCCCTGCGACTCAAGAAGAAGATGGAGGGAGACCTCAACGACCTGGAGCTGCAGCTGGGCCATGCCACGAGGCAGACGGCCGAGGCCCAGGCAGCCATTCGGCTGCTGCAGGCCCAGCTGAAGGAGGAACAGGCAGGGCGCGATGAGGCCCAGCGGCTGGCGGCCGATCTGCGGGAACAGGCCCAGGCCCTGGAGCGGCGGGCGGCTCTGCTGGCAGCAGAACTGGAAGAGCTGCGGGCTGCCCTCGAGCAGGGCGAGCGCAGCCGGCGGCTGGCAGAACAAGAGCTTCTGGAGGCCACCGAGCGCTTCAACCTCCTGCACTCGCAGGTGTGGTGCAGGTGGAAGGGATGGTGAGTGGAAGGGATGGTGGGGTATGCTGGCCTGACATCAGCTCTAAGACTCTGCTGCCTCTCCAGAATACTGGTCTCCTGAACCAAAAGAAGAAACTGGAGGCAGATGTGGCTCAGCTGAGTGGAGAAGTGGAGGAGGCTGCCCAGGAGCGGCGGGAGGCAGAGGAGAAGGCCAAAAAAGCCATCACGGATGTGAGGCTGGGCTGGGAGGGATGGCAGGGGAGGGGCCCCGGGACTGGCGATCCCTGCTCATGGGCTCTTGTGCTCATGATGGCAGGCGGCCATGATGGCGGAAGAGCTGAAGAAGGAGCAGGACACGAGCGCCCACCTGGAGCGGATGAAGAAGACCCTGGAGCAGACAGCCCGGGAGCTGCAAGCCCGACTAGAAGAGGCAGAACAGGCTGCCCTCCGAGGCGGGAAGAAGCAGGTGCAGAAGCTGGAGGCCAAGGTGCGTATAGACCTTCTAGCCCTCCCGGGGTACACAACAGAGTGGGCTGCTGAGGAAAGGAGTGTCAGGACTGGCCCCTAATGCTTGCAGGTGCGGGAACTGGAGGCGGAGCTGGATGCAGAGCAGAAAAAGCACAGCGAGGCCCTCAAAGGGGTGCGGAAACATGAGCGCCGGGTCAAGGAGCTCGCTTACCAGGTGGGTGCCCAGGCTTTGATCTGCACCATGGCTGGCCCTGGTTCTGCTCGCAAGAGCTCACTTCCCTTTGCCAGTCTAGGCGGAGGAGGACAAGAAGAACCTGGCTCGCATGCAGGACTTGGTGGACAAGCTGCAGAGTAAGGTCAAGAGCTACAAACGCCAGTTTGAAGAGGCGGTAAGTTAGTGCCCTTGGTTTAGACGCCTGTGATCAGCCCCACTGAAGTGGCAGCTGCAGGTGCTACCACCCTGTCCCAGCCCTATTCTGGCTCCCTCTACTGTGCGAGCTCTGGCACCTGGCACCCTTATCCTGTGTGGGGCTGAGGGAGCTGGAACCATCTCAGTGACCTGAAGGTGAGCAGGCCCGCCTGTGCCCCAGGAGCAGCAGGCCAGCACAAACCTGGCTAAGTATCGCAAGGCCCAGCATGAGCTGGACGATGCTGAGGAGCGGGCAGACATGGCTGAGACCCAGGCCAACAAGCTGCGGGCACGAAGCCGGGACGCCCTGGGCCCCAAGGTGAGGGCCGTGTTGGGTGCTGGCCTGCCTGGCGAGGCAGGGGCTGTCATCACAGTTGCTTCTCCCCTCACAGCACAGGTCCGATGCCTGAAGATGCCTGAGCTCCCAGAGGACCCAGCTCTGGCCTCTTGTGTTTCAGACTGAGGAAGGAACCCCCTCCTCTGGCCCTACACCCCAAGCTGCTGAGCCTCAGCATATCCAGGGTATACTGTACCCCTAATAAACACTGCAGTGGCAGCCTGCCTCCTTCTCATTCTTTACAGTTCAGGGGAGATGAGGAAGACATGGTACCATGGACAAAGTCAGGCCCACATCAGTCATGTAAAATAAAATTCTTTAATAGTCTCCATTTAATTGGTTTATTTGTTGTTAATAAATTGGCAGCACAAAGAGGGGCCAGGGTGCTACCAGCCCGCTCCTGTGTCTGGGTTCAGGCAGGAAGACACTGCCCTGAGGCCACACAGTGCCCAGGGGATGACAGGACTCCCCTATCCTGGGTGACCCCTCGATGAACACAGTGGCCAATACGCAAAGAACCAGAGGAGCTAGAGAGGATGAGGGAGGTGGTGGGCAGGGGCAGGCAGCAGGCTTGGGAGATGGGAGCATTCTTGGGTCCTCCACCCCTGCCCAGGGGCTCAGAAGCTTCTGCCTGGTCCAAGGACAGGGCAAGCTTGGCTCACGGATGGCGGGGAAGGGGCTCCCATCCTCCCTCCCACCCTAGGCAGAACTGACTGCAGTGGAGAGGGCCAGGCTAGAGAGGGCCGAGTTCAAACAGAGCCAGTTGAAAAATCAATTCCAGGTCTTTGTGCGGACCAGGGTCCCGGACTTCTGGAGAAAGGGAAGCCCTGTGCCCTGTCCTCAGTGTGAGTATCTCCAGGTCACTGAGGTTCCCCAATGATCTGGGGCCTCAGACCCAGGGGTTTGAGACGCTCTCCCACCACCCGCCAGTCCTAAAGACTTGGGGCAGAGAGCGATGAGGAGATGGGCAGGGGGCTGAGCAGGGGGTGGCACATGTGCCCCCGCTCATCACACCAGCCCCGGCCCAGCAGCCTCCTGGGGCCAGGCCCATGGTCACTCATCAGTGAAGTCCCTGTCTATGTCCATGTAGGGCTCCTCGATGTAGCTGACGAGGGCGGAGGGGGACTGGCGGTCGGGGTTCAACAGGATGGACACTGTCTCCTTCCAGTAGGAGAAGTTGATGCAGGAGCTCTGGGTGGAGAGAGCGGGGCTCAGGGAGTGCCTGAGGGTGGCCCGGTATCCCACAGGGAGAGCCGCATGGAGGGGTGCTGAGGGAACTCACGTTCTCCAGGCAGGTGCTGTCCTTGTCCTTGTGCAGATAGTGCTGCTGCCAGAAGCGCAGCAGGTTGTGGAAGTTGTTGAGGAGGAAGCCGGGGTACTTCTTGCTGTGCTCCATGCGCTGCAGCAGACGCAGGTAGAGCGGCAGCCGCTCTTTCCGCCGCGCCAGCATCAGGATCACCAGGCTGGTGTTGAGGCAACTGACGTTCTCCTGCAAGGCCCAGCAGGCCGCCAGGTCAGAGGAGGGTCAGGCGGGCTCTGACCTGGGGCCCTGTGGGCTGGAGAGGCCTGGGAAGGGAGATGGTGTCTTGCCCTCTGCCCTGCTTCCCACCCCCACCCCCGCCCAGTATGGCCTTGTTCACTGCCTTCCAACCCAGAGCCTTGGGGCAAGCTTGATGCAGGCACAGAGCAGGAGAGGGGGCATATCTCTGAGAGGGGTGCTGTCAAGTTCAGACTCTCCCCCCAAAAAGCCTGGGAGTCAGACCCTGATCCAGGAGCTTAGAGAAGAGGTCTTAGGGGGCTCCTCTCACTTACTAAAAAAGGGCATCAAAGTAGTTGGGAGGTATATGAGATGCATGAAGGACCAACCCTTTCTGTTGGCCCAGCTCCTTCCCTGCACCTGTCTACCACAGCCCCTCACCTGTGTTAGTGTCTGCACATGGATGATGTTGATGAGGCGGAAGAGGAAGGACATCTGTGTGGGCACCTGGGAGATGTAGGCAAGCAGACGGCACTCGGACAGGACTTCGGCCACTGGGGAGAGACAGGCAGGGCTATGAGCTGCGGGCTCCAGCAACTCCAGAAAAGATCCTGCAGCAGCTATCAACCACCAGCTGCTGTGGCCCAGATAAGCCCATGTCCTCAGGCTAGGCCTTCCTCTCCTTCGCTCTTTGAGGCCTTCCTGCTGGTACTCCTGCAGGGTCTGTCCACCCAGGAGAGGAAGGGTGTCTGTGGGCTTCCTGTGTTTTGCTAGCAGCAGTGAGCTTTTACTTTGTGTTGAATTTGCTCACTAACTGAAGATGCTGGAGAGTAACACCAGTAGCAAAGAGACCAAACAAAAACCATCCTAGGAGCCCCAGCCGCACTGGGTCTGTGCCAGAGCCTGCTGTGGCCACATTGTTGGGGACCATTCACGTTGGGGCCTGCTCTTACCCTTCATGTCCACTTGGTTCTCAAAGCGGTCCAGGGACAGGGTGACGCAGCGCACCAGCATGTTTGAGTCTACGAGGGAGCTGTTGATCTGCTTCAGGAACACCTGGAACTAGAGCAGCGAGAACATGCTCAGGTGGGAGGACGGGGGCTCCCACCAGGGACCCTGATCTTCTGGGCCCTGCAATCTCTCAGTCAGGGAAGGGGACCAGGAAGGGTTTCCAGTAAGCCTCCTGGGGCTTACTGTGGCCCCCCCCAGCTTCTCCCAAGTGACTGGCACAGAGCAGATTTTAATGATGCTCTAGTAACCCACTGCTGTTTCCTCCAATTTCAAGCCTGCACCCGAAGACCGGGAGGGCTGGCCCTCCAAGCTGAGCTCATTTCCAGCTCACACAGCACACCCAGTGGGACTCCAGCTCAGCTCACCTTTGCATCAGTGTTGATATATTTGTTGAATCTCTTGAATGCATCCACGTTGAACTTCATCAGCTCCCCCAGGAGGTCGAAGTAGCTCTGGAGCACATCCCTAGACTTACACTCACTGTCCACAATGCAGTACAGAATGTGCTGGGTGGGAGAAGACAGAGTGAAGGCAAGAAGGTGGTGGTCCCATACAGATATGGCTTTATCTCCCCACAGGGAGCTCAGTAACATGACACTGGCTTCCAGGTTGATGGGAGCCTCTCCCTGCCCAGTTTCATCTGAGGATGCTGGCAGCAGGTGGGAGAGCAGTCATAGCCACTCATTACCCTATCTCAGTCTCAGTCTCTGAGTCTGAGGGATGGTGTCACAGTGGGCACTGTCAGAATCACAGTTATTCCAATAAGGGACAAAGCTATGGGCATAGGACATGCATGGACCCCATGGCTTGTCTTTGTGTTGAAACAAACTGTCTGAATAAAGTTTACACTAAAATCAATGTCCTTTTATGGCTGACAACATCATGTCAATTTAGCTACTTCCTTGATAAAAATATGTTTAATGACAGTTACACTCTTTCTATATATTCCCTGAAGTTATACTAATCTTGGTTGATTCTTTTCTTTCCATTAGGACTTTACAATCTGTTTGTTTTTTGGCCACATCCAGTAGCACTCAGTGCTTACTCCTGATTCTGACTCCAGGTTCTGCATTCAGAAATAGCTCATGGTAAGCTCGGGGACCACATGGGATGCAGGGGATTGAACCGGGTTGGTCTGGTGTTAGCATATGCAAGGCAACCACCCTACCTGCTATGTTATTGCTCAGGTCTCCCAGGATTTTACAAATTTGAAAGAGTCAGTTACGTGTCTGTATTTTTTTATTTTTGGGTCACACCTGATGATACCCCAATGGTAACCCGATGGGTTACTCCTGGCTTTGTGCTCAAAAATTACTCCTAGCAGGTTTGGGGGACCATATGGGTTTCCAGGATTCGATTCATCATCCGTCCTGGCTAAGCTGCGTACAAGGCAAACACCCTACTGCTGTGCCCCTACTTGTCTGTATTTTTATGGCCGGGTGGAGGGGGTGGTAGGACAATACCTGGAAGTTCTGAGGTTTCTCCTGGCTCTGCACTCAAGATTCACTCCAGGCAGGCTTGGAGGAGACCATCTGGGGTGCCTGGGATCGAACCAGGTTGACTGTGTGTAATGCCAAGGACCCTACCTGCTATACTATTGCTCCAGCCCCTCAGGGTCAAAAGGTCTTACAAGTAACTCTGTAGGTCCCTTTACTTCTTCAAGGGTCATCCCTAAATCCTCTTTCACTCAATAAACAGCCACAGAGCAAGAAGTAGGTAGGACCCTCTGTGTCGACATTTTGTTATTACTATTAATATTTTGGGTTTGGGGCCACACTAGGTAGTGCTCAGGGGTTATTCCAGGCAGGCCCTGGGGACCTGAAACCCGTATGGCATTTTGGAATGTGAGCTGGTTCAGGTCTGTTCCTGACCAGCTCTCAAGATCCCATGTCGAAGAAGCAGGGCAGTGGCCAACAGAGCAGGGAGCACTCACCCCAGCCCCTGCGACTTACCTCTAGGAGGCCTCGCTTGAGCAGGAACATCTGGTCTGCATAGGAGGTGGCTCCTCGGAGGAAACTCTCCACAGCTCGGGCTTGCCAAAACCTGCAACCCAAATGCTGATTCTGGCCCAGGGGCTAAGGCTGCCCTCTTTGGCCCAGGCTCTGTTTCCAAGGGGTTGGAAGACGCTCACTTCTCACTTTATGCAGTAGGTTTTTAATAACATCTCACAGGTTTCAGGCCTCCCACTAGATCTTGGGGACAGAGCAAGCATTCCCCAGCCCAGACTAACCACATGGCATGGCCCTGCTGCCTGTCTGCTCTGTATGGAAGGAGAAAGTACCCGGCTCCTGGGGCCCTCCCGAGTGGCAGCTACTTGTCCCCAGACCTACCTGAATGATGATTCAGCTGGCTCCTTCTTCATCACCTGCAGCAGACGAGTTAATAAGCCCCTTTTCCCATCACACACCAAACTCCTAAAATCAAACAGATGGAGACAATGGTAGCAGATTTCAGAGGCTGACAGGGGCTGGATCTCTTTGCTAATTTTGTTGAGGGAAATCTTGGGGGGAGGAATATTTCCAAACCTGGATCCTATCTGGATGTTGAGTACTCCAAGAACCACCACAATTCTAAACTGAATAGCTAACTACATTCCCATATCAAAGCCAGAAAACATCTGGAATCAGACCTGAAATATGTAATCCAGAGCTGCTGGATGGCATGTCGACATCAAAGTGGTTTGGAAACAGGCATGACAGCCTGTCAATGGGCAGGGACTGTGCTGACAGGGAAGCAGGCAGGATGCTGGCCATAGAGAAGTACAGATGCCTCCAGGCCTTGGCTTCCTTGGCTTGGAGGAAGCAATGAAGAAGGGACTGTACTGGGGGAAGAACAGGGCTAAAAAGAAAAGAGGGCTGTGCCCTGAAACTCTTTGCAATTAGTGCAGCTCTGTCATTAGCTGCTACATACATTGGGTGGGGGGGAAGGGGGAATGTATGGTTTCACTGGGACAAAGGGTTCTGCTTTTCACAAAAGGACAGAGAATCTGAGGGGATGTAGTCAGGGCAGCATGTAGCTGACCTTGGTTTAATCCCAGGCACCACAAAGTCCTCCAAGCATTGCTGAGCAGCAGCACATAGGGTGGGGGTTAATCACCATCAGGATTTTGCTGCGGCAAAAAAAAATACATAAAGATGGGGAATTACGGCTCTCCCTAGGAAAGAGGATATGGCAGAGGGGAAAGAAAGTGGCAGGAGAGCACATGGCACTCTGGTGGGAATGTGTCCACATCCTCCTTCCTCTATAAGCAGGGCAATGCTGGCGCTTCCCTCCATGAGATGAAGTGGTGAGTGAGGGCAGTGTCAGGACATGTGAGCTTCAGGACAGTGTAACTTCCAGGATCGAGCAGGGCACCCCAAACCCTCACCGGTCTGTGTTGAGCACTGCCTCCACCTCAGGAATGTTGGCTTTGAGGGAGATGGCGCTGAGCTCATTCAGCTCCTGGTTGTTGAGCAGCAGGTACTTGTTCCTGAAGAAAACAACAGAAGGACAGAAATGGGGGTCAGCCCTTGGGATGTGGGGGTGAGGGGGAAAGTCTCTAGCTTGCCCCTCTGAGGGGAAGAGAGAAGAGGCTAGAAAGGAGCAGGAGGGAGGGTAGGGGAGAGAATAGCAGAAAGAAGAGAGCGGATAGAGGAAAAGAAGAGGAAAGGGGACAAGAGGGAGGAAAGAAAAGAAGTTAGAAAGGAGTGGAAGGAGGAGAGGGGAGGGGAAAGGGGGAGAAAAGTGGAGGGGAGAGAGGAGAATAGAGGAGTTAAGGGTAGGGGAGAGGAGGAGACAAATGTTCAGCCAGCAAGGTTGCATACTCACTCATGATGGTCACTGAAACTCTGGAGAAGCCGTAAGAACTGTATCTTTAAGGTGATATCCTGAAAGACACATATATCTTGATATTAAAACCAGTTACTGGAAGGCCAGAGCAATTGTATGGCACATAGGGCACTTGTATGCCATTCGGCCAACCTGGGTTTGATCCCTGGCACCCTGTATGTTCACTGAGCCCCTCCAGGAGTGATTCTTGAGGTTTAGTAGAGCACTGCCAGCTGTAACCCCCAAACCAAAAACAAAACAAAATGACAGTTACTAGGGGTGGGGAAGGGATGTGGTACTGGTGGGTAGAGTGATTAGAGTAGAAAAGACATGAACAGAGCTGGAAAACTGTGAGCATGGTGAGGCATTTGTGTATTTCTATTGTAAAATATAACACTATCATAACTCTCTAAACTATAATAAAAATATAATTAAAAAAAGGGCCGAAGTGGTGGCACAAGTGGTAAGGCATTTGCCTTGCATGCGGCTAACTAGGACAGACCTTGGTTCGATCCCCCGGCATTCCATATAGTCCCCATGTCAGGAGTGATTTCTGAGCGCACAGCCAGGAGTAACCCGAGCGTCACTGGGTATGGCCCAAAAAGAAAAAAGAAAATACCCCCAACACTCCCCGAACCAAAAACCATGGTCACAATGTTCCTACAGGTGTTCCTTAGAGGCAGTAAGTCCTTTCCTTTAGTCAGAGACTAGCTGACTTCCACATCTAGCCCAATCTGATTCTGTGCTATGGGCTTGACCTATGCATTCCAATAAAAAAATAAAATAGGATGAAGAGAAGGGAAATAAGGGTAAGAGGAATTTTGTGGTACATGCACACAATGGAATACTAAAAAAAAAAAAAAAAAAAAAAAAAAAAGGCTATCTTCCTTGAAGAAAAATGGCCCAGCTCCTCCACCAAACTCCAAAAGAAAATAATGGCTGCCAATACTTCCCAGGCAGTCTGGTCCAGGTTGAGACCTCTGTGCGGCATTCTCACAAAGGGGTGGGGTGGGTGAGATTCCCCTTTCCATATGAACTAGTCACCCAATTCTACAGCCTACACTCTCCAACAGAAATGGCCCAGCTCTGCAACTTCACCTATTAAACTTGCAAGCCAGCAAGATTTTTTTAGATCTACAAATTTTAGAGATCTCACTATTCTATAGTAGTGTCAGTCAGCCCAGTAGTATCACAAGAAATCTGATAAGAAAGTTACATAGTCATCATCCAAGCTCAGCAAGCAAACAAACAAAGAAATAAGAATAAAAATAAAAGAGAAAGAATAAGCAGCTTAGAAAAAAATGACTCGTGGGCCCGGAGAGATAGCACAGCGGTGTTTGCCTTGCAAGCAGCTGATGCAGGACCAAAGGTGGTTGGTTCGAATCCCGGTGTCCCATATGGTCTCCCGTGCCTGCCAGGAGCTATTTCTGAGCAGACAGCCAGGAGTAACCCCTGAGCACTGCCGGGTGTGACCCAAAAACCAAAAAAAAAAAAAAAAAAAAGACTCGTTCAAGTGCCATCCACAATATAAACAGAATAGCACATGAGAGACCTTGAGAGACCTCCTGACTCCCAGTTAGTGTTCTTGAAAGAGCTCCTTAGAGAAACAGGGTTGTAGGGAGTCAGTTATGGATCCCTTAGGACAGGAATTACTGTGCCTTTTGCACAGTGATTTGCAGACCACGAAACAGCAGTGAATATGAATGAGCATGTGGACGAGCACAGAACAAGGAAAAGCCTACTTGCTGCTGAGTGGCGTGATAGACAGTCCTCCACCCAACCCCGCCATCACAGTCAAGTGTAAAAGGGGGTTTGGAGAACCTCACAGGGATTTATGAGTTGGTGAAAAATCAGGGGAGTCAGCTCCTTCCAATTCTGGAATGATGGACTAGGACTTCATTCTCTACATTCCAAGTCTGATTTGTCCCAAGGATCCCTGGCTCACCGGGCTACAGTCACAGTTCTGGTTGTGGCCGTGGAGGACGAGGGTAGATGCTGAATGCTTTCTCCATATCAACTTGTCAAACAAATTATTAAGGCCAGGGATCAGCTTGAATTCTGCAATCATTCTGTGAACCTGGTGAGGGCAGGAAAAGGAGAGCGTCATATAGGGTGCATGAGATAGCCTTGTTTTCTACACATGGAACAACAGCTTTTAGGATGAAGAAAAAAGAAGCAATAGGGAACACTGTGGTGACCAGAAGACACATGTCCTACTCCTCCCCCATCTCACTACATTAAATACTCTGACTGGGCTCCATAATCCTCACTGTAAGGTTGCATGCCATGTTGCAGAGTAGCTGCCATTTGATTAGCTGGCTTCATATAGTCCTGGGATTGACTCTCAGTTCTACCAGGTAAAAATGTGGAAATTGCAGGCAAGTTACTTAACCTTCCTGTTTTTCTGTCTCTGGATAGCTTTGAAACAAAAATAACCCTCATGGGGCAGAAGCAGATAAGGCTCCACCCTCCACCCTCCCCCACCCCACCCCACCCCCGTCCCCTGTACATGGTAGTTCCTGAATGCTGCCAAGTATAATTCCTGAGAGTGCAGAGCCAGAAGTAAACCCTGAGCACTGGTGGCTGTGGACCCAAAATAAAAATCAATCAATCAATAATCCTCATGCTTCATATTAGAATTATAATTGGAGGCAAGATAAAAACATAAAATATGACATTAAAAATCTTTGGGAAGGGGCCGGAGAGATAGCATGGAGGTAAGGCGTTTGCCTTTCATGCAGGAGGTCATCAGTTCGAATCCCGGCGTCCCATATGGTCCCCTGTGCCTGCCAGGAGCAATTTCTGAGCCTGGAGCCAGGAATAACCCCTGAGCACTGCCGGGTGTGACCCAAAAACCACAAAAAAAAAAAAAAAAAATCTTTGGGAAAGAAGATCAAGGTCTCAGAATATGACTCAAGTGGTACAGACATGCCTCGCAAGGTCTGCTTGCAGCACAACAGGTCTGCACCATCCCAGCACCACTGGGTCCACAATTTTGCTTTGTCTTTGTTTAGAGGAGACCCCTGGAGGTGCTTAGGCATTACTCCTAACTCTACACTCAGGAATCACACCTGGCAGGCTCAAGGAACCATATGCCAGGGATTGACCTAGGTCAGGTAGGTAAAAGGCAAAGCTTTACCTGCTGTACTACCTCTCTAGCCCCAAGGCCATGATTTTTGATCCCTGGCTTCCTCCACATTCAAGCATGAGTCCCAGTAAGCAAGTCACAACAAAATAATGTGCACATAAAAAGCAATTGGGAAATCCCTGACACACTTAGTGCATTGGAACACATGTATACACCTCAACCTTGCAACTAGTAAGACCCCCTGACTCCACACATCATGATTTAAAGAGAAACACTTTGTCAAGTATTGCACTAAACTGTGACATACCCAAAAGAGACTAAATGTCTTTAAAATTTCTGCATGGCAAAACACACAACTGTAGTTTGTGACTGTAGTCACAAATACATTAAGTTAAATAGAAAAGGATGTTGGCAATCTTACAGGATGGATGAAAAGTAATTTCCTCTAGTAGGCATTCTGCAAATCTCTTACAGATGCCTGGACTTATATTGGTCAGACACTAATTATAAATATAATTATAAATTATACCGGTGATGTGGGAGAGAAGCAATAACTATACAGCCAAAGCACAGACCTGATAACACTGATCTAAACTGCAACCACCAGACTTTGTGATATGCTGATCAAGATGGCAGACAGGGCCTGTGACAAGAAGAAATGATGGAGTCCGGGAACATTGGTGATGGGAGCTGACAGGTGTTGAAATATGCCTAAACTCAATTATCAATAACAGTTCTTTAGTTAAAAATTATCTAAAAAAAGAAAGAAGGGGATGAAGAGAAAATTCAGTGGATACTGCCTTTCATACAGTGGACTGGACCTGGGTTCAATCACTAGCACCATATATGGTCCACAAGCCCTGCCAAGAGTAATCCAGAGCAGAGGAGCTAGGAGTGAGTCCTAAGTATAGCTCGGTATGGTCCAAAAATGAAAACAAAGATGGTAAAAAAGGGACAGGGAAAGAGGGAGGGGGAGAGCAACACAGAGCGTGAGAGAATGAGATGCTATAAATACAACAAAATTGACAGAATATTAAGCTTCACTTATAACATGAAGAGAAATTCAAATCAGAAAATCAGATCACAACCAACTTTTTACTTTTTCTGGTAGGCAAAGGAAAAAAGGTTTTCTTTGCTTGTTTTTGTTTGTTTGTTTTTTTTTTGGTTTTGGGGTCACACCCAGCAACACTCAGGGGTTACTCCTCTGGCTTTTACGCTCAGAAATTGCCCCTGGCAGGTTTGGGGGACCATATGGGATGCCAGTATTCGAACCACCATCCTTGTGCATGCAAGGCAAACACGCTACCTCCATGCTATCTAAGCATGTGGTTATGTGCTGGGCATCAGACATTCTCCCAGCTATAAGTAGGAAGACAGATTGGAACTTTAGGAAGGTAGACTGGTACTGCACAGATAATATCAACATAATACCAATAATCCTGATCAGAGTGGGAGGAGAGTTTAGCAATATCTAAATATTACAAAAGCATATTTCCTTTGGCCAGCAATTCTACTTTTAAGATTAAAGACCCATACAAACAAAAATGATATTTGTACAAAGTTATTCATGGCAGCTTACATGAAACAGAAAGCAAATAAAACATATACTTTCATTAATGGGAGTTAGTTGCATAAATTACTGTGCATTTATTCAACAGAATGTAAGGTACCAGCACAAAAGAAAGTAAAAAAAAAAAAATAAAGGGAGCAAATAGTAATTGCGTTTATAAGCACAAAATGTCTCTAGAAATTGAGAAGATCAGTGGAAGAAACAGAATGTTCAGAAAAAAGGCTGCATCGGTACTTATGTACATCTTTTACCACTTAACTAAGTGGATTATTACTTTTTTTTTTTTTTTTTGGTTTTTGGGTCACACCCGGTAACGCTCAGGGGTTACTCCTGGCTATGTGCTCAGAAGTTGCTCCTGGCTTGGGGGACCATATGGGACACCGGGGGATCGAACCGCTGTCCGTCCAAGGCTAGCGCAGGCAAGGCAGGCACCTTACCTTTAGCGCCACCGCCCGGCCCCGATTATTACTTATTAAAGTAAATGTTTATAGAGCAAAATACAAAGCTATTATTACCTCTTCTCAGGGCTGTTGTAAGGGTAAATTCAGAAACATGGAAAGATCTGAGCACCAGTGCTTATGAAGCCCAATGTTAACAGCGGAAATAAAGTCTGGCAGGGTGGGCTCCTGCTGTCACCCCAACTCAGCTATCAGATCCTACTGCCTATTCTCACCAACTCTCCACAGCAGGCATTTATCAGAATTTGACAAAGCTGCAAGACTCTGGGCAACATTCTTCTTCCTGCCTGAGTTCCTTGATGGAGGATGAGGGATGGGGTGATACTGAAAACATTCAGTGAGGTAATGTGGTTTGGGATGCTGACATGCTGGTTAAAGCCTGGGAAGACTGGTTATTTTCACTAGCAACACAGGGCAAAAAGTTATGGCATCTGAGGAGTCTTTCCAGTTTAGTGACTTCAATTTAACCAAGATAGAGAACTTGGCCACTTCAAGGAAAAAGTTTGACCCACTGATATCCTAGTCCAGGTAGGGTTTGTGAATCCATGTGCCCACACAGCCTTCAGAGCTTCCTTTCCAGTCACTGCAAATGCTGACCCTATTTTTTTTGGTTAGGGAGGGGCTCCATCTGATGCTCAGGGGCCACAGGTGCCGCTTCTGGCAATATTGGACTTGTATTTCAATGTGAGGGTCCATAGATATGGAACTGCATGAGCCCTGTTGTATTAGAAACCACCAGAGTAATCCTAGAGGTGCTTGGAGGACTTCAGAACCAAACCTGGGGATGCTCAGAGGTCTCGAGGGCAACTTAGTGGTGTTCAGGACGCCACCTAGTGTCTGGAAATGAACCCAACTGTAACCCTTTAATTGTCCAACCCTTCAGCTGCAGTCTCAGTCACCACACCAAAGGGAATATCCATCCTTCCACTCACTTAGATAAACACCCTGGAGAGCTAATAATGTCATTCCTAAATCCTCCACTAGTCCCCCACCCCGTTTTTTTCATTTTTGGTCCACACTTAGTGGTGCTCAGGGCTTACTTGTGGTAAGGATCATACTTGTGCTGGGGATTGAACTAGGATTTGCCAAATACCCTACCTACCATACTTTCATTCCAGTCCTCTTCTTCCTTTTTTAGTGGGGCAAGATGGGGGTCCTAGGGTTCAAAGGATATGCTCTAGCACTGTTAAATCACTAGCTTTCGGGGCCGGCGAGGTGGCGCTAGAGGTAAGGTGTCTCTGCCTTGCAAGCGCTAGCCAAGGAAGGCCTGCGGTTCGATCACCGTGCGTCCCGTATGGTCCCCCCAAGCCAGGGGCAATTTCTGAGTGCTTAGCCAGGAGTAACCCCTGAGCATCAAACGGGTGTGGCTGAAAAACCAAAAAAAAAAAAAAATAATAATAATAAAATCACTAGCTTTCTTCCTCCTCTCTTCCTTATATGCCCACATCCAAACACTTAGCAAATCCTACCTGTCCTACCTTTGAAATGTGTTCACAACAAAACACTTGTCATTACTCACACCAACATGCTGCACCATTGTTCACACAGCACTTCCTGTTTCACTTTAGAGAAAACACCAAGGTCCTTAATCCAGGTTCTGCACCCCAATGTGATCTGTGCTGTGAGCTCTCAGCCCTGCCTTTCCTGCTGTTCCAGCACCCCAAAGGGCACAAAAGGACTGCTGGGGTGTATTCTTGAGGAATGTGGCAGGTAAGAGATTTCTGTCTCTCTTGAAGAGGATACCTGCTGATCTCCAGGGCCCTCTTTCTCTGCACATTCTTGCTCCTTGCTCCTTCAAAGTTCAGGGAATCCCAGGCTACATGGAGCACCCTAGCAGCTGTCTGGTGTTTGTAACCTGTTGTTTTGACCAAGTCAGAAAGGTGACTCCTGGGGCTGGTGAGGCGGCGCTAGAGGTAAGGTGTCTGCCTTGCCAGCGCTAGCCAAGGAAGGACCACTGTTCGATCCCCCGGCGTCCCATATGGTCCCCTCAAGCCAGGGGCAATTTCTGAGTGCTTAGCCAGGAGTAACCCCTGAGCATCAAACGGGTGTGGCCCAAAAACCAAAAAAAAAAAAAAAAAAAAAAAAAGAAAGGTGACTCCCTCCTCCTGTCCACCAAGCAGCAGTGTGTCCTGCCAGTCAAGAATCCTCCGTGCTAAAAAGGTGCTGACATGACCATCATCTAGCTTTCATTCTGGAAATGCTTACCACAGCAAATAAAAGAAACAAGAGCTCTACATTCTGGAATCAGACAGGCTTTTAGAGTGTGAAATGAGGATAAGGAAAACAACTATGCTCTGTGGGGTTGGAGGGAGCCAGTCTGGGAGGTGGCCGTGTGATACACCACAAGCTCCCAAGAAGCATCTTTCCTGGCACTGTGCCCTAAAATGTGGGGGAAGGTCCCACCTGGTTTCGCTGACGCCCCATCAGCAGCACACAGAGGACATACAGTACTTCCAGTTTGTACATGATCTCGTGCATGATCTTCATTGACTGGGGCAGCTGGGTGGTCCTAGATGAAGTGTGAGGCAGGCCATTCTCCTCAGAAGCGCCTGGAGGATGGAACACAATGGAGGCTGACAGCCACCAGGAGAGAGGGTTGAGATGAGTCATTGTGCTGATGACAAAAAACAGGTCTCTGCCCTCACACTTCCTAGAAACAGACTTGAGGTCACTGAGCCCTTGACGTAGACTTTCGAAGTCACAAAACTCCCTCCAGGATCCCGGGGTCCAGGTGAGCTCAGAACTGAGACACTGACTCTACAATTCTATTAGAGCTCATCGTTTATGTCAGAAAATAAAAATATCCTGACAGCCAACTCAGGAACATAATCTTCCTTTCTATTCATATTCTTTTTTCCTGTCACCATGTGGACTCTAGTAGCAAATGATGTCCAACTCTCTTCTGGTCACCAATGACGCCGATATGTCCCCCACTACTTCAATTCCTTAGGGGGTACTGAAAGGGAACCTCTTTGAAGAATTTTTCTGTTTTGTTTTGTTTGTTTTCAAGAACCATCTGAGGTTTTCTAAGGTTCAACTTTCTTTTAGGATGAGGGTGGAGTTAGGCCATACCAGTGGTGCTTAGGAGCTGCTCCCAGTTCTGTGCTCAGAGGTCATTCCTGGAGGGGTTTAGAGACTGATTGCCTGTAGTGCCAGGGATTGAACCGGAGTTGGTCACATGCAAGGTAAGTGCCCTACCCTGGAATGTCTCTCTGGCTCTGAGACTCAGCTTTCTAAAGCAAACTGTGCATCAAAAATGCTACTAGTAATACAATGATTGTGATATCACAAATACAGTTTTTCATGATGGCCAATCTCATCAGTAACAGCAATTAAGGAATGTTCATTAGACACTTGCATGGCAGATTCTATAGGGCCTCGACAAAACAAACCATCCCATTTACTCAACTATCCAGTTAACACAAAGTCTCTGGATCAAGATGGCCACAGTGGAATTTGTTACTGGGAAGGAGGCAGAATGAATGGCGGGGCCTGAGAGCTCTGGAATGAAACCTTGCCAGCAGTCCTTGCCTCTCTTTCCCAGGCCTTACCTTGCCTGAAAACCTGGGGATAAAGATAGGCATGTCAGTGGGCATGGCTTATGAGGGAGCTACAGAAAAATACAAGAAGAAAGTCAGCATCTGATTCTTGCAAAGGCTGACTGGCCACTCAGGAGCCCTCAGAAGAGTCATGACCTCTTAGTTTCCCTCACCTTTAAGGTGAAAAAAAAAAAAAGAATAAATTAGTAATTACTAAGGCAGAGTCTACAGGTTCTGCTGCCCAAGGGCCTTTCCCAAGGCCAGGAAAATGATGGTAAGTCTACAAAGCAGGGGTTCTGAGGAAGTTTCTGATAAAGCAGTTTCTGATAAGGCGCTCAATAGAAGTCATGGGCATTTCTTGACATAGAACTAACTTACACCATCCTATAGACTTGGACAAAGTTTTCCTAACCCTATTAGGAAACCCTGTTATAATACCAACAGTACTCTTGGTCCTAGGAAGCATGGTGGAGAACGAGGCAGTGTATGCTGTACAGCAAAGTAGGTCAGGAGTACAGATTATGGAGTAGACTGCTGGCCTGGGCCCTCATGCCACCATCCACAAGCTAAGCAACCTTAGGGGGAAAGAATCTGTGGATAGCTTCATGCTTTATTTGTGTAACAGGGATAAGGGCAAAAACACCGACTACCCATAGCAATGGCTTTTTTGGGGGGGAGGGGAAGTGTTATACATGGGGTGTTCAGGGGTTCCTCATGATTCTGCACTCAGAAATTTCCCCTGTTGAGTTGGGAGATCATATAGGATGCCAGGATTGAACCCAGGCCAGCTGCATGCAAATCAAGTACCCTACCTACAGCCCTATCTCTCTGCCTGCTGCCCCTCCCTTATAGCAATGTTATAAAGATGAAAGAATTGTCTATATTAAAGTTACTTAGGACCGTGCCTAGGAAGGACACAAAAGCAAAATATAAATATATGATAAATAGAAGTATAAAATTGAATTTTTTGCTCACAGTGGCTTGACACTTGCTTTCTTTTTAAACCGCAAGTTCTTAATGTCAACTAAGGTGACAAAAAAGCAACAGACTTAACATTTTATTGGAGAAAGCAAAATCAAGAGAATTCTAACTTAAATATCTTTAAGTTATGTATCCATATATATATTTTCCTGCCATTTGGGAAAAAATAACCATAACTAGTCAATTCCATGTTGGGACTCCTTGGCCCAGTTCCCAGAATGGTCTAAGACTTAAAGCACTTGTGGAGACTGTGAAGTGCCCTGATGAAGTACAATGCCTTAGCTACATTTGCTGTCTGGCCAAGAAATTCCTGGTGTCCCCATCACCCAGCCCAGAGGGATGCGGTGGGGAGGAGGGCCCTGCAAGATCAAGACTGGTATAAGCATGTACAGCATACAAGACCCTCTTCAGTCAGGCACCTCTGTGGACAGAAGTCAGAGAGAGTTCAACGAATAGCACCCCCTTGTATGCAGACAACAATGGTTCAAACCCTCAGCACTGCGTATGGTCTTCCCAGCCCTGCCAGAAGTAATCCCTGAACACAGTAACACAGTCAAGAATAAAACCTGAGCAACGTTGTGTGTGGCCTAAAACTCCAACATGTGTCTTTGCTGGTAAGGCATTTTGTTTTTCTTTAGGTCTCCTAAACAGTACTCGGGAGGCCCAGAAATCCCACTGGCAATGCTTGGCCAGCTGGGCATATGGTTCAAATCAAGGGCCCCAGGATGCAATGTTGCTTGAGCTGTGGTGCCAGGGATTGCCTGGGCCACCTTGGCAATACTGGGGGTCAGGAAAGCATTTTCAAGAAACAGAGTCACCAAGCACTGACGAGAGCTTTGCTTGGCAATAAGGCAATAGATAAGGACTTTATTCACAAAACTCTTTTTGGGGGTGGGGGGGAAATCACACTTGGCAGTGTTCAGGGGACTTGAGTGATTACATGACTGTGCTTGGGGGACTTGGGATGTTGGGGATTGAACTCAGATCAGCCAAGAGCCCTAATCACTATACTATCTCTCCAGTTTTAGGTGAGGAAATTTTGCTATCTCTCTGGCTCCTCTAGATAAATGTGTTGTGTATTGTGTGTGTGTCTTATAGTACTAAATATTCTAATTTATTTGTTTATTGGTTTTGGGGCCACATCTAGTTGTGCTCAGGGGATACTCCTGGCTCTGCACTCAGAAGTTATTGCTGACAGGCTCAGGTGACTATATGGAATCCTGGAGATCGAACCCAGGTTGGCCACATGCAAGGCAATGTGCTATTCTGTGCTGTTATGGATCTGGCCCCAAGATTATAATTTAAAATCGGGGGGCGGGGGGCTGAAGTGATAGCACAGTGGCAAGGCATTTATCTTGCACGCAGCCGACCTAGGACAAACCTGGGCTCAATTCCCGGCATCCCATATGGTCCCTTGAGCCTGCCACGAGCGAAGTCTGAGTGCAGAGCCAGGAGTAACTCCTGAGTGTCACCGGGTGTGGCCCAAAAACCAAAAAAAAATTTTGGTCACATCCAGTAGCACTCAGGTAGTAGTTACTCCTGGCTCTGCCTGCATTATTCAGAAATCGCTCCTGGCAGGCTCGGGAACCACATGGGATGCTGGGGATTGAACCCAGGTTGGCTACATGCAAGGCAAATGCCCTACCTGCTGTACTATCTTTCCAGCCCCACCAGGATTTTAATTTTATACAACTAAAGTTTATATTTTAATTTGCTTGCTTGTACTTTTTTAGTTATCATCTAAGACACCATTGCCAAGTCAAAGTTTTTAAGATCTGTTTTCTCAAAAGAGCTTTATAGGTCTACTTTGTCTTAGATCACTTTGAGTTCATTTTTGTATCTGATGGGAGGTAGTAGACACAGTCTTGTTCCTTTGCACTGTTATCTAATGGATATCTGTGGTTTGAGCATTTTTGATAAAAAAAAACACCTTGTTCCTTCACAGCTGGTCTTGGCACTCATATTAAAAATCAATGAATGATAGAAAAGTCAGTGCTTATTTCTAAACTCTTCATTATATTTCATTATCTCTCCTTACCAGACCAGCACCCTCTCTTGATTACTGCAGCTTTATAAAGTTCTGAGACTATGAAGATTTTTCTAACTATGCTTTAATCTCTTTCAGCTTGTAGGTCATTCTGAATTTGCATTTCTATTTGTATTTTAGGACCTGCTATTCCACTTCTTTAAGAAGCCATCTGGAATTTCAGTAAGAACTATCTATGTTAAATCTATAGATAGATCTGTAGATCAAGATGTGAGAGTTTTCCTTTTAACAATACTAGGTCCTTTGATCTATGAACATGAGGTGTCTTTACATTATGTAGTTTTTCCTTGATTTATTTCATTAATAACAATGTTTTATAATTTTCAGAATGTAGCTTTTATATTTGTTAAAATCATATGAGTGTATGTGTATACAGGTATCTTTTTCTTTTTGAGGTGCTTGTAAATGCAATGTTTTATTTTTATTTTTTTTAACTTTATTTATTGATTAACTGGTTTTTGGCCACACCCAGTGGGGCTCAGGAGCTACTCCTGGCCCTGCACTTAGAAACTGGCCCTGGCAGGCTGGGGGAGCATATGGGATGCCGGGAATTGAACTGGGTCCCTTCTGGGTTGGCCAGATACAAGGCAAATGCCCTACTGCTGCACTATCTCTCCGGCCCCTGCACGCAATGTTGTAATTTCCTTTCCTCTTCCCCATTACTTTTCATTTTTCTTTTTTTTGGTTTTTGGGCCACACCCGTTTGACGCTCAGGGGTTACTCCTGGCTATGTGCTCAGAAATCGCCCCTGGCTTGGGGGGACCATATGGGACGCCGGGGGATCGAACCGCGGTCCTTCCTTGGCTAGCGCTTGCAAGGCAGACACCTTACCTCCAGCGCCACCTACCCGGCCCCCAGATTAACTCTTTTTTTTTTTGGTTTTTTGGGCCACACCCGTTTGACGCTCAGGGGTTACTCCTGGCTATGTGCTCAGAAATCGCCCCTGGCTTGGAGGGACCATATGGGACGCCGGGGGATCGAACCACGGTCCTTCCTTGGCTAGCGCTTGCAAGGCAGACACCTTACCTCCAGCCTCCAGCGCCACCTACCCGGCCCCTTCATTTTTCTTTTTATCTTCTTGGCATATTGATCTGATATCCCGATTGGTTGAATTCATTTACTAGTTAAATGGCATTTTTGTGGATCACATTATTTTTCTATATACAAGATCATTTCATATATAAATAGGTATAATTTTACTTCTTCCTTATCTGGACAGCATCTGTTTTTTGGGAGTTTTTTTGTTGGTTTTTTTTTGGGCCACACCTGGTGACACTCAGGAGTTACTCCTGGTTATGTGCTCGGAAATCACTCCTGATCCTGGGCAGCCTCGTGCAAGGCAACACCCTACTGCTGTGCTATCTCTTCAGCCCCAGCATCTGTTTTTTTCATACCTAACTCCCTAGTCAGAACCTCTAACAGAGATGGCAAGAGTTGACTTCCTGGGGCCGGGCGGTGGCGCTAAAGGTAAGGTGCCTGCCTTGCCTGTGCTAGCCTTGGACGGACCGCGGTTCGATCCCCCCCGTGTCCCATATGGTCCCCCAAGCCAGGAGCAACTTCTGAGCACATAGCCAGGAGTAACCCCTGAGCGTTACCAGGTGTGGCCCAAAAACCAAAAAAAAAAAAAAAAAAAAGAGTTGACTTCCTTGTCTTTGGGGGGGGGGGGGTTGGGCCACACCCAGCAATGCTCAAGGGTTACTCCTGGCTATCTGATCAGAAATAGCTCCTGGCAGGCACGGGGGGACCATATGGGAAGCCTGGATTCGAACCAACCACCTTAGGTTCTGGATCGGCTGGCCCTGACTTCCTTGTCTTGTTTTAATCTTAGTGGGAAAAAGATTTTGTCTTCTGTTATGAAGTTTATAATTATGGGTTTGCTTTTTGGGTTTTTGTCTTGTTTTGTTTTGGGTCAGTTGTTAAAGAAACACTCCATCTCTGATCACTTTTTTATTTTGTTTTGTTTTGTTTATTGGCCACACCTGGTAGAGCTCAGAAATCATTCCTGGTAGGTTTGGGGACCAAAAGCTCTCTGTTGGTTTTTGTAGATGCTTTTAAGTGGCCTGAGGAAGTTGAAGTTCTCTTCCATTCCTAGAGGTTTTATTTTTTTTTAATGAAGGTACTGGATTTTCTCAATGTTATTCATAGATGTCTTCTGCATCTATTGAAATAATCATGTAGCCTTAGATCTTTTTTCTATTGCTAATCAATTTTCAGGTCATGAACTCATTAATGAAAAAATTTATTTGGTTTTCTAAACCCACTTTGGTCAGGCTGGTTATATAATCTTTGAGTGCTGCTATATATGCTAGTATTCTGTTAAGAATTTTTCTTTTGGGGGCTGGGAAGGTGGCGCTAGAGGTAAGGTGTCTGCCTTACAAGCGCTAGCGTAGGACAGACCGCGGTTCGATCCCCCGGCGTCCCATATGGTCTCCCCAAGCCAGGGGCGATTTCTGAGCTCATAGCCAGGAGTAACCCCTGAGCGTCAAACGGGTGTGGCCCAAAAACCAAAAAAAAAAAAAAAAAGAATTTTTCTTTTTCTTCTTATTTTTTTGAGCCACCTGGGAGTATTCAGGGCTGATTCCTGACTTAATGTTCAGGATCAGTCCTGGTGGGCTCAGAGGACCCTTATGGGGTGCAGGGGAATCCAACCTGGGTAGGTCGCAAGCACCCAAGCCCTGTACTGTAGCTCTGATCGCTCTGTTGAGAATTCCTTTATCTATATTTATAAGAAATATTGATCTGCAATTTCATTGCGATATCTATTTGGTTTGGGTTTTACAAAATGAACTGGGAAGTGCTTCCTCCTCCATTATATGGAAGAATCTATGAAGCTTTGGTATTAATTCTCTAAAGGTTGGCAAAATTCACCAAAGAATTCACATAGGTTTGTCTCTGCTTTTTACCTTTCAATAGTTACTTGCACTAGTTTGTATCCTTTTGTTTTTTTTTGGTAAGCTGTCCATTTCAACTAGGCTATCTTTTTAAATTTAGTTATTTTTTTTTGTTTTTTTTTTTTTGGTTTTTGGGCCACACCCGGTGATGCTCAGGGGTTACTCAGGTTACTCCTGGCTCTGCACTCAGAAATCGCTTCTATCTTGGGGGGCCATATGGGATGCTGGGGAATCGAACCGCAGTCTGTCTTAGGTCAGCCTCGTGCCAGGGGATCGAACCGCAGTTCGTCCTAGGTTAGCACGTGCAAGGCAGATGCCCTACCACTTACGCCACCACTTCGGCCCCTTCATTTTATTTTTTTTGACTTTGATCACTCATTTTGTCTTTTATGTATGTATATGGTGCCAAGCATTGAAGCCTGGGTCTCTCTACCTCTGGGCCACATCTCCCACTATTATTTTGAAATGCCTTTATTGATGACATTTGTTCTTTCAAGTGGATTTAAACGGAAATTTCATTTTTGTTGTTTTGGGGCCACACCTAGTGGTGCTCAGAGCTTATTCCTAGTGGGCTTGGCGATAGTGGGTACTGAAGATTGAATTTATATTGGCCACATGCATGAGAATGCAACCTACCCGCTGTACTATTGCTACTGGATTTAAATGACCAATTGATATCACTTGCTTTCAGCTTAAAGAACTTCCCCTGATATTTCTCATAAGGCAAGATTTCTACTGAAAAAACATTTCTCTACATATTTATCTAGCGATGCTTTTATTTCATTTTTTTTTCCCTGAAGGGCTTTGGGATCACATCGGTGAAGTCTGATGCTTGAACTTGAACCCAGAGCTCCTAATGCAAAACATGGGCACCAGACCATTGAACTATCACCCTTCCCTAGCTCTCACCTTAACTGTTGAATGAATTTGGGGGAGGCATGTTTTGAAACTATACCTGCTGGTGGGCTTTGGGAAACCATTAGCAGCACCTGGGACTGAACCTGGGTCAGCCATGTACAAGGCAAGTGCCCTCCCCACTGCATTACCTCGCCAGTGCCATTAAAGGAATATTTTGCTGGATAAATATTCTTATTTGATTTTTGTTTCTTTCAAAATACTGAATGTGTTATTTATATCCCTCATATCTGATAAGTCAGCTGTTAATCTTATTAGGGATACTCCTGAATATATTTTTCTCTTGCTATTTTCAAGATTTTTGTCTTAGATTTTTTTATTATGATGTGTGAATGTAAATTTTAGAGTATACCGTATCTGTGTTTTTCTAGTTTCTCAGATGTTGGACAGTTCAATGCTTGGACCTGTGGTGTGATGATTCCTTCACTTTTTTTTTTTTTTTTGGTTTTTGGGTCACACCCAGCAGCACTCAGGGGTTCCTCCTGGCTCTACGCTTAGAAATAACTCCTGGCAGGCTCGGGGGACCATATGGGATGCCGGGATTCAAACCACCATCCTTCTGCATGCAAGGCAAATGCCCTACTTCCATGCTATCTCTCTGGCCCCGATTTCTTCAATTTTTAAAGCAGTTTCCTTTTGGTCTTTTGAAGATACCTGTAACAGCTTTTTAATAAAGAGCTTTCTCGGGCCGGGCGGTGGCGCTAAAGGTAAGATGCCTGCCTTGCCTGCGCTAGCCTTGGACGGACCGCGGTTCGATCCCCCGGTGTCCCATATGGTCCCCCAAGCCAGGAGCAACTTCTGAGCACATAGCCAGGAGTAACCCCTGAGCGTTACCGGGTGTGGCCCAAAAACCAAAAAAAAAAAAAAGAGCTTTCTCAATTTTGTTGCCTGTTGATGCCTTTGTATGTGTTAAGAGTTTCCCTTTCTTTGTATGACAGATAATTTTTCTTAAAAACTAGACATTTTGGAGCCAGAGTGATAGTACAGAGGATAAAGAGTTTGCCTTGCATATGGTTAAACAGGGTTGATCCCCGGCATCCCATATGGTTCCCAAGCACTGCCAGAGTATCCCCTGAACACAGCCAAAACAAAAACAAAAACTGGTCAAAAACAAAACAAAAAACCAACAACCCTAGATTAGGTAAATACTGTAGCAACTCTGATACTGATCCCCATCAAGGCCAGTTGTGTTTATTAACCTACCAGCTTCCTTTCTTTGAGAACCCAGCTAGTTTCTTCAAGGACTTAGAGGTCTCATGGGAAGAGTAGCCTTAGGTTATATGCAGTGTCTCTGAATGACAGTGCTTTAAACAAGGGTCCCAGAGGTGCTTTTCCTGATTTCTCTGCTTCAACTGGTATTAAATCCAGCAGTCAATTAGCTCCACTAATTGGTGGTGGCTGACTGCTCTCCAGTTTTTGACAATACCTTGAGGCATACACTGTTCCAAAATCGGATTCAATTAAATTCAGGCACTGTTAGTTTCTGAGACTGAGGTCTGTTGTAACTTGCAAGAGGTTCTTAACTCTTTCTCCCTGTTTCTCTCTGTTGAATTTGATGGTTTAACTTTATGTTCTCAATTATGAATGGATCCTTTAATTAGCACCCAAGTCCACATTCTCTCTGATACTGTCCTTAGTAAGGCTTCAATTATCTACAGTTCTTACTTGTACAAGTCTCACTGTCACTTCTCTGAAAAGGGTTGGTAACCTCTGCTTCTCAGCTAAATGATCCTACTAGAAACCTCTATCTAACATGTGAACTAGGGCAAGAACAACAGGTGCAGCAGAATTCTTGGCCAATAGCATAGCCTGGGTCAGGGTGACGGCAGGGTCAGGTAGGCAGGAATGTAGTTCCTTTGGAGAGCACATGCCTCATGCTTGAAAGAATGGGTTTCCATTCCCAGCAATGTAAAACAAAACCAAACAAAAGCAATCCAAAAGACAATTACACAGCCTGGGTATTATAGAAGATACTGTATCATATATTTGAATGTGCCAAAGAGAAAAACCTTACATGTTTTTTATCATAAAAAATGATAGTTCAGGGGCTGGAGAGATGGCATGGAGGTAGAGCATTTGCCTTGCATGCAGAAGGACGGTGGTTTAGATCCCAGCATCCCATATGGTCCCCTGAGCCTACCAGGAGCTATTTCTGAGCGCATAGCCAGGAGTAACCCCTGAGCACTGCCGGGTGTAGCTCCCCCCCCCCCCCAAAAAAAAAAAAGATAGTTCAAGCACTCCTGGATGGCCCTAGTAGTTCCAGCAATAGAGCAGCACCACCTCCTGGTACTGGAATAGCATCAGGACAGCTCAGCCGGGCCAGGTACCTGCCAGAGTGGCCTTAAAACCTGAGCACCACTTAAATAGCTCTCCCATTGTTGGCTAATTCTACAGTGCTAATTAATCATTTTGAAAAAGCTCTGATTGATTGCACATTTTAAGTGTATACAATGGGGGCTGGAATATATCACAATGGGTAGGGCATTTGCCTTTCACGCAGCCCACCCAGATTCAATCCCTGGCATCCCATATGGTCCCCTGAGTCATCAGGAGCGATTTCTGAGGGCAGAGGCGAGAGTAATGCCTGAGTGCCACCAAGTGTGGCCCAAAAATAAACAAATAAAAAATGTATACAATGTCATATAACAATTCTATCTTGATCAGGTTGGAAGGAAGGAAGAAAGGAAACCTTGCTACAAATAGTGGGGAAGTGCAGTTGGGATAGAGAAGGGACCACTATGACAATTATGACAATGATAGTTGGAAATAATCACTCTGGACTAGAACAGGGTGATGAAAGGAGGTGAAGTGGTATGTTTGATACCCCTTCAGGGGAGAAAAAGAGGGAGAGAGAGGGAGAGAGAGGGAGAGAGGGGGAGAGGGAGGAAGGAAAGGAAGGAGACAGTAGGGAGGGAGGGAGGGAGAGAGAGAGAGAGAGAGAGAGAGAGAGAGAGAGAGAGAAGGAGAGAGAGAGAGAGAGAAGGAGAGAGAGAGAGAGAGAGAGAGAGAGAGAGAGAGAGAGAGAGAGAGAGAGAATATGTAGAATGTCTTCCACAGAGACAGGCAGGGGAAAGAGAAGGAAATTGGAGACACTGGTGTCAGGAAATGTACACTGGTGAATGGATGGGTGTTGGACATTGTATGACTGAAACTCAATTACAAGTAACTTTGTAACTGTGTATCTCATGGTGATTCAATTGAATTTATTAAAAAAATAGAATTTAGCTTCTTCAACTGTAGAGGAAATCAAACTTTTTATTTGGTACAAGGGAAGAAGGAAGCCCAGAGAAGACAGAATTTCAGAATCTAATTGTTCTTGCTGAGTTTCAGAAGGACTTTAAGAAACGTTTTCTTCACACTGAGATAACGGCGGAGGTAAGTGGACAGATTGGTGGAGGGTGTGGTGTGGGAATGCTATGTGCACAAAGCTATCATCATTAATAGTATTTTAATCACAGTGCCTCAGATAAAATTTCAAAAAGTAAACTAAAAATAAGGAAAACAAAAGAATAAAAAATCAAAAAAGGACCTCTAGCCTACCAAAAAAAAAAAAAAAGAAATATTTCATATGGATGATTTGTACTGATTTTGTTTATATTTCTAGAGGGAACAAGTCCACAGGGCTCTGCATACTTCTATCCTAAAACAGAACACTCCCCCGCCCTATATCTGCATGTGCTAATCTCTGCATTGTATAATCTAACTCCATCCTATAGTAATAGGCACCAGGATGGAGAACCTGACTCAAAATTAACCAGTGTCCTTCATGGACTATTGACTAAAAGCAATTTACTCAGCAGAACAGGAGGAAAAGAAGAAAGAATTGTGTAGAAGGAAAAGGAAGAAGTCACCCTGATTTCTCACAATACTTTAATTACTTATGTTAGTTATCAGATTTGACAACTAATGCTTCTCCTTTTGGAAGGAGTTCAGGGTGTGCTCCCAGTGAGGCTGGATGGAGCAGGGGTGTGGGGTACTGTTTAGGGGCCAACAGAACCACACCTGGCCCAAAAGAGTCTTTTTATTTGTGGAGTAGGGGAGATCCATACATGGTGGTGCTCAGTGCCTACTCCTGGTTCTGCAATCAGGAATCTACTCCTGATGAATTTGTGACTACATGGGGTGCCAGAGATGGAGCCCAAGTCAGCCTGGTGCAAGGCAAACATCCTACCTATTGTACCATCTCTCCAGCCCAGGCCCCAAAGAGTTTTGCCATTGTGATTTATAACGGCTATTGTAAGGGAAATTCTACTTTAAGCAAACTTAGGAAGGAAGGAAGGAAGGAAGGAAGGAAGGAAGGAAGGAAGGAAGGAAGGAAGGAAGGAAGGAAGGAAGGAAGGAAGGAAGGAAGGAAGGAGGGAGGGAGGGAGGGAGGGAGGGAGGGAGGGAGGGAGGGAGGGAGGGAGGGAAGGAGGGAGGGAGGGAGAGAAAGAGAGAGAGAGAAAGAAAGAGAGAAAGAAAGAAAGAAAGAAAGAAAGAAAGAAAGAAAGAAAGAAAGAAAGAAAGAAAGAAAGAAAGAAAGAAAGAAAGAAAGAAAGAAAGAAAGAAAGAAAGAAAGAAAGAAAGAAAGAAAGAAAGAGAAAAAAGAAAAGAAAAGAAAAGAAAAGAAAAGGAAAAGAAAAGAAAAGAAAAGAAAAGAAAAGAAAAGAAAAGAAAAGAAAAGAAAAGAAAAGAAAAGAAAAGAAAAATCATCCTTGGGTAAGAGGTCAAGAATAACTACAGCTCACAGGTGACAATGTAATGCGATAAAACAGACTTCTGTCCAGAAACCCAAAGGAAAGCTTCCCTCCTCTCAGGAGACCCGCTCCAGGTACCTTGATTGTGCTCAGACTCCTCATTAGCCACACGCATCAGAGCTTCAAGCACCAAAGCGTTGTCGAGCCATGTGTACCACTCCTCCAACTCCTGAAGGAAACTGGCAGTGCCCGTTGACTCTGATACCTTGCGAGTTGCCAGTTTGCAAAGCCGCTCAACAAAGCCAGGGATGCTGAGAAGGGCCGCTGCCAAAGAGAGAAAAGGGAATTTTCAAAAGGAGACCAGCTCTAAAGCCCTCAACAAACAGTCAGCTCCTGCCTGGCCTGGCAGGGCCAAACTGCAACCAACCAGAACTTCCTATAAAATAAAATGTCAAGCCAATGTAAATAGTATTAAAGTTACAGAAACATATTCATTTTAGCAGGTGCAGAGAAACACACTCTCATATCCTCTAGGTCTAGGCTACGATATAAACAAGAACAACCTTTATGCAATCTATCCTGGAGTCAGAAGGTCCATTTCAATTAACTGACCCTAAGGCAATAAACAAATAGCAAAAGATATTCTTTTGTGTTTTTCTGTTTTGGTTTCATAACCAGCAGTACTCAAGGGTTTACTCCTGGCTCTCCACTCAGAAATTACTTCTGGCAGGTGTGGGGAAATATATGGGATACTGGGGAACAAACTAGGATTGGCTGCATGCAAGGCAAATACCCTACCACTGTGTTATCATGCAGCCCCAGCAAAGATATTCTTATGAAGATGTTCACTGATGTTATTTCCATAAGAGCAAAATGGTGGGGTTAACTGAGTGCCCATTAATAGTATAATGTTAATATGATATATCTAACCAATGGAATACACATAAGGTATAAAAAGTGATGATACATATATAATGTGGGTCAAAAATTGGTTCAGGGGCCCGGAGAGATAGCACAGCGGTGCTTGCCTTGCAAGCAGCCGATCCAGAACCTAAGGTGGTTGGTTGGAATCCCAGTGTCCCATATGGTCCCCCGTGCCTGCCAGGAGCTATTTCTGAGCAGACAGCCAGGAGTAACCCCTGAGCACCACCGGGTGTGGCCCAAAAAACAAAAACAAAACAAAACAAAATTGGTTTAGTTTACTTGCCAGAGAAAAGGGTAAATTATTTGAAACACTATTGTGTTTTAATTTAGAGTACAATAAATTATTGTACATTAAAGCCTATCATTTGCTTCTCCGAGGTAGGCTGAAAACTTTTTATTATCTATGTATTATTATTATAATATCATGGACAATAGTGTTAACGTTTATCCCTTTGTTGTACAATGTTCCTGTATCACAACCACCATCAAAATACTAAACCGTACAACACTGTCTATAGGTTCAGGCAGGGTTTTGTTGTTGACGTTTCTGTTTTTAGTTTTGGATCATACCTGGCAATGTCAGAGGTTCCTGGCTCTGCACTGAGAGATACACTTGAGAGTGTTCAGGGAATGCTGGGCATAAAACACGATTGCAGCCTACATATTACTATTTCTCTGACTCTGGGTCATTTTTTATTTTGTTTTATTTTGTTTTTGGTTCTGGGGCCATACCCAGTGGCACTCAGGAGTTATTCCTGGCTCTGTACTCAGAAATCACTCCTGGCAGGCTCACAGAACCATATGGGTGACGGGGATTGAACCCAGGTCAGCCATGTGCAAGGCACACTATTGCTCTGGCCCCTAGGTCTTTGTTTTTTTTTAAACCATTTTTATTGAGAAACCTAGATTTACCATACAGTTACTCATTCTTTTCTTGGATCTATCATTTCAACACCACACCCATCATCAGAGTGCCAATTTCCTTTTACCAGTTAAACACTATCAGTTTAAGCCAATTTTCCTTGAGATTCTTAAATCTTCACTTTGTTAAAAACAGGCACTTAGGGGCCGGAGAGATAGCATGGAGGTAAGTGTGTTTGCCTTGCATGCAGAAGGATAGTGGTTCGAATTCCGGCATCCCATATGGTCCCCCAAGCCTGCCAGGAGCGATTTCTGAGTAGAGTCAGGAATAACCCCTGAGCGATGCTGGGTGTGACCCAAAAAGCAAACAAACAAACAAACAAAAAAAACAACCAGGCACTTAGGGTAGGAGATGGGACTCAAGTGGCAAGGCTCTAACTCTGTTATACTATCACTCAGGCCCCACATCTTTGCTTTTATATATGTATGAAGTTTCCATAATGAAAAAATACAAGTAAAACTCAAGAGAAGAGGCCAGAGTGATAGTACAGTGGGTAGAGCACTTGCCTTACATGTGCCCAAGCCAGGTTGAACCTTAACATCCCATATGGCTCCTCAAGTGGTGCTAGGAGTAATCTGAGTAAAAAATACAGAACCAGGGCCCGGAGAGATAGCACAGCGGCGTTTGCCTTGCAAGCAGCCGATCCAGGACCAAAGGTGGTTGGTTCGAATCCCGGTGTCCCATATGGTCCCCCGTGCCTGCCAGGAGCTATTTCTGAGCAGACAGCCAGGAGTGACCCCTGAGCACTGCCGGGTGTGGCCCAAAAACCAAAAAAAAAAAAAAAAAAAATACAGAACCAGGAGTAAGCTGATTATTCAAAAGAATAACATTAAAGAAAATTCTTTAAAAATAATTAAGGGGCTAGAGAGATAACACAGCAGTAGGGCGTTTGCCTTGCACACAGCTGACCCATGACAGAGGGTGGTTCGAATCCCCGCATCCCATATGGTCCCCTATGCCTGCCAGGAGCGATTTCTGAGCGCAGAGCCAGGAGTAATCCCTGAGCACTGCCACCAGGTGAGACCCCAAAACCAAAGGGAAAAAAATTAAAAGAAAAAAAAAAGAAATTAAAAGAAATAATTACATAAAGTCATAAATCCAGTCTAGCACAAGATCTCAGCAAATAATCTTGGCCTCTTCCATCCTCTACAATTTTGTGAATGACTATAAAATATTTTATCTCATATTTTTAAGGATAAAAAACTACATTAAAATGAAAATCCATTTTCTTTTGCTAGGGAAGGATCACACCCAGCAATACTCAGGGCTTATTCCTGGCTTTCTGCACACAGGGATACGCTGGTGGGGTTCAGGGAAACTATGGGGGGTCAGAGATCAAACATGGGTCGAATGGTCGAATGAGTGAGCACAAGGCAAGCACCCTGCCTTCTGTACTATCTCTCTACCCCCAAGCAAGCTAACTTTTAAGTTGATTATTTTATATGGCCTGCAAAATTATGTTAAAAATATCCAAATGGGGGGCCGGGAAGGTGGCGCTAGAGGTAAGGTGTCTGCCTTGCAAGCGCTAGCCAAGGAAGGACCGCAGTTTGATCCCTGGGTCCCATATGGTCGCCCTAAGCCAGGAGCAATTTCTGAGCGTGTAGGCAGGAGTGACCCCTGAGCGTCAAACAGGTGTGGCCCAAAAACCAAAAAAAAAAAAAAAAAAAAAAAAAAAATCCAAATGGTCCT
Source organism: Suncus etruscus (assembly GCF_024139225.1). Taxonomy (NCBI): domain Eukaryota; kingdom Metazoa; phylum Chordata; class Mammalia; order Eulipotyphla; family Soricidae; genus Suncus; species Suncus etruscus. The sequence goes on along the minus strand of NC_064856.1, from coordinate 17,778,910 downwards.
TGGCAGGGAAAAAATATTCTCTAGCCATGATATATATATGTATAAATGCAAACATAAATATTTTACCGATACTTAAAATTTTTCTTAAAACAATGTAGTCTTGCATCTACGAAACATCCAAGGTTGTCTATAACATCACCTGGAGGCAATCCTCTACCAGGGAAGACCCTACCGCTGCTCTGACATCGACCTCACCTGGAGGCAATCCTCTACCAGGGAAGACCCTACCGCTGCTCTGACATCGACCTACTCAAAAAAGACTTCCCTTAACACTGAGAAGACTTAACAACAACAATGACCTGCTTACTGGACAGAGCTTTCTGTATTGCCCCTTAATTGTGAGGTGAGGGGCCGGGTAGGTGGCGCTGGAGGTAAGGTGTCTGCCTTGCAAGCGCTAGCCAAGGAAGGACCGCGGTTCGATCCCCCGGCGTCCCATATGGTCCCCCCAAGCCAGGGGCGATTTCTGAGCACATAGCCAGGAGTAACCCCTGAGCGTCAAACGGGTGTGGCCCAAAAACCAAAAAAAAAAAAAAAAAAAAAAATTGTGAGGTGAAACTAGAGGATACTCCACACCAGCCTGACTTCAATGTAGGATGTGCAGATTCCAGGATCTTTAATACAGAAACCTGATGCTAACAATAGGACTGCGTAAAAAATAAAACTGTATTGGCACTACAGACTTGGATTAAATAAACTAGTTTGCCTAGAGCCTAGAGTTGGTCTTATGCCAGGAAACTTTAGGGGTAGGGGTTTCCTTGTATTTAGACCAAGGCTTTTCCTTTCCATGTCCCCCATATTTTGGTGGGCCTATGCAAACAATATTTGCCACCGTTTTTACTGTGCCCTTTTGACTAACCCTTAAAAAAAACCTCTTAAACTTTTGATGTTAACTTAAACTAATATGTATGCGCATGAAAATATAAAAAAATACTATGCCTTCAATGTTTAAGGAGTCACATAAATCTCATGGCCTTAGGTTGCTTTGTGTACTGCTAAGAAATGTTATAATGTACTACAATCTGGGGACTTGTGGACAAAGTAATTGTAAATGGGTTCTGCCTTATTTTTCTTAATGTTCTTTGACTGTAAGTTCAATATTTAGGCATCAGCAAGGGGATTTCTTCTGAGAATTCTATTTATGGGCGATTGTCCTTTCACTGTAACTTTACCTATCCTCTTTGCATCATTTTTCTCATAATTAAAAATAAAAAAACAAAACAAAACAATGTAGTCTTGGATTAACTGTCAGTTAAGTAAAGAACCAACTGATTAGAATACCCTAACCCCCAAGGATAAGGGTAGTGATGGTTTCACTGATTTATTTTTATTTTAAGTTTTTGGGCCACATCCCCCCAAAATACCTCTACTCAGAGATTATTACTGATAGTGCACAGGAGTGACCTCTGGTGATGTTTAAGGGATCATGTGTTAATGGGGTTTGAAACTAGGGTCAGTGAAATGCAAGACAAATACCATTAACTCTGTACTATCTCAACCAGCATTGGTGGGAAAGAACAAATTCTTTTCATGGTAAACTAAAAGATTAAGGTTATGTAGCACACACATCACCAATACTGAATTTTCCTGATCTTTAGGGTCCTACATTATATAATGGAAATACTGATGTCTACTTTTGGGGTGGGGGGTTAGCCACACTTGGCTGTCCTCGGGGCTTAATCTCCTGGCTCTGTTCTCAAGGATCACTCCTGGCAAGAGACCATATAAGGTCTCAGGAACTGAATTCAGTTGATCTATGTCCAATGCAAGTGCCCTACCACACTCCAGTCCCCTAATCTCTACTTTATCATGCTGCTTGGAGGATTAAATAAAATCACTCATAGGTAAAGCAGTTTGCCAAATATTTGCCACCCAGAAACTTAACATGTGTGGACTTTTGTTCGTGTGTGTAAGTATATGTCCAACTAGCTTTGAAGCATAATTGATATTATCAAATTCACATTTTTAAAAAATGCCTCATTAATGATTAACAAAATGAGAACTCAACAGTTCTAACAAAGGAAGAGGGAGGCAAGGGGAAATAATCCTACATAGAGTGAGAAAGGTCTCAGCTCTATGGTACAGGAAGGAAACAGGCCTGGAGAGAAACTACCAAATTAGGGTCCAGCCAGTTCATATGCTTCTGTTTTTATATGCAACTGAGACATAGAAAGGATACTCCTATCTCCATTTAGTGTTCAAACTGAGTTAGGACACCAGCAGAGATTACAAAGGAGCTCTAGTCAGGAATGAGAGAGAGGAGGGTAGTGGGCAGTGCTTAGCAACTCTGTGAGCTAGCTTGGTTTTCTTCATTCCCAGTCACTGGGCTTCAGAATAAAACAGGCTTATTTTCCAAGCAGCATCCAAGTAGCTGCTAGAAGGGCAGACCTGCTCAATGCTCTTTTCTGTGAAAATGTGATCTTAGGGCTACATGAGGCAGTTCTTAGAGAGCCATCTGGTATTGGGGCTTGAGCCTGGGGCTCCAGCATGCAAAGCAGAGATCCCAGGCCATTGAACTATCTCTATGGCCACTCAAGATGCTTTCCAATGATAAATTTTGTATTAATTTGGCTTGGTTATTTTATTAATCCTATGTTAAAGAATGTTTAATTGCTTTTAAATTTTAGGCACTCTGATGGTTTTGTATCAACAATATTTCTATTCTGTTAATTTTTAAAATATGATGTTTTAAGTCAATTATGAAATAGGAGATTTATACCTAATTTTCTTAAAATCTTCGTAAGCTGGACTGGAGGTACAGCAGGTAGGGATTTTGCCTTGATTTCATGCATCCCATCTGGTCCCTGGAGCAGAAGTGATCTGTGAGTGCAGAGCTAAGAGTAACCCCTGAGAATTGTTGGGTGTGCCCCCCAAATCTGCATAATAGCAATACTTTATCAACATGTCCTTAGCTACCAAAAAGCAATATGGTAGGGTAGATGAAATAATAAATTCACATGATTTTAAAAGCCAAAGAACATGGGGCCCGAGCAGTAATATAGCAATAGGACACTTGCCTTGCACTTAATTGACTTGGATTTGATACCCAGTACCCCATATGGGCCCCTGAGCACTGCCATGAGTGATCCCTGAGTGCAAAGTCAGGAGTAAGGCTTGAGTATCGCTGGGTGTGGCCCAAAATAAAAAAATAAATCAGGGGCTGGAGAGATAGCGTGGAGGTAAAGCATTTGCCTTGCATGCAGAAGGTAAGTGGTTCGAATCCCGGCATCCCATATGGTCCCCTGAGCCTGCCAGGAGCGATTTCTGAGTGTAGAACCAGGAGCAACTTCTGAGCGCTGCCGGGTATGACCCAAAAATCAAAAAAAATAAAACAATAAAAAATATATCAATAAAATCAAAGAATATGTAAAGCATGGCAGCACAGAGAAGTTAGAATAGTACTTGCTAAAATGCAAACAGTATGTTCACATGGTACAAAAATCAAAGGCTAACACAAAGATGTCTCATTTCTGCTACTGTCAGTCACCTACCTCAGAGTGTTAATCCACAGAACAAAAATTTCCTTTCAATCACTAAGCAGGCCTAAGCAGAAGCAGATGCCACAGTGACTAACAATTGTAATTTTTCAAAATTGGATTGAACAAATAAAATATTACCTTGATAATAAGATACTACTACATTGTTTCTGCCTTAGCTGTCAGCTGATCCACGAACGATTTCTCCTATTTTCCCTATTTGGCCAGTGAAAAGAGCTGAAAAGCGCTATTTTGCCCAATTGCCCCACCATGTAAGCTTAAGATTCTTGTATATGACTCATATTCCTTACGCACAAGATTGCATGAGTGAACAAACCTATTTTATCTCACTCCCTTACTCATATCTTAAAAACAGAAAATTAACATACTATAGGACTTTTTTTTAACCTATCTTGAGATTATTTTGCTACTAGAGATTTCCTGCATTATTTTCTCAAAAGTTGTATGATTTTCCAAGTATTCTATAAATAAAGTTGTCTCTGGCTAAAGTGACAGTAAGCTCTAGTCTCTTATAATAGTATGAACATTAAGGTCGTTTCCAATCTAGTTATAACAATGTCACAATGTATGACATTCTGTATGCATTATATGCTCTTATATATTCATGTACATTTATTTATATAATTAAAGAAACGGCTTGGGGGCCAGAGCAATAGCATAGCCAGTAGGGCATTTGCCTTGCATGAAGCCAACCCAGGTTTGATATCTGTCATCCCATAGTGTCCCCAGAGACTACCAGAAATAATTTCTGAGTGCAAAGCCAGGGGGGAAAAGAAAACAGGCTTGGTGGATTAAGAGGTGCTTGTACCTGGAATTTTAATAATGGTTCTGAATCATTTAAAATCTGTTGTGAACTTGACTCCCCGAAAGAATAAAAGGATGCACAGAGACAAATTAGACAAACTCTTATTACACCCAGTGATTATTCCAGTAGCTCTCCAGAACTCTCCAGAGCTACTGAAAGAGTTAGATGATTTAAGAAGAGGTATGAGTTATAATCTTCAATTTTTGACCTTTAAATGAGAAAACTTTACCTTGGTTGATTTCAGCTGCAGAAGGCCCCAAGCTCAAGCTCTTCTTCTGTTGAGCATTTTTGGCAAGAAGTGTATGTTTGTCATCATTCCCTGTATCCATCTCTGAAATGGTGACAGCCAGAATCCGGCAGAAATTGGCAAGCTGCTGCTGATCGAAATTGGATACTAAGGAACTCAGGTTGGGGACTTCATCTAGTCGTATCATTTCCTAGAGAAAATAAAAAGCAAACAAACCCCATGGCTTCGTTTGTTCAAGATAGGATATGACCCTCTTCTGAATTCTTTTAAGAATGAAGCTTAGCAGCTAGACCACGTAAATTCAAATTCCAGTTCTGAAATTTGTAACTGTGCAACTTTAATTAAGTCATGAAATCCCTTAATAGTCTAAATATTAAACTCTTTGGGCACTGTTTTTATTCTCTAGCTTAGCTCATACGGTTCATTTTACTGGTTGGTTTTTTGTTTTGTTTGGTTTTTGGTGGGGTGGCCACATTGGATGGTGCTCAGGATTGGCTCCTGATAGAGCTTGGGGAACCAAGTATGTGCTGGGGATCAAACCTTGGTCAGTTGTAGCAAGGCAAGAGCCTTACCTACTGTAATCTCCAATTTTATCTATTAGTAAAATTTTAAAAAGTCTCCACTCTAGTTTTATCATCCAAAATTTGTTATTCTTGCCATATTTTCTTTTTTCTTTTGGGTTTCAAGGCCTCACATGGCTGTGCTCAACGATCACTCAAGCCAGGAATGAGGGGAATCATGTCCAGAGCTAGGAAATGAACCACAGTTGGCCAAGAGCAAGAAAACTTTTTAAAAAATAAAATAGGGACTAAAGAGATAGTCTACTGGGTAAGGGCACTTGCCTTGCACATGGCTGAGCTGGGTTTGATCCTAGGCATCCCTTATGGTCCCCAAGGACTACCAGGAGTAATTCCTTAGAGCAGAGCCAAGAGTAACCCTTGGGCATTGCTGGGTGATTAAAAAAAAAAAAAAAAGTAGAAACTGGAGAGATAGTAGAGTGATAGGGTGCTTGCCTTGCAAACAACCAGCCCAGGTTCAATCCCTGGCACCCCATAAGGTTCCCCAAGCCCACCAGGAGTAAGCCCTGAAAACAGCTATGTATAGTCCCCCCATTTATTTTTGGAAAATTGAAAGTTTATTGGAGGAGAAATAGGAATAGTAGTAGGAAAGGAAAGATCCCATGTGGGGAACTAAGTCCCTTGTCATTTGGGGTGGGGGGGTAGGTCACATCCAGTGGTGTTCAGGGGTTACTCTTGGCTCTGCACTCACTGATCACTTCTGGTGGGGCTCAGGATTATATGGCTACCAGGTATTGAACCTAGGTTTGACACGTGCAAGGCAAGTGCCCTACCAACTAACTGTACTATCATTTCAGTTCCAGCAATATCACTTTTTGTTGTTATTGATTTGAGGGCCCCATCACTATACTGAGGACTTACTCTGGCCTGTGCTCAAGAATCAGTCCTGTCAGTGTTCAAGGGACATGTCTGCCAGGGATCAAGCCCAGGTAGGTCTTGTACAAAGCAAGAGCCTTTTCCATTATACTATCTCTCCAGCCCCTTATTCATTCATTTTTGAATTAAGAATTTGATCTTTGGGGCTGGAGATACAGTATTGTAGGGAGGGTATTGTATTGTAGGTATGTATGTAGTATGTGTACTTATATGCTTGCATGCAGTCGATCTGGATTTGATAGCTGATTCCCCATATGAACCTCCAAGTCCCTCCAGGAGTGATAAAAGAGTCAGGAGTTAGCCCTGATCACAGCTAGGTATGATCCCATTCATACCCTAACCCTGCCACACCACAAAAGTGATTGTGCCTTGAGGGAGGGGATTGTCTTATTCTCAAAACTGTTAAGGAGGGCATAGTATGCCCTGAACATACCAACAATTCTAAAGCCTGTGTGAACTCCTTTCTACATTTGGGGATGAACGAAAGAAGGACAGTTTACGGTGAAAGTCATTTAGGAGCAGCTTCTTCACCTCCCTCCTCCCTCCCCAATAAGTGTTTGCTTTTGGTAGGGAAGCACAACCGGGAGTAGTAAGGAACTACTCCTGTTTGTTGCTGCTTGGGTTGTCAATCTTGTGTCAAACAGTGCTTGGGGAACAAAGTAGATGCCAGATCCGAACCACATTTCTAAAGCAAACTCACTAACCTTCTGGCCCATCTCCCCTACTCTTAAAATACTATTAATATTGACTTGAAACCCCTCAGATTCCAATGTATCATAATTTAATTAGCTATAATAGCACATACACGTAGCATGTATAAACCATAACAAGTGCATACATATAACAGCTATAAACCATAACGTAACATGTCTCTCCTGTTACATTTCCATGTCTCAACCAGAAGAGACAACCAGAAGATACCACTATTGATGCTGAAGAGGTAGGGTGCTTGCTTTGCACACAGCCAACTCAGTTTTATTCCCCAGAATCCCACTCTGTCAGGAGTAATCCTTGAGTACAGTCAGGAATAACTCTTGAATATACCAGACATGGCCTAAAAACCAAACGAAAGAGAAGACCACTATCCTAATAGGTAATAGTATTCTGCTGTACGTGGTTTGAGATGATCATATGCATAAATGGAATCTTTGTTTTATAAAAATGGTATAACATACAGTTTTCTAAAATGAATTTTTTTTTTTTTTTTTTGGTTTTTGGGCCATACCCTGTGGTGCTCAGGGGTTACTCCTGGCTGTCTGCTCAGAAATAGCTCCTGGCAGGCACGGGGGACCATATGGGACACCGGGATTCGAACCAACCACCTTTGGTCCTGGAACGGCTGCTTGCAAGGCAAACGCCACTGTGCTATCTCTCCGGGCCCTAAAATGAATTTCTATCAGTTTATATGATTTGGCCAGGCAATAGAAAAATTCATTCATTTCCACTACTTTGTAATTTCACATTATTTGAAAAGACAACATTTATCATTTATCCATGTTCCTATTGATGGATCACAGACTGTTTCAGCTTTTTTGCACTTTTTTTGTTTTTGGGCCACATCTGGTGACACTTAGGGGTTACTCCTGGCTATACGCTCAGAAATTGCTCCTGGCTCAGGGGACCTTATGGCATGCTGGGGATCAAACTGAGGTCCATCCTGGGTCAGTCACGTGCAAGGCAAACACCCTACCACTGTGCTATTGCTCCGGCCCTTTTGCATTGTTTTTTTTTCCCCTTCGGTTTTTGGGCCACACCCAGCAGTGCTCAGGGGTCACTCCTGGCTGTCTGCTCAGAAATAGCTCCTGGCAGGCACAGGGGACCATATGGGACACCGGGATTCGAACCAACCACCTTTGGTCCTGGATCGGCTGCTTGCAGAGCAAACACCACTGTGCTATCTCTCCGGGCCTCTGCATTGTTTCTTGAAGCATGTTTTCTGAGACAGTGCCCAAGAACAAAAAATGCAATTTCTGGGTAGGGGTGGGGGACATTGGTGGTGGGAATGTTGCACTGATGAAGGGGGTATTCTATTTATGACTAAAACCCAACTACAATCATGCTTGTAATCATGGTGCTTAAAAATGTTATAAAAAATAATGCAGGGGCTGGAGAGATAACACAGTGGTAGGGCATTTGCCTTGCACGCAGCCAATCCAGGATGGACCATGGTTCAAATCCTGGCATCCCATATGGTCCCCCATGCCTGCCAGGAGCGATTTCTGAGTGCAGAGCCAGAAGTAACCCCTGAGTGCTGCTGGGTGTGATCCTAAAACCAAAAAACCAAAAAAAAAAAAAACAAAAAAAAACAACCACTCAAACTTATTCAAACCATTGCCATTATTTTATCAAGGCAGCTCATAGACGTACTGAATTATTCCACAAACCTCTTAGCTTCAATTTAGTATTTTCAAATCTAAGAATCAGAGTTCTGGGACTGAATTCCCTACAAATGTGCCTTGGCAGATATTAAAGCATCAAGCCATGGGTGTGATGCCTCAGCCCTCAGTGCAGCTTATCTCCAGAGGCGTGCCACAGGACACATGCATGTTCTATTATGAAAAACATCAAAAAGATAAATTTTCTGATAACCTGATGATCTGATGATAATCTGATGGTAAAAAAGCTTCAACAAGGAATCAAGTGATAGTGCAGTGATTGCTTTGCACACAGCCGACCAAGTTTGATCCCTGGCATTCCCTAAGACCCCTGAAACCTCCTTGAGTGTCCTGAGTACAGAGCCCAAAGTACAGAGTACAGAGTAACCAAAGCATTTCCAGGTATAGCCTAAAACAAAACAAGCATGTACCTTTTCCCAATGACATACATTCTCACCAAAACTATGGTCTTTAGTTTCATGTCCTTTATTTATTTTTTTTTACTTTTTTTGGGGGATCACACCAGGCAGCACTCAGGGGTTACTCCTGGCTCTATGCTCAGAAATCGCTCCTGGCAGGCTTGGGGGACCATATGGGATGCCAGGATTCGAACTACCGACCTTCTGCATGCAAGGCAAATGCCTTACCTCCATGCTATCTCTCTGGCCCCTAGTTTCATGTCCTTAATTAGTATCTGATTGTATATTTATGAACCATGTGTTAAGCTGTTGTGAAATGCTTGTTTGTATCATTGCCCATTACTTTGCTGGCCTTTTTGTGAGAATTTTTTTTTTCTTAATTTCAAAACCAATTGTTTTGTGAGCTGCATAAGGTAATGATGCTCAAGGCTTATTCCTGGCTCTGCACTCAGGAATCATTCCTGGCAGTGCTTAGGGAACCATATGGAATGTTGGGGATTAAACCTAGGCACTGTGCAAGGCAAAGTCCTACCCGCTGTCCCTTTTCACAGATTGTCAGCTGGATCTCCACTTTCTTCTATGCCCCCTTCACATGACACCAAGATCTGCAGGATACAGAACATCACCATCTTTGGCAGACAGAGAAGGCAGGGAGAAGGGGGAGAGAGAGAGGAGGAAGAGAGAGAGAGAGAGGAGGAAGAGAGAGAGAGAGAGGAGGGAGGGAGGGAGGGAGGGAGGGAGGGAGGGAGGGAGAGAGGGAGAGAGGGAGAGAGGGAGAGAGGGAGAGAGAGAGGGAGAGAGAGAGAGAGGGAGAGAGAGAGGGAGAGAGAGAGAGAGAAAGGGAGAGGGAGAGGGAGAGGGGGAGAGAGAGGGAGGGGGCAGGAAGTCTGTGGGGAAGTAGCCCTCTGCCAAGCCAAGAATCTGGAGCTCCTGCTTCCCTCTCACACAGTGGCCAGAGCACACACTGGAAAAAATAACAAAGCTATTTTAAAATCAAATTTACAAAGGGTTGCTGTGAGATATACACATATCTTCAATTTGTTCCTGTACACAATAGGCCACTTGTCTCAAGGACAAGCAGGGCCTAAGGAAGTGGAGCAAAAAGATGGAAACACAAGCTATGATCTCAATGACGCTCTTTCCCCGGTCATAGCAGCTGTGAAAGACATAGCACTGGAAAGAGAAAGCAATCTAACGACCTGAAACCAATGTGGAAGCCCTGTGTAAGGATTAGGAAAGTGACCTCCAGAGTCATGAGGTTACACCAAAGGGCTAATACATGGTCTAGCAGAGGTCTATGGATGGATTTTTCTGGGTCCACAGAGTTCTTTGATGGCAGTGTTTTCATTTCAATCAATTGCTGTTATTGTTTAAGGTGTATTCTGGACCCTTTGAATGTTCATCTTATGACTAGAGCGGAAGATTTCAGTGCTTGTAATTTTGTGTTTTGTGTGATATCAATTAAATTTTAAATGTTGAAGACTAATTTAAAAATAAGAGACAGATTTAATAAATGGAAAGTGGTTAGAAAGTAAAATCACAAAGGATACAGTAATATAGGAATACTGAAAGAATCTTGCATAAGTAATAGGGCAATTGATTTTACTTATTTTTTTCAACTTTATTTATTGTTTGGTTGTTGGGCTACACTCAGCAGTACTCAGGGGTCACTCCTGGCTCTGCACTCAGAAATCACCCCCAGCAGGCTGGGGGACCAAATGGGATGTCAGGAATCAAACCAGTCCCTCCTAGGTCTGCTGCATGCAAGGCAAATGCTTCACTGCTGTGCTATCTCTGCAGCCCAGGGCAACTGATTTTAGTAGAGTAACACTAGAATTTAAGTTCATGAAGTCAACTGAATTCATCAATTTCTTTCTTTCTTTTTTTTTTTTTTTGGTTTTTGAGTCACACCCGGCAGCGCTCAGGGGCTACATCTGACTCTACGCTCAGACATCGCCCCCAGCAGGCTCGGGGGACCATATGAAATGCTGGGATTCGAACCACTGTCCCCCATGAATTTCTTTTTAATCAGACTGATTTAAAATTATACAGTAATTTTTCTTTAGTCATATAAAACCCATCAATAGATACAGTGAGTTGGGCATTTGCCCAGTCAACCCAGGTTCAATTTCTGGCATCCCATATAGTCCCCCTGAGCACCATCAGGAGTAATTCTTGAGTGCAGACTGAGCAAGGAGTTTCCCCTGAGCATTGCTGGGTGTGGCCCCAAAATAAAACAAAACAAATTCGGGCTAGAGAGAAGACTGAAGTAAGGCATTTACCCTGGTTCAAGCCCACCTGGTCACCTAGCACCACCCTCTCACTCCCTCAAAATTTTCACAAGATAATTTGGAGATATAGTATAGGGGTTAAGACACCTGTCTTATATGGGGCTGACCACAGTTTGATCTCCAACACCACATGATTGCCGAGCTCCACTGGGAATAACCTCTGACCAAGAGCAGGACTGATTTCAAAGTACAGAATGGGGAGTAACCCCAAGCACAGAGCTAGATGTGGCCCCAAAATTAAATAAAAAGAGGGCCCGGAGAGATAGCACAGCGGTGTTTGCCTTGCAAGCAGCCGATCCAGGACCAAAGGTGGTTGGTTCAAATCCCGGTGTCCCATATGGTCCCCCGTGCCTGCCAGGAGCTATTTCTGAGCAGACAGCCAGAAGTAGCCCCTGAGCACTGCTGGGTGTGGCCCAAAAAACAAACAAAAAACAAAAAACAAACAAAAAAAAAAAACAAAAAGAAAAGAAAAGAAAAAGAGCTTCAAAACCAGAGTGATAATAATAGTACAGGGGTTACCACACTTTTTTTTGGTTAACAGTCAACCCCAGTTCTATCCCTGTTCTACCCCCACACAGTCCCCCTAGCCCTTCCAGGAGCAGTCTCTAAGCACCATCAGGTATAGCCAGCCCCTCCTCTCCTCCCACAAAGCCACTCCCCCAAGTTCCATACCTTACTCAGATTTCATAATTTCTTATTCAATTGTTTGAGATACCCTCTCCTATTTAGTCATCTGACTTACCTTTTTAACGCCCAAAATATCTTCAATGAGAGTTGCTGTTTGTAAGAATGTCTTTTTGCTTGTCATTAGCGTGAAAAGAAATATCACAAAATCATTCTTTTCTGCCAGACGCTTTGTAACTCCTTCAGTCTAAAAACAGGGAGAGAGAAAAGACAAAAAAGGTAGTATATGTTACACTCACCAAATAGAGCACAGAGATCCCTCTACCACTCCTACAGGAAGAGATTACCCTGAGATGCTGGGAAGGAGGGAGAAGGAGGGAGAGGGAGGGACAGGGAGAGGAGAGAGTGTGCGCAAATGTACATGTCTATGAAAATGCTATTTCTTGCAGACACTAGAAAGCTGCCTTATTCTACACAATAGGCAAATCTTAACTTCCCAAAACTATTTTTTTGTTTGTTATTTTTTGGGTCACACCCGGCATTCATTGCTCAGGAGTTACTCCTGGCTCTATGCTCAGAAATCGCTCCTGGCAGGCTGGGGGACCATATGGGATACCGGGATTGGAACCACCTTCTGCATGAAAGGCAAACACCTTACCTCCATGCTATCTCTCCGGCCCTCCCAAAACTATTTTATATATAAATGCATTTTTTTTCTGGGGAGGGGGTCATGCTAGGAAAACAAATCTAGGACCTTATACATTCTACTGCTGAGTCACATTTGTGGCTAATCATAGTTTCCTGACCCAATATATCTATCTAGCATATAATTCTGGAGCTACAAGTTAGCATTCAGTATGCCAATTTTGTAGTTTTGGGCTCAGTAAAGTAAGTACAGCACTTACTCCTGACTCTCTTCAGGGGTTATGCTTAAGGGACCATATGCAAAGTGAGGGATCAAACCTCTTCAGCCACTGTACCTGTTGTACTATCTCCCCAATCCAAGCAGGCTGAGTTTTATTTGGTATACAGCACTTTTGATAACTGAAACTTAAATATCTTTATACAGGACCTGCTTACATGTATTTAGTCTTGATTTGTAAGGCCCCCACTGCTAACAGGCAACTTGAAACGTTTATTTTCTGCCTGATCCCTAGAGTCACTGTTGTTTACAATGGCTAAAGTCCTTGGTTCTCATCTAACCTGGAATCCAACCAGATCTGCAGAGTTAGACGTTTTACACTAAATTTATTATCTCTAATCTCTATTAAACCAAACTGCTTTACTGGGATTTCAATGCACAACATTATGTATCATTATTATACTCAAACCCTATTTTAGTTTTCTTTGCTTTTTGGGCCACACCCAGTGACACTGAGGAGTTACTCCTAAAACTGTGCTCTGAAATACCTATAAAATTCGGGGCTGGAGTGGTGGTGCAAGCGGTAAGGCGTCTGTCTGCCTTGTGTGCGCTAGCCTAGGATGGACCTCGGTTCGATTCCCCAGCGTCCCATGTGGTCTCCTAAGCCAGACGCGATTTCTGAGCACATAGCCAGGAGTAACCCCTGATCGTCATTAGGTGTGGCCCCAAAACACCAAAAACAAACAAAAAATTGTTAACTGTGTGGAAATGCCCAAGAAAAAAATCATAGCCTAGTCTTTTAATTTTTTTCAACAAGTTCTACTTCTTCCTGGTCTGAGCTGTGAGATCAACACCGCGTTTCCTAAACAATTTATTTATTTTTATCAGTCTTTGCTGACTCTGGGTTGAAATGAGATGTTCCTTATGTATTAAAAACACAGGGAACAAGCATAAATAAATAAATTAATAATAATAATAAGCAGAAGAAGCTGGAAGGCAAGATAATATAGCAGATAGGTCGCTTGCTTTGTAGATGATCAACCTGGATTTGATCCAAGGCATCCCATATGATCCCCAAGGACAGCCAGGAGTAATTCCTGAGTATCACCAGTGTGACCCCAAATCAAAAACAAACAAACAAACAAAAAAAAAACGAAGAGCTAGAGATAAAGTACAGAATAAGATATCTGTTTTAAAAGTGGCTGACCCCGATTTAGTCCCTGACATCACATACAGTCTTTTGAGAATTGCCAGGAATGGACCCTAAACACAGGCAAAGGGTGAGCCATGAGCACAGCAGGATTTGGCCCCAAATTCCCCATCCAAAATAGACTCTAACAAGAACCCACAATTGTCTTTGAAAGCTTAGTACAGGGGCCGGGCGGTGGCGCTGGAGGTAAGGTGCCTGCCTTACCTGCGCTAGCCTAGGAGACGGACCGCGGTTCGATCCCCCGGCGTCCCATATGGTCCCCCAAGCCAGGAGCGACTTCTGAGCGCATAGCCAGGAGTAACCCCTGAGCGTTACCGGGTGTGGCCCAAAAACCAAAAAAAAAAAAAAAAAGAAAGCTTAGTACAGAATGAAAAAAAAGAGAAAAAGAAAGCTTAGTACAAAAATGAAAATATCTGGGGCCGGGCGGTGGCGCTGGAGGTAAGGTGCCTGCCTTGCCTGCGCTAACCTAGGACGGACCGCGGTTCGATCCCCCGGCGTCCCATATGGTCCCCCAAGAAGCCGGAGCAACTTCTGAGCGCATAGCCAGGAGTAACCCCTGAGCGTCACAGGGTGTGGCCCAAAAACCAAAAAAAAAAAAAAAAAAAAAAAAAAAAAAGAAAATATCTTAATAATCAAATATTGACGTTAGTAATATTTCTTATATACTAACTTTAAAGGATTGCTAAAAAAACTTCTCCTATTTCTCCATATTTTTATTATTTGATTTTGCTTTAGGCTACACCTGACAGTGTTCAAGAAAATGTGCTGCTTCAGGCAGAACTCAGGGTTCCTGGAGTCAAAACCTATACTCCAGCCCTGTGACTGATTCTCATTCTCTTCACACCCCCATCCCTATACCCTCCTCCCCACTTTCTTTCCTTCTCTCCCTCTTCTCCCTGTCCCTTCACATGTTCTCTCTCTTTCTGATTCTTTTCTCCACTAACCCAAAAGAAAAGTAAGCCTGAGAGATAATGCTTAAAGCACACATCTTATTTGTAGCAGACCCTGGTTTGAATCCCACACCACGTGACCTCCTCCATTGCATCACTAAATGGAGCCCTAGAGGCTCCCAGCACCACAGGATCTGAACAACACTCCATCCTTAAGCTCTGAGCACTGAACTGTCAGCATGCTTGGCCAAGTACTGCTGGGAGTGGGCCCTAAACATTGCTTGGAAGAATTCCCACCCACCCACCTCTCCAAATCTTTTGCTATAAGAAAATTTAAAATAGCCTAGATGGTTTGCAATAAGTTTCTACTGCACAACCCTGTTACACATGCTGAAGTGTTTAACTGTTGAAACATTTGTGTTACCTGTTATGAAAATAAAATTTAAATGCTTCCTGTCCATAGATTAGTTGATTTTATGATTTTCTTTCTTTTTTTTTTTTTGGGGGGGGGGTCACACCCGGCAGTGCTCAGGGGTTATTCCTGGCTCCAGGCTCAGAAATTGCCCCTGGCAGGCACGGGGGACCATATGGGCGCCGGGATTCGAACCGATGACCTCCTGCATGAAAGGCAAACGCCTTACCTCCATGCTATCTCTCCGGCCCCGATTTTATGATTTTCAATGATTTTATTTTTATTCTTGTCTTTCTGCCCTACTATTAAGTTAATACTCTTGGGTAGGGTTTTTGTTTGTTTTGAGACTTCTAAAAGATCTCCGAAATCTTTTCTTGAATAAGCCAAGAAATAATGGAATAAAATGCTGTGTATTTTTTTTAATGCTGTGTGTTTTAAAAGCATTAAAGAGCTCACCTCTACAGTAGTGCAATGTTTCATTCTGCCATATACAGTACAGTCTAATCCTCAATGAGATTGTCTTGCTTGTGTTTGTTTTTTTGGGGGGTGTTAAACCACATCCAGCAGTGCTCATGGTTTATTGCAGGTCTGTGCTGAGGGATCACTCCTGGTGATGCTGGGGACCATATGTGTTGCCAGAGATTGAATAGGATGGTGCATGCAAAGCAAGCACCTGACCTCCTGTACTCTCTGGCTCCTATTATCAATAGCTTCTTGAAAATAATAACTTAGGGCCCCACCAGAAATGATCTCTGAACACAAAAGACCAGAGTAAGCACTGAGCACCACTGGTTGTGCCCCGTTCCCACCAAAATAATAATAAAAACAAGTCCTTGAATAAAGTACTTTCATTCATGGTGCAATAAGATCTTTGCTTCTATCTGGCCAACAATATTTAAAAAAAAATATCTAGGTTGGCTGGAGAAATAGTATAGCAGGTAGTGCCAACCCCAATTTGATCCCCAGCATCCTGTATGGGCACTGCCAGGTGTGGCCCCAAAAACAAAAACAAATTATTCAATAACCAGCTGTTTTAATTTACTATTTACAATGTACCAGATAAGTCCCAAAAGACACAGTAGTATAAAAAAAGCACTTATTTTTTTCTTCACCATTTTAGTCCCCACAACTCTTAGTTTGATTAACTATACTTTATAAAGAAACTGAAATTTGAGAGGATAATAATTAGCACTAAGTTATAGGACAGAACTCAAAATCAAGTTCTAGCACTCAGTACTACGCTGTTACTATGCTGTTTATCTCCTAACAAATTACTTTCTTCATTCACCAATTTTTTTCTTGCTCAGTTGTTGACCTCATAGAATATTTTACCAATGTAAGAATGAGCCTTCTAGTTCCCATTCCAGTATATAAAGAAAATATAGGACTAGAAATAATGGGGTTAAATCTTAAAAGTCATCATCTTTCACTACTTCTTCAATCTTTTCTTTTCTTTTTTTTTTTTTTTTGTTTTGGTTTTTGGGTTTTGGGTCACACCCAGCAGCGCTCAGGGGTTACTCCTGGCTCTACACGCAGAAATCACTCCTGGCAGGCTTGGGGGACCATATGGGATGCCGGGATTCGAACCACCATCCTTCTGCATGTAAGGCAAACGCCTTACCTCCATGCTATCTCTCCGGCCCCTTCTTCAATCTTTTCTCAGACATGTCTGCTAAAAGTTAAGGGAGTTCAGTATCTGCTCAAGCAGTCCCAGTTCTTAAAAATTATTATAAAATGTTGATTCTCCATAATTTCTACCACCATAATTTTAATCCTGTTTTTCAGGCAGGCACATGTAAAAATGATTCGTCCAATGTCTGATTATATCTCTCATATCTATCATTCCCACTTCCAATACTTCCTCCTCGAGCAGTCCAAGAATGGTAGATAAATAGAGCCCCACTGACAAAGGTACTTACACAGACACAGGTATTATACAAGATGCTCAAACAGTCCTTGGACATTTCATCGCTTACTGAAAGTTAAAAAAAAAAGTCATTTTTTTTTATAGAAAAAAGCAGTGTTTTAACAACAATGTTAAATTTATTTTTCTTTTTTTCTTTTTGGCTTAACTTTTGGACCACACCTGGCTACACTCAGAATTTACTCCTGGCTCTGAGCCCAGTAGGGTGCAGAGAAGGCACAGGATGCTGGGGATAGAACCCAGATTGGCTGTGTGCTTGGTGACCATATGGAATACTGGTTGGTCTTATGCAAAGGACTCTCTTTCTGGCTTACTACTAGATCTTACCAGCTGTAAGATCTAGCCCCAAAGCTAAGAAACTTTTGATTAAAAAGAAATATATTGGGGCAAGAGAAATAGTATAGAGGTTAAGGTTCTTGTCTTAAATGTGGCCAACCCCCCACTTGATCCTCAGCACCACATGGTCCCTGAGCATCAACATGGATGCAGCCCTGGAGGCTCCAAGTAACCATAGACTGACCTCTATGCTGATAATGCCCAGCACAAGGCACTCAAAGCAATCACCAGAAGGGGTCCTGAGTCTCCTGAGAAATACTTGGAAGACCCCTTACTCTCACACACACCAAAAAAGCATACCAACAAGCATACATCATTTTTATCACAAAATGGTCTTTAAAAAAGAGTAAACGCCTTAGGGTAATTTAAACAATAATTAAATGTGACAGGGGCATCATAGATTAGTGAAGTACAAGCTTAGTTATAAATGAGGCCCAAGGCTTAATCCCTGACAGCACAAAAAATCTTCTATTATATAGTCAGGGTTTAAGGGCAGAGCACATGCCTACATGGGTGAGATCCACCCAAGATTTGATTCCCAACACAGCAAATCACACACACACACACACACACACACACACACACACACACACACACACACTTTTGGAGATTTATTTCATTTTGGAGATTTATTTCACACACACACACACACACACACACACAGTTTTTTGGAGATTTATTTCATTTTGGAGATTTATTTCTTACCATCCCAAAAATCCTTATGAGAAATAATTTCCAAAAAAAAGCATAAAAGCTGGGCCCAGGTCCCCCATGCCTGGCAGGAGCTATTTCTGAGCAGACAGCCAGGAGTAACCCCTGAGCATAGCCGGGTGTGCCCCCCCCCCAAAAAAAAGCTGGGCCCATTGGAGATCAGAGAGATAATATAGCAGGTAGGGTACTTGCCTTGCATGTAGTCAACCTTTGTTTGATCCCCAGCACCCAAGGTTTGGTTCCAAGCACCAATAGGAGTGATGCTGAAACTCAAAGTCAGGAGTGACCTTTGACCATTGTTGGTATGGCCCAAAATGCCCAATTATTTAAGTTAAAAAAAGAAAAAACTAGACCCATAGACTATTAGAAAGTATAAAGATGCAGGACTTTCAACCCAGTAGTTTTTACACTTTTTTCTTTATGCACCACATCTATCTTTAAGCTTCAACCCCATATAAAATTAATAAAGAGGCTAAGGAAGGAGCACGAAGGCTTGGCATACACCAAATTTGTCCCCTGGCACTGCATGTTCCCTCAGTATCACTGGGTATAGTCCTGGGGAGCCCTGAACACTAATGAAGTGTCCCTTGTGGCCCACTGCACTTCTGGGCACAAGTATTACTGTGTCACAGGGTCTGGAGTATCCTCTGGATTGACCTTCAGCCCCCTTAACACTGAGCAGGAAGACCTTCCCAACGATTTTTTTTTTGGGGGGGGGTCATACCCGGCAGTGCTCAGGGGTTACTCCTGGCTCTAGGCTCAAAAATTGCCCCTGGCAAGCACAAGGGACCATGAGGGATGCTGGGATTCGAAGCACCATCCTTCTGCATGAAAGGCAAACGCCTTACCTCCATGCTATCTCTCCGGCCCCCAACAATTTTTTTTAATTAATAAAAAAAATTACTTAGTTGGAGGAGGATAGTGTGTCCACAAATGAAGTAGACATGCCCTTACTGTTGGGTTAGAAGAGAGAAAAGAGGAATTCAAACCGACTTACTCTTCAATTTCTGTCCTCGGATAGAGATCGTAGGCCTCATAAGAATTTCTACAAGGAGCTATAAAAAAATCAAAAACAATAAAATCTTGAAATAAATTCAAAAGTTATTTATAAATATTATTTATAAATATTGTTTATTATTATTAAATATTATTTATAGATATATTTATAATTATTGTCTCTGAATTATATAAACTAAATTTATTTGTTCAAAATTCAAAGCACAACTTACAAAATAAATTCAAGACACAACTTATAATCTTTGCCATGACACCTCATGTACTATCATTTCAGCTCCACAAACCCACATTCTTGAGGTTACCTGTGATATGAACACAACTCTATTAATACAATATCCTAAATAGAGAGACTGGGTAAAGTGTTTCATTTGGTCAGGAGAAAACCCGGAGCACAGCTGGGTGTCTCCTCTCTCCAAGCCTCCTCTCACCACAAAAACAAAACAAAACAAAAAACAAAGACAAAAACAAAACAACAACAAAAAAAAAAAACCCACAGCCACCCCAAACCAGGAAAATAGTTTTGTTTATTTGGCAAAAGAGGTTACCGGAAATTTTATAATTCAAGATGTGGGTGGCAGTGAGAAAGGTGAACTTATTTTCTGGTGATTACTGATACTTCTTATTTCCTATTTGCAAGGAAAATTTCACACAGTTTAATAACAAAGCCTATAAAAATACCATATACAAGGGCCAGAGTAAATAGAGTGAGTAGTGTGCTTGCCTTGCAGGCAGCTGACCTGGGTCCCCAACACCTCATACAGTCCCCAGAGTCCCACCAGGAATGATCCCTAAGTACAAAACTAGGAGTAAGGTCTGAGCACTACTAAGTGTGACTCAAAAACAAAACAAAAAAATTACAATGAGTTGGTGACAGTGAGGGTAAACACTATGTTCTGTTACTAGGAATGTTAATGACAAAACCTCCTGGAGACACATAGGGACAAATTTATAAACAATTAAAGACACATATGCTTCAATGTCAGGACTCACATGTACACAAAAGTATGCACAAAAAGCATTATGAGAAGTGGGAAACATACCTTTATTTAAAGCAAAAGTGATGCTGCTTCAATACAGATAACTGCCTGAGTTTCTATAGATTAAAATTCTGATTTGCTTGCTATAAATTCTGAATCATTTGCCTCCTGTTTCAAAATTTTTTTTTTTTTGGTTTTTGGGTCACACCTGGCAGTGCTCAGGGGTTATTCCTGGCTCCAGGCTCAGAAATTGCTCCTGGCAGGCACAGGGGACCATATGGGGCGCCGGGATTCGAACCGATGACCTCCTGCATGAAAGGCAAACGCCTTACCTCCATGCTATCTCTCCGGCCCCCTGTTTCAAAATTTAAACTTCTTTTTTTTTGGTTATTTTTGGGTCACACCCATCAGTGCTCAGGGGTTACTTCTGGCTCTGCACTCAGAAATCACTCCTGGTGGTGCTAGAGCAATGATATTCCATACAGGAAGTCAAACCCAGGTCTGCTGTGTGCAAGGCAAATGCCCTCTTAGTTATGCTATCGCTCTAGCTCCAAATTTAAACTCTTAAGCCATTAAGCAGCAGTGATAATACTTACATCAACACCTCCAAACAAGTCAAAAATATAAGTATTTGGGTATGTGGTCTCTTGGGTAAGCTTCCTTTCTTCAGTAACAAATGCCATAGCCTCCATGGAAAGAAGAGGAGAAATTTCCTAGACATTGAAAAAGAACAGAGATATTTAGTTTTAGTGGCTGGCATGAACCAGACACTGAAACACTGGTTTGCATTTGAACCACAACTTGAATCCCCATGAGCACAGAGAGCCCCCCAAGGAGGCACCCTTCCTGGCATGCCCTTGGCGGTATCTGTCCTTGATCTGGGCTAGTGAATGAGAAAGAAATGACATTATGCCAGTTCCAACCAACTCTGAGGTGCTGGTTTCTGCTATCTTGGGCCAAATCACCACACTGTGAGAACAGGGATTACCTAGAGGCCATGAGGAGAGGAGACACAGCCAGAGCTGATGTCCAACAAATGAGCTAAAGCTAACAGTCAGAAACCATGCTGATGTCTCTGTGCTCCTCCCAACACATAAGGTGGAAGAGCTCCTGGACCAACTCAGAGAACCATGAGAACAGTGACTGCTATTTCAAACTGTTGAGATTTGGGGTGGTAGCTCTGCAGCAAAAGATAATGAAAATCCTGCTCAAATGTCATTTCAAAAAAAAAAAAGTCTTCCCTGTTTCCCTTCACCAGAAGGCATCTGAAAACACTCTGAACCTCCAAAGCAATCTGGAATTCATCTGTGCCATTTAGCACTTTTCCTTTTTCCTTTTTACAAACCTATGCTATTGTATCTCTAGACTAGATTTAGTCAAGCGGTTCTCAAATTTGGGGTTGTGGTGGCATGAAGAATTCTTTACAAGGAACAGAACAGAAAAAATGATTTTACAGAAAAGTTATTAGAATAACAAAGGCTATAATACTTAATTTCTCTTTGTTTTCTGTTTGAGGGCCACAGTTGGCAGTGCTCAGGGTTAACTGCTGGCTCTACATTCAGGGACCACTCCTGGTGGTACTCAGGAGACCAAATGGGATGCTGGGGATTAAATCAAAGTTGGCCACATGCAAGGCCCTACCCACTGTACTTTCACTGACCCCAATAATTTCTTTAATACTTATTATGTAGCAGGCATGACCCTTAAGCTCTACTGGAGGCAACTTCCAAAGAGTATCAGGAATAGACCCAGAACAGGTATAGTCTAAAACAAGGACAAAAGAAAACTTTGTGCTGAAAGAATGCCAGCATTGGGGCCCAGAGAGATAGCACAGCAAACAGCCGGTCCAGGACCAAAGGTGGTTGGTTCGAATCCCGGTGACCCATATGGTCCCCCATGCCTGCCAGGAACTATTTCTGAGCAGACAGCAAGGAGTAACCCCTGAGCACCGCTGGGTGTGGCCCAAAAAAAGAAAAAAAAAAAAGAATGCCAGCATTGGGACCGGAATGATAGCACAGCGGTAGGGCCTTGCACACGGCCAACTTGGGACGAACCCAGGTTCAATCCCCGGCATTCCATATGGTCCACCAAGCCTGGCAGAGCGATTTCTTGTTTTTGTATTTTTTGTTTTTTTCGGCCACACCCATTTGATGCTCAGGGGTTACTCCTGGCTAAGCGCTCAGAAATTGCTCCTGGCTTGGGGGGACCATATGGGACACCGAGGGATCAAACCACGGTCCTTCCTTGGCTAGTGCTTGCAAGGCAGACACCTTACCTCTAGCGCCACCTCACCGGCCCCTGCCAGAGTGATTTTTGAGCACAGAGCCAGGAGTAACCCCTGAGCACTGCTGGGTGTGGCCACAAAAACAAAACAAAACAAAACAAAAAAAGAATGCCAGCCTTGTCCCAGGGTAGTGTTGATGCTCTAAATAAATCAAGTTATGCCACAAACAAGCACAAAGTCCAAAAGGATAAAGCAATTTAATGACTGGCCTCTTGTGATGGTTCTTTATTATAATTGACTTTTATTTCTTTCTTTTGTTGAACTTTTGTTGAACTTCCCAAAATGTCTTCAGTTATGCTAAAGCACCCTATTACTTTAAAAGTAAACTCAAAAGAGAAGGGAAAAAGGGAAGCAGATATCTTGTGTCCCACCTGGAGGGCCTTGACCTTTAGCCCCTCTAAGGTCCCAAAGAGTTACCTTGAGGATGTTTTGGCACTCAACGAAGTCACTGTGGAGATGGCTGTAGGTATAGAGCTTAAGGAGCAGCTCAGGAATTCCACTCCATTTGGACTGTTTGTCCCTCTCCATTAGAAAAATGTCCGGGAACTGTTAGTCAAAAAAGAAAAGAGGATCATGTTATCAGTAAGGAAAGAATATTGGTATAGAAAGCGTATACCAGCTGCCTCCCAAACCAACCTAGAACACACAATTCTAAGGTTTCTTCCTGGAAACTTCAAAAAGCTCCTAAAAGCCTATTAGCACAAAGTCCAACTCCCTTCCCTGTGAGACAAAGCCCTTCCATATCTCATCGCCTCATCTTTTCCAAGCCACTCTTCTTTCCCAAAGTACGCTCCAGATGTTCTCTCTCAGAATCTCTTCATATGTCCTTCCCTTTTCCTGTCTACCTGGAAAGTGGCTATACTACTTTTTCAAAGGGTAAGCCAAGTAGAAAGTTCTTACTGTCTTTTCCCTTCTCTTTTCTAAGAGAGTAAGACCACTACTCTGGGGCTTTATCTAAAACCCATCCTATTATTAAAAATAATCACCAGTACATTTATCCAGAAACTCCTCCAGAGTAGGCTCATCATGTATGCCTTTGCTCTCTCAAAGCGTGTGAGGCACAGAGAGGGGACTGAGTAAATGTTTTAAGGTACATGCAACAACTTTCTAAAGTAATAATAGTTACATCAGCCAACTGTGGCACCGCTTCCACTAATTCTTCTGGGAAATATTACCTGAGAGTAGGCATGAACTAGTCTCCCATGCACCTGCCACTCAATCAGTTCACAAGATCTTCCTACTGCAGGACATGCAATGGTTATCTAGGACATTGTAGCCCATCCTGAAATACCAGTCCTCTGATCTTGCACTTCTCACATCTGCTTTCTGAGATTGCAAAATTAAAACAATAAAGGAACAATGGCAGATTATAAAGTATTTCTGCAAGCAGGGGCCGGGCGGTGGTGCTAGAGGTAAGGTGCCTGCCTTGCCTGCGCTAGCCTTGGATGAACCGCGGTTAGATCCCCTGGTGTCCCATATGGTCTCCCAAGCCAGGAGCAACTTCTGAGCGCATAGCCAGGAGTAACCCCTGAGCGTCACCAGGTGTGACCCAAAAACCAAAAACCAAAAAAAAAAAAAAAGTATTTCTGCAAGCAATATACATTAGGATGAACTGTAGGAAATTACCATTTCTATGGGTCAAAAAAATTAAATATCAGCCCAGAGAGATAGCACAGCGGTGTTTGCCTTGCAAGCAGCCGATCCAGGACCTAAGGTGGTTGGTTCGAATCCAGGTGTCCCATATGGTCCTCCGTGCCTGCCAGGAGCTATTTCTGAGCAGACAGCCAGGAGTAACCCCTGAGCACCGCCGGGTGTGGCCCAAAAACCAAAAACCAAAAAAAAAATAAAAAAATAAAAAAAATTAAATATCAGCAATTTCATATTGCTCCAGCAAGTTCAAATCAATGCAAATATTATTTAAATATAAATTAATGTAAATAATGTAAAAAAATTATTTTCCTTTTCCTTGAAACAAAAACAGCTAATGTGGTTGCATGAGACTCAGCAAAAGTAGCACTCACATACTCATAGCCATAAAGATTTTTATATGAATAATAAAGCATGATCACATATCAATGACCTAGCCTTTCACCATGAGAAAATAGAAATAAGAGGAACTAAACCAGGGACTGGAGAGAGCTGGTACATTGTGGGTCTACCTTCCAATGAATCAAATTAACAAATTCAGGAATGAACGAGAGACATTGCTTCTAACCTCAGAGAAAAAAACAAACACTGGGAGGGAGTCTCCAAAACAGTGCTCAGGGAGCCAGGGGGCCACTCCTGGTAATACTCAGTCAACTGGACCAGATGGTCCAATGGGAGGGCTTAAAAATATAGTCCTGCTTCAGCCCTGCAGTGCCTGGTGCCAGGAGCTACCCTGCTGGTGGTCAGGGTTGAAAAGGGCCATGCTTGAGGTGTTCAGGAACTTTCAAGATCACACCTGGCAGTTCTCAGAGGCTATGTGGTGCTGGAGAGCTACATAGGGCCACACACATGCAAAGCACTCACCACTAGCTCCTGTGCTATCTCCCCAATCCCACTACACCACAAATAAAATGTTTTATCAGGTAGAACTCGAGACAATTACATACCAATAAGGCATATAATCAATTAAATTAACAGATTCCTAGAAGGCTTCAAACAGCAAAAATTGATTCAGAAAAAATTAGAACATCTGATATACCTACAAGGTATAAAATTAGTGATTTGGGGCTGGAGCAAAAACTCAAAAGATTGAGCACATGACTTGCATGTTGGGAGCCCTGGATCTATCTCTAGCACATGATTCCATGAGCACCAGAGGGAACAATCTCTGAGCACAATGCTGGGAGTAGTACCTAAGCACCATCAGGTATGGCCCAAACAAATAAAACAAAACCACCAAATCAATGATTTAATTCAAAATTTTAAAAACAACAATAACTACAAAGAAAAGCTGAGGTCCAAGCATTTCATAGGTAGATCTATTAAACATCTAAAGAAAAATTAACAATAGTTGCTAAATTTTTGTTACAATGTAGTAGAGGACTAAACAGTTCCCAAAACATCTTATGAGGTCAATATTACCTTGACACGAAAAGACATATATGGGCCCCGAGAGATAGCACAGCGGCATTTGCCTTGCAAGCAGCCGATCCAGGACCAAAGGTGGTTGATTCGAATCCCGGTGTCCCATGTGGTCCCCCGTGCCTGCCAGGAGCTATTTCTGAGCAGACAGCCAGGAGTAACCCCTGAGCACCGCTGGGTGTGGCCCAAAAACCAAAAAAAGAAAGAAAAGACATATAAAAGCTAAATTCCTGGGACCAGAGGGATAGCACTTCAGGGAGGGTATTTGTCTTGCATGTGGCTGACCCGGGTTCAATCCCTGGCATCTCATATGGTTCCCTAAGAATAATTTCTGAGCGCAGAGCCAGGAGTAACTCCTGAACTCTGCCGTGGCCCCAAAACAAAAACAAAAAAGCCAGAGCAATAATATAGAGGATAGAGGGGCCGGCACAATAGCACAGAGGTAGGGCAATTGCCTTGCATGCAGCTGACCCATATGGTCCCCCAAGCCAGGAGAGATTTCTGAGTGTATAGCGAAGAGTAGCCTGTGAGCATCAACTAGTGTGGTCCACACACACACACACACACACACACACACACACACACACACACACACACACACACACACACGACAGAATGCTTGCCTTGCACAGTCAATCCAGGTAGTCCTTTGAGCACCACCAGTAGTGATCCTTGAGTACAGAGGCAGGAGTAAGCCCTGAGCACTGAATGCCATGTGTGGTCCAAAACTATATATAGATGCAAAATAATATGGCAAATATAGATAAGGATAAAGTAAGATGTATCCCAGGATGGAAGGTTAGTTTAACTAAGAAAAATTAATGACTATAATCAACTGATGAATAGCACTGACTGAGGGCCCAGAGAGATAGAACAGCGGCATTTGCCTTGCAAGCAGCCGATCCAGGACCAAAGGTGGTTGGTTTGAATCCCGGTGTCCCATATGGTCCCCCGTGCCTGCCAGGAGCTATTTCTGAGCAGACAGCCAGGAGTAACCCCTGAGCAATGCCGGGTGTGGCCCAAAAACAAAAAAAAAAAAAAAAAAAAAAAAAAAAAAAAAGCACTGACTGAAATGATTAAAAACCTGAATATGCTTTTCTACTAACACAAGGAAACTAATTTACTTAACACTGTACTTGAAATTCTAGCCAGAACAATGGAACCATGAAAATATAGACATCCAAAGTAATAAATAAAAGGAAAACTATTTATACATGGCAAGATCTTGCATCATCTTGTTGATAATATTAAGACACTCACCCAAAAACCCACTAGAGCTAATAAACAAGTTCAGCAAAGTTGCAGGCTACATTAATATACAAAAATCAGCTGAATTTCTATAGTAATTAAAACTGTATGGTACAGAAATAAAGGCAGACTCCCAAGATCAATGGAATAGACAGCGGCGTTTACCTTGCAAGCAGCCGATCCAGGACCAAAGGTGGTTGGTTCGAATCCCGATGTCCCATATGGTCCCCCATGCCTGCCAGGAGCTATTTCTGAGCAGACAGCCAGGAGTAACCCCTGAGCACCGCCGGGTGTGGCCCAAACCCCCCCCCAAAAAAAAGTAAAAATATGGAGTCGGAGAAATAGCATGGAAGCAGGATGTTTGCCTTGCATGCAGAAGGATGGTGGTTCGAATCCCAGCATTCCATAGGGTCCCCCATCCTGCCAGGAGCAATTTCTGAGCGTAGAGACAGGAGTAGTCAACCCCTAAGCACTGCCGGGTGTGACCCAAAAACCAATATATATATATAGGCAGTTAATCTTTGATAAAATAGCTGGATGCATAAAGTGGAGCAAGAAAAACCTCTTCACTAAAATGTGTTGGGGGCGGGGTGGGCATAGTGATAGCATAGCGTGTAGAGCATTTTTCTTGTCCATGGTCAACCTAGGTTTGATCCCCAGCATACCATCTGATACCCCAAGCCTGTCAGAAATGATCTCTGAGTGTAGTCAGGTATGACCCAAATCCTCCACCCCACGCCATGCCCAAAAAAGTGGTGGAGGAACCAGAGAGAGAGTACAGTAGTTAGAGCACTTCCTTGCACGTAGCTGATCCAGGTCTGATCCCTGGCATTCCATATTGTCCTTTGAGCCAGCATTTAGTATCTCTGACAACAGAACCAGGGCCAGAGAAATATCAAAATCCCAATTGAAGAGCTGGAGCACATGCATGGAATGCATAGGCTACTGGACACAATCCCCAGCACTGTATGACCTCCCAAGTATGCCACTTAGAGCTCTGGTGACCCTCCCCCCCCAACCACAAAATAAGAAAAGGACATTGCCAAAAAAATAAATAAATAAATGAAAGGCCAATCACCTAAAGAATGAGAGAAAATATATGTAATCATTTATATGATAGTGGCCTATTATACAGATTAAAAAAAGAACTTTTACAATGCTCTAATAAAAGACAAAAAAAAAGTCTCTGCTTTTACTGCCAGGAGTGATTCCTGAGTCAGGTGTGTCCCCTTCCCAAAAAAAATTTTCACTGCTCTTGAAGATAATGTCAAGAGTTACTTCCCAAACTGAAATACAAAGAGAAAAATAATTAACTGGGTTCAGGGGTTTGGTGTACCAGTGCTTACAGGCCCCACCCCCACTTTTACAACATAAATTTACATGTAACTTTTGGCTCCTCAAGCACTTCACTAAGGCCAGGGATGTAGCTCAGTACTAGAGCACTCATTCACCTTAAATCTGTTAGGCCCTAGGTTCAACTACTGGCACTACAAAAAAACAGAAAACAAAATCAAAAATATTGGGTCAGAGAAATAGCACAGCAGTAGGGTGTTTGCCTTGTACAAGACTGCCCAAGATGGACCTTAGTTTGATCCCCGGTGTCCCATATAGTCCTCTGAGCAAGGAGTGATTTCTGAGCAAAGAGCCAGGAGTAACCTCTGGGCATCACCAGGTGTGCCCTCCCCCCAAAAAAAGATTAAGAAAAAGAAAAGAAAAATAGAGGGTTGCACGGATATTACAGTGGATAGGGCATTGTCTTGCCCTCAACCAATCTGGGTTCAATTCATAGCATCCTATAAGGTCCCCTCAGCACCACCAGGAGTGATTCCTGAGTAACCACTAAACATCACCACAAGTGCCTCCCCACCAAAATAAACAACAATAACAAAAGGAAAAAGGATAAAAATAGGGCCAGATGGGCCGGGAAGGTGGCGCTAGAGGTAAGGTGTCTGCCTTGCAAGCGGACAGACCGTGGTTCCATCCCCCCGGTGTCCCATATGGTCTCCCCAAGCCAGGGGCGATTTCTGAGAGCATAGCCAGGAGTAACCCCTGAGCGTCAAACGGGTGTGGCCCAAAAACAAAAAAAAAAAAAACAAAAAAAAAAATAGGGCCAGAGGTTGGAGAGGGGAGCACAGAAGGAAAAATAAATAGGGTCAGAGAGAAATACAGGTATTAAGGAGCACCACTGGATGTGTTCCAAATCCCATCCCACCCCTCACCAAATCAATAAAAATAGGAAAAACCCAAAAGAACATTAAGCACACCATTTTACAGAGGGGAATGATACTAGATGATAAGTGACTTTTTAAATTGGTTTTATAGAATTCAACATACATCTACCAAAGTGTATAGCAATACTTTCATATATTGATATAATATTTTGGGAAAACTAGATGATCCTAAAGCACTCTCAGGGGTCATGAATGGGAAAATGCCCAAATACAGAAGAGCTGAGAATCAGAAAGAACCTCTCAAAATTAAGCTAAATGATCATTTAAAGAGAACGCTTGGAGCCGGCGAGGTGGCGCTAGAGGTAAGGTGTCGGCCTTGCAAGCGATAGCCAAGGAAGGACCGAGCTTAGCCAGGAGTAATCCCTGAGCATCAAACGGGTGTGGCCTGAAAAACCAAAAAAAAAAAAAAAGAGAGAGAGAGAGAGAGAATGCAGTAACACCATTAACATTTTATTTGGTCCCATAAGGAGCACTCACAGTGACACTCACCAGCTGGTTCAATGCTTGCAATCAGCAATGTGGCACAGTTTAGGGCCACTGGGACTATACCTGGCATTGCCTGGAGCCCAAGCAACACTGAGGATCAAACAACGTAACCCCATGCATAACACATATGCACTCTAGTCCTTAAATCTATCACCCAAGCCCCAACATTAACTGTCAAAGCAAAATAACTTCAACTTAGAATCCTCTATCCTAAGCAATGTAAGACTAAAAGTCTTTTACAGATAAACAAGTTTTTCCAGACATGCCTTGCATGTAGCTGACCCAAATTTAACCCCAGGCATGACATGTCCCTCCATGCCAGCATTTATTGGCAGCAAACTTTCAGTAGTTTCACCAAGTATGGCCCCAATTGCCCTTCTATCAATCAAATGATCTTATATCTCTATGCTTCAGAAGAGGCTACAATAAAATATATTCCCCAAAGTAAAGGAGTCTTCCAAAAAAAAAAAAAAAAAAAAAGAGGGACCGGATAGGGAATTTGCCTAGTACATGCCAACCTGAGTTTGACACCGGGCATCCCATTTGGTCCCACAGCCTACCAGTAGCGATTTCTGACCTTACAACCAGGAAAAACCCTGAGTGCCACCAGGTGTGACCCAAAAACAAACAAACGAAAAAAAATGGGGATTTAGTATGGTGGTTGGGTCACTTGCCTTGCATATGACCAACCCATGTTGGATCCCAGCCCTGCCAAGAATGATCAATTCCTCAGCACAGACTAGAGTAAGCCCTAAACACTGTGATCCCAACCCCACCCCCCAAAAAAACACAAAAAATCATTTGGATTCTGTTTTCCATGTGAACAGCTGAGTACTGTGAGGAAAGAAACACCATCCACTTCAAAGCTGAATTATTGGCAGGTGCTCTATGGGGCTTTTCTCTAGTACTTGTGGTTTACCCATTTACAGTGGTGATAATCTCTTATAGCTAAACCGTCAACCTGTTTAGTGAATGTGACATTTCGAGTTTGCACTGACTTATTTTGTTTTTACTGCTTTTCTTTTTAAATAGAGATGGACTGCCTCCAACACTTCAACTCAAAGGTTTTATCTTATTTAACAAATGCTTCAAATAACCAAATGCTTCAAATATTGAGTGCAATACATGGTCATCATAAAGGATATTAATGAAGATTAAACACCTTGTAGGTTCTAATAATGAGTGTTAGCCAATCAATTCCTGCTTCTGCTTTCAGAATGTTTTACATTATATTAAGCGTGAATTTTATGGTTGTTAATATAAAATTCCTGTTGAAATTAATGGTACTTCTATTTTTAATTTATGAGGAATTATCCAATTCTGGTTTTTTGTATCAAATTTCCTTTGACAATCAAGGAAGACTATTTAACTTAAACCTCTAGGTTTCAAATATATTTATGTTTAGAATGAGGCTCAAACAAGTAGTATCTCTTGAAATTTTAAACATGTCTTATTTCTTAATTAAAAAATGTTAGGCAAGGCAGAGTGGAAGAGATAGCACAGCGGTACAGCAATTGCCTTGCATGTGGCAGACCCAGGAGGGATCCAGTTCAATTCCTGGCATCCCCTGTGGGCCCCCAGCCTGCCAGGGGCTATTTCTGAGTACAGAGCCAGGAGTAACCCCTGAGTGTCACTGGGTGTGGCCCAAAACACAATCAATCAATCAAGAAAGATTCCTAAAATATTTTTAGGCAAGGGGATCAGTACAATAGTACAATGAATAAGGCACTTGTCTTCCATGCAGCTGACCCCAGGTTCAATTCCACAATACCAAGAATGACCCTGAGCATAGCCAGGTGTGGCTCAAAAGATAAATGAATAAATTAAGGAATGTTAGCACCACACCCCAAAGTGGTCAGCATTCAGAGGACCATGCAGTGCTGGTTCTGGAGCTCCACTCTTGCTCAAGCCCATTAAACCATCTCTAGAACCTTTGCAGGAGCTTTTTGAACAGGGGGCCAGTTCACTGTCCCTCAGACCATTGGAGTGTCTGACTACAGTAAAAACAAAACTTATGAATGAATTCTTATGCACACTGCATATATCTTATTTTGCAATGAAGAAACAAAACAGATACAAATACAATATGTGGCCCGTGGGCCATAGTTTGAGGACCACTGCTTTAAAGCTTTGGGGCAAGGGGGATGGGGGGGGGGGAGAATTTGGGGCCAGAGCATTAATACAATAGGGTACTTGCCTTGCATGAGGCCAGACCCAGTTTGATCTCTGGCACCCCACAGGATCCCTTAAGTACTGCTAGGATTGATCCCTGGCCACAGATCTAGGAGTACACCTGAGCACCATTAGATTGTGACTCCCTGCCCAAAAAAGCTTACAGATTTTTCAATTTTGCAAGATGAAAATTGTGAATAACAATGTGAATATATTTATTGTTACTAAATTATATACCTAAATATGATCAGAATAGTAAAATTTGCTATGTGGGTTTTTAAATATGATTTTAAAACTTAAAAAAAAAAAATCAGGGCCCGGAGAGATAGCACAGTGGCGTTTGCCTTGCAAGCAGCCGATCCAGGACCAAAGGTGGTTGGTTCGAATCCCGGTGTCCCATATGGTCCCCTGTGCCTGCCAGGAGCTGTTTCTGAGCAGACAGCCAGGAGTAACCCCTGAGCACCACCGGGTGTGGCCCAAAAACCAAAAAAAAAAAAAAAAAAAAAAAAAATCAATCCTAGTATCCCATATGGTCCCTGGAGCCTGCCAGGAGTAATTTCTGAGCACAGAGCCAGGAGTAATCCCTGAGTTCTGCCGGCTGTGGCCCAAAACAAAACAAAAATCAAGTCTTTGCCTTTACACCATATGCTAAATGTGGGTGCTTACTCAACTATAGAAATATCTTGATGGGCCCGGAGAGATAGCACAGAGGCGTTTGCCTTGCAAGCAGCCGATCCAGGACCAAAGGTGGTTGGTTCGAATCCCGGTGTCCCATATGGTCCCCCGTGCCTGCCAGGAGCTATTTCTGAGCAGACAGCCAGGAGTGACCCCTGAGCACCGCCGGGTGTGGCCCAAAAACCAAAAAAAAAAAAAAAAAAGAAATATCTTGAGAAGATAATTTAGCTTGCAATGGGAGGACAGCATGGAGGGTAGGTGTGTGATAAGGACAAGATCAAGGAAATGAACACATCTGGAAGATAAAAGCCCCCACTTCGTTCAAGGACGGTGTCTTCATTTCAACCTCCAAAACAGATCCCACATTCATATACCACTATTGATAACCACAATAGCCTAAAACAGCCTCAAGAATGTTCTCTGTGCTAGAAAAGTAGTGCAGAAGGAATTAAGACAAACTTGCCTTGAGCCCTGGTTCTATCCCCACCACTGAGCCAATAGTAGCCCCTGATAATATTCTAGCAGTTTTCTAGCTGAGGAACTTCTCCAGGCTCATCCAATTCCAAATCATCTTTCACTGGAAACAAATTAAGTGTCCTAAATTGCCTCACTCATTAAGTTAAAGAAGTTCAGTAACGATAGCCCTTGGGACATTAAGAATTGGTAAAATGGATCCTTAGGAGCAAATTTACCTTTCTGAGGTTAATTCAAAAGACTAAAAGACCAAGGATTAGGCACAAAGATATTAGATACCCTGCGCGAATTGTTGATGTATAACGTGTGGTTTCAAAATATGAGCACAGTCAGTTCCCTTTTCTATCCATACACACCCGACTCAGAAGAGTAGTTTGGCTTGCAGGGGTCTCGAACTCAATTTACCTGGGAGCCGAGGGGCAAAGTCGGGGTGATCTTGAGTGCAAAGTCGGTGGTAAGCCTTGAACATTGTGGGGTGTGACCCAAACAACTGAAACAAAACAAGACAAAAAAAGACTCCTCTAGGGCAGGGCCACAAAATGTACGGAGGGCCGTTTGCAGCCCTTGGGCCGCGAGTTTGAGACCCCTGGAAAGGGTAGAGCAAGTATTCCTAGGATCATAAGGCAGACAGAAAAGAGCGGAAGTGGTGGAGAGCTGCTTACTTCTGTTTATCTACTGTCCAGGAAAAGAGTGCTCCTCAGAACCGCTGCTTCCTCTGTAAGCTTCCCCGTCTGACACTAGCACAACACCAGGTCTTTTACTGTTCCTTTAATGAGACCAGTTATTCTGAAATGGTTAGAAATTAAGCTTAACCCATTTACAGAAAGATACACGACGAAAAGCCTCATTCCCACCCCCACCCACACTCCCTTTCCTCATTCCTCCCCACTCCCAACAACTTTGTTTCTTGTGTATGCTTCCAAAGCAGCTTGATGAAAAAGCTGGCTGTAGATTTAAGCTAATGTTAAATAGATATGTGTGCAACCTAGCTGGGTTTTTCACGTCACACACACACACACACACACACTCTTACTGGACCCTAAAGCAGTAGCACGTCACACACACACACACACTTAAAGCAGTAGCACGTCACACACACACACACACACCCTTTCCTAAGCAGGTGTTTTTCACGTCACACACACACACACACACACACACACACCCCTTTCCTAAGCAGGTGTTTTTCACGTCACACACACACACACACACACACACACACACACCCTTTCCTAAGCCAGGTGTCAAGGAGCATTAATACTAACCAATTACTCTTCATTCCTTACTATGCACCAGAAAGGGGCTTAAAGACCTCACACAATTGTCTCCTTCAAGCCTCATTAACACCTACGAGATGGATTACCAAGTATCATCTCCATCCACTCTGAGGAAACTGAGGCATAGAACTTGCCCGAGCCAAAAACGCAAGACCTTACACCCTCCTCTGGCTTGGAGTGTGGGTCTGCCAAGGGCTAGCTACACGCGGGCCCTGCACCCGCTGAGCCCAGCAGCCTCCTGTGGCACAAGACAGGCGGGGAGAAATCGGGGAGGCAACAAAGAAAACGGCAATGACAGACGGAGAACAAGTCCTGGGAACGAGCCAGCCGAAGGAATTCCGGGCTGTGACTGAGCAGCGACAACGGAGGGGGCCCCACTGGAGAAGGAGGGAGGAGGTGCATGGGATGTCAAGCAAGCAAGGCTCAGGGCATGACGCTTGGGAACTGTTGGGGGGCCGGGGGGGCTGCGATGACGACGCCCTGCCCAATTTCGGAAAGCAGCAGCAGAAAGCTCGAGAACCGGAGGCCCAGATTTCGCCCCAGACGTGCAGACGTGGCGCAGGGCAAGGAGGCGGGTGCAGAGGCCGGGCCCGGCTCCAGGGCGCCGTCCACCACACGCCCCGGGCGGTCCGGCCCGCTCGGCTCCAACCCGGAGCCCGGCGCGGCTGACAGCGCCCGGAGGCTCCGCGGGGCGCCCGGGGTCGGGCGGGCGGGAGGTGGCGGCCCGGCCCGGCCCGGCCCGGCCCGGCCCCGCGCCCGCTTCCGCCGCCCCGCCCCTTCCTCCGCCCGCGGCCGCCTGCCTACCTGCACGGCCCGGACCAGGCCCCGGCCCGTCAGCTGGCCCTGCCGCAGCTGCAGCAGGATGTTCCCGGGCCGCGGCCGGCCGCCCCAGCCGCCCCACGCCGCGGCCGTGGCCGCCGCCGCCCGCCTCCCACGGCCGGCCCGGGACGCCGCCGCCGCCGCCATGTCTCCTCGCCGACAAACAGGAAGCGAACGGCCCCGGCGGCGGAGGAGACTCTACAGCGCCCCCGAGGGGTGGAGAGCGGTGGCGCAGGCCGCGGGGGCTGCTGGGAAATGTAGTCCCGGCTCTCTCCGGCACCGGGACTGGGCGCAGCAGCGAGGGCGGGAGGGAGTGGCTGGCCGGCCCCTGCAGGGATTTGGGGTCCCCCAGCTCCCACGTCTTGCAAGGTGTGCCAAAGCCAAGTCGAGTTCCTCATGGCACTTCTCTCTTCTTGCCTGTCTGTTTGTGGCTGCGACCACAGCAGGGAGAGATGGTAAGCTCCTGGCCAGTTAGAGTCCTGCCTCACTGTGCACCTCTATCTACTCCCTGCACCCAAATTTCCTTCCTGGTTACTTCGTTCACGCAGAGGATCTTGGGAGCCTACTCAGATCATGAAAAGTCTCCAGGCGCGGCGCTGCGCTACAGCGCCCCAAGGGTGACGGGGGGGTGAGTGGGCTGAGCAGGCTAACAGGGCTTTGTGCTGGAATGCAGCCCACAAGGGAAGACTGCAAGCCCACACAAGAAGCAGAAGCAGAGGGACTCACCGGGTAGAGTAAGTGGGTAGAGAGGGAGGTAAGTGAAATAGCGGACTGGAAGGGGGTGCTTAAGCATGTTCTTTTGGACCAACTTTGTCCTAATTTTCCTCCACCAGACTGTATTTTCTCTATTCCGAGGAAACTTCTCTGATAAGACCTGGTGGTCTCCTCACCCTCCCCCCCCCTTTTTTAATCCCTCCTGGGAATTTAACCATAACAGAATGAAAGAGGAATACTGGGGTTTGACACAACTGGAATGGTGTTGACCGATTGGAATTAAGGTAATTGCCAATCTATCATCCACACCACACCACTTCTAAGAATGAATAAGCAATTACATATTTTTTCTTTTTGGTTTTTGGGTCACACCCGGCAGCGCTCAGGGGTTCCTCCTGGCTCTACGCTCAGAGATCGCTCCTGGTAGGCTCCGGGGATCATATGGGATGCCGGATTCGAACCACCGACCTTCTGCATGCAAGGCAAACGCCTTACCTCCGTGCTATTTCTCGTGCCCAGCAATTACATTTCAACAGCAGCCATACCTGGGAACTGTTGTTGACCAGCCTGGATGATGGCCACCCTCGCACATCTATTCAAAAGCTGGTCTCTTTGCCTTCAGCACGATGTAGCAGGATCTTCCAGTTTCCCCACCAAAAGGCACATATATATCTAGATCTTGATGTAAAGTTCCCCAAATTTGAAAACTTCACCTAACCCCCAGAGCCAAGTGACCAAGAACAACAAATGTATGTATATAGGGATATATAAAATCAATCTGGAAAGACAAAATATCTTTGTTTTTGGTTTTTGAGCCACACCTGGCAGTGCTCAGAGGCTACTCCTGTGCTCAGAAATTACTCCTTGGGGCCGGAGAGATAGCATGGAGGTAGGTCGTTTGCCTTGCATGCGGAATGACTGTGGTTGGAATCCCAGCATACCATATGGTCCCCTGTGCCTGCCAGGGGCGATTTCTGAGCGTAAAGCCGTGAGTAACCCCAGAGCGCTGCAGGGTTTGACCCAAAAACCAAAAAATAAAAGAAAAAAAAAAAGAAATTACTCCTGGCAGGTTTCAGGGGAACATATGGGTTGCTAGGTACCAAACTCATATTGGCCATGTGCAAGGCAAACACCCTACCCACTGTGGTATCATTCAACCCTGGAAAGCAAAAGTATCTTTAACTTCCCACTAAAAGCTAACATGAATCACAGAGAGATTCAAGATAGGGACCATATGCTTTAGGTGCCCCGTATTCAGCCTAGTACACCTCTGAGCTATGAGCTATGTCTCTAGTCCTTTATTCACTGTCTCCTTCCTATGAAGTCCTTCCTCACCGCCCCACCCCACTTTTTTCCCTGGATTTTCCATTTCCATTTACTATGGAAAGCAGGTAGGTCATTTGCTTTGCACTTGGCCAATCCAGGTTCAATTCCAGTCATCCCATATGTCCTCCTCCACATCACCCCCCACCCTAATTTCTGTGTGCAGAGCCAGAAGTAACCCCTGAGCACTGTTGGATTACACCTCATTTTTCCTAAAACAAAGTTTATCCCTATTTTCTTTGTATCTGTTTGTTTACAACTTGGTTTCACCCAAAACAAAGATTGTCTTACTTGTAAATCTGAGTGGGTTTACTGGCCCACCCTGGGGTGATCTCTGTAATCAAAAAAAACGATAGTTCTGGCAGGCAATGATCTCCATACTAGGTAGAAGACTGCCAGACTATAAGTGTTTCTCCCTCAGCCTGGTCTGGATTATTTCTTGTGCAACCCTGATTCACCTGGGCTTGGAAATAAGGTGATTTTACAGAGCACCACTTTCTGTGTTGCTGTAGGAATTCATGCACCTATTCACTAAGTCAGTAAACTTTTACTCACCTACTTTATGCCAAATACTTTATGCCAAATCCTTGTTCCTTTTTACGGGGGGGGGGGGGCACATAAAATAAAATAAAAACTATCTTGCTTTGCTAAAATAAAATAAATAGAACTGTTCTCTAAAAAAGTCAAAATATAACAACAGTAAAAGTGAGAACATATAATTTAGAGGTACAAAAGTATTTCTCAATAATAAAACCCGTAAGTCACCAATAGGATGGACAAATTTGATCTTATCACATTAAAATCTGAAGCAGAAGATATAGTACAAAGGTTAAGGCACTTGCCTAACATGCAGCCAACCTAAGTTTGATCAGAGCACTGCATAGGTACCCTAAGCACTGCAGGGTTTACTCTTAAAGACTGGCTTCTGAATATTTCTGGTGTGCCCTAACACCACAACCCAAACAAATCAAAATATTTTAAAACTTTATAAGACATTATAAATAACCAAATAAGACAAGTGAGAATCTGGGAAAAGTGTGAATATCAAAAATTGGGTTATGATCATAATTATATGACTATAAGTTTACTTAGTAAAAATGTCAATATCTCATCCATATTTAGAACTGCTAAAGAACCTCTTCCTCTGCCAGAAGTTCTCATCCCCAAGCAGTTCTCTGACTTAGTCATTATCTCCAGGTTTCTTTATTTTTAGTTTTGGGGACACTCCTGGAGGAGCTTTTGAGTTATTTCTGGCTCTGCACTAGGATCAATCCTAGTAGTAGGCTCAGGAAAAGTTAAAACACTCAATAGAAAACTAGATAAAGGGGCCGGAGAGATATTTGGAGGTAGGGCATTTGCCTTGCATGCAGAAGGACGTGGTTCGAATCTCAGCATCCCATATGGTCCCCCAAGCCTGCCAGGAGCGATTTTTGAGCGTAGAGCCTGGAGTAACCCCTGAGCACTGCTGGGTGTGACCCAAAAACCAAAATAAATAAATAAATAAAACTAGATTAAAAAGGAATAGACAATTCACAAAAATAGAACAAGTTGTTAGTACATGTGTAAAGACACCTATTCTCAACCAGAGAGATAGGTCAGAGGACTGAGCAATTGTTTTGCATGAGGAAAGCCTGGGATCCCAGAACTTCAGGGTCCCCTGAGCACTGCCAGTATTGATTAGTCACAGAACGAAGAACTACTGAGTATGGCTAAAAATCAAACGAAAAAGCCAAAGCAAATCCCATGGGTCCAGAGCAATAGTACAGCAGGTAGGGCATTTGACTTGCACACAGTTGACAGGGTTGGGGGGGGGAGTGGGGCGGGAATTCAATCCCAATATCCCATATGCCCCCTCCCAGGACTGCCACGAATGACTCTTGAGCACAGAGCCAGGAGAAATCCCTGATGACCTCCAGATGTGCCCTCCCAAAAATAACTCCCATTATAAGTTTTTCTAGTAGCAGAATGCTAATGGGGAAACACAAATAGATGTCTTTCTGGAAAGCAAAAGGAAAAATTAGGTTGGGAAAAAAAAATTAGGTTGGGGGCAGACTGATAGCACAGCAGGTAGGGTTTTTGCTTTGTAAACACAAAACAGTTAACCCAGGATGGGTTCAATTCCCATCATCCCATAAGGTCACCCAAGTTTGCCAGGATCGATCTCTGAGAGCAGAGCCAGGAGTAACCCCTGAGCCAGGTGTGGCCCACCCCCTCCAAAAAAGGAAAAGAAAAAAATTAGTGGTGGTACTGGAGAGATATCACAGTGATAGGACATTTGCCTTCACAATGGACCTAGGTTCAATTCCCAGCATCTCATGTGGTCCCCTGAGCCTGCCAGGGGCGATTTCTGAGTGCAGAAACAGGAGTAACGCCTGAGTGTGACCCCAGAACCTAAATAAATAAATAAGTAAATAAAGTTTTACATCATCACTATTTAAATTTAAAAAAAAAAAAGGGAAAAAATTAGGGGGAAGCCCACATCCAGGAGGTGCCAGAAGTATTTCCTGAATGTCTGCTCATGAGTAATTTGTGGAGATCCAAATTGGGACTGGTGGGATGCAAAGCAAGTGTCATAACCCGGTACTAGATATTGGCCCTGGAAAACAAATTTTTTGCAATGTAGTAAAATGTTATTAAGTAAAAAATGTCTCCTCGCCACACAGAAAAAGAGAATTATAGGCTGATATCCTTAATGAACACAGCTACAAATTTCCTCAACAAAATACTAGCAAATAGAATCCAAAAATTCATCAAAAAATTATACATCATGACAAAGTAGAATTCATCCCAGGGATGCAAGGATAGTTTTAACATATGCAAGTCAATCAACATAAATCATCATATCAATAAAAAATAAAGAAAAATCATATGATCATATTAGTAGATTAGTAGATTTCGAGAATACATTTGACAACATCCAGCACCTATTCATGATAAAAATTCTCAATAAGATGGGAATTGAATATAACCTCAATATGACCAAATATAACCAAAACCTTTAATATATAACCTCAATATAACCAAAGCCATTTACCACAAGTCTACAGCAAAGATATCCAATGGTGGGAAACTAAAATCCTGTCTTCTAAGATCTGGCACAAAACAAGTTTGCTTACTCTCACCACTTCTTTTTAATATAGTAGCTTGCCATCATATAATAACTTGCCATCATAATTAGGCAAGAAAAAGATATCCAGGGCATCCAGATAGAAAAGGAAGAAGTCAAGTTCTCACTGTTTGCAAGTGACATATACTATATTTAGAAAATTCTCTGGGGCCCGGAGAGATAGCACAGCGGCATTTGCCTTGCAAGCAGCCGATCCAGGACCAAAGGTGGTTGGTTCGAATCCTGGTGTCCCATATGGTCCCCCGTGCCTGCCAGGAGCTATTTCTGAGCAAACAGCCAGGAGTAACCCCTGAGCACCGCCGGGTGTGACCCAAAAACCAAAAAAAAAAAAAAAAAAAAATTCTCAAGACTCTACCAAAAAGCTTCTAAAAACAATAGATTTTTACAGCAAAGTGGCAGGCTAAAAAATTAATATTCAAAAATTCATAGCTTTTTTATGCTTCAAATAATGAAAGAGAATAAAGAAGCACTAAATAAATAATCTCATTCACAATTATACCTCAGAAAATAAACTACCTTGGAATCACTTAACTAAAGTTGATACTAAACTATACAAAGAAAATTATATAAAAAATACTGCTTCAGGAAATAGAATGGAAACAAAGCAATGGAAACACATACCATACTCATGGACTCAGAAGATTATCGTCATTAAAATGGTAATACTCCTTATAGCATTGTACAGATTTAATGCAATCCATTAATTTTTCAAAGAAATAGATCAAATGCTCCTGAAATTCTTATGGAACTGTAATTCTCCACAAATATGAAAGCAATCATGGAGAAAAGATGATGGGAAGCATCACTTTCCTTAACTTAAAGCTTACTCTAAGGTATGGCCCTACGGTACATCAAAAAATGCCATATTATTATCAGGAGGAGATGCAGATCAAAACTACAATGCAATATCATCACACTGCAGAGACTGGCACACAACAAAAAGAACAAGAACAACCAGTGCTGGTATGGATACGGGGGAAAAAGGGACTCTCATTCATTACTGATGGAAATGTTGACTGGTTCAGACTTAGAAAACAATATGGATATTCCTCAAAAAACTAGAAATCAAGTTCCTGTATGACCCAGTAATACTTCTCCCAGGAATATACCCGAAGGGCCCAAAAGCACAATGCAGAAAAGGAATCTACACTCCTATGTTTATTGCAACACTATCCACAATAGCCAAAATCTGCAAATGACCCAATTGCCTGAGAATGGAGGAGTGGATAAAGATATAGCAGTACATCTACATACTACACAGCTGTTAGGAAAATTTAAATAGTTTTTGCTTATAAATTTGCTGATACATGGACAAATGAAGAGAATTATGTTGAGTGAAAGGAATCAGAAGGAGAGGAATTGGCATATAATTATTGTACTCATTTGTGAGATATACCGTATATACTCAAGTATAAGCCACCCGAGTACCAGTATATAAAAAAGAGAGTATGGGTCGGAAAGATCGCATAGAGGTAGGACATTTGCCTTGCATGTAGAAGGATGGGGGTTCAAATTCTGGCATCCCATATGGTCCCCCGAGCCTACCGGGAGTGATTTCTGAGCATAGAGCCAGGAGTAACCTCTGAGCGCTGCCAGGTATGACCCGCCCCCCCCAAAAAAGAGAGTGTGGTAATAATACCCAAAGACAATAGGAATGAGGGCCAGGAGGGCTGGTCCATGGTAGGAAGCTTGCCATAAATAGCAGGGGAATACAATTAGGGCAGAAAAGGGACCAATATTCCTGGACCACTATGATAACTGGAAATGATCACTCTGGACAAGAAGTGGGTATAGTGGGGCTGGAGAGATAGCATGGAGGCAAGGCGTTTGCCTTGCATGCAAAAGGACAGTGGTTTGAATCCCAGCATCCCATATGGTCCCCCCCCAGCCTGCCAGAAGCAATTCTGAGCATAGAGCCAGGAATAA
This sequence comes from Suncus etruscus, assembly GCF_024139225.1. Classification (NCBI taxonomy): domain Eukaryota; kingdom Metazoa; phylum Chordata; class Mammalia; order Eulipotyphla; family Soricidae; genus Suncus; species Suncus etruscus. The sequence continues at coordinate 17,737,037 of NC_064856.1, read as the reverse complement.
CCCCTGAGCGCTGCTGCCAGGTGTGACCCCAAAACACAAACAAACAAACAAACAAACAAAAAAGAAGTAGTTATTGTAAGGAGGTAAAGTTATGGGCATGATACCCCTACTTGTGGTTTGACAATATTGCAAAACACAGTGTCTAAGAACAAAAGGGAAGGAGTGTGAAGGAGGGGGAGTGAGGAAGTGTGTGTGTGTGTGTGTGTGTGTGAGAGAGAGAGAGAGAGAGAGAGAGAGAGAGAGAGAGAGAGAGAGAGAGAGAGAGAGAGAGAACTGGCGACACTGGTGGTGGGGGGAAATGTGTTCTGGGAAGGGATGGGTTTTGGACATTGTATAACTGAAACTCAATCATGACAACTTTGTAACTGTAAAAAAGAAGAAAATGTCTTCTAATATTATTTGATATGTTGTCGATTTAAAGACAAAAATACTTTTTTTCTAAAATTATTTATTATAGCAAAATAAAGTGATTGATAAATAAATTCTAGTGTTTTAATATGGTATCATATCTGAGTTGTTGAATACTATTATTTACAAATAAAATACTAATATTTCAAATAACAATTAACATTCATATCCTTTGAGCTTCTTAGTTTATTAGCAATACAACAAACATGAAAACATGTATCATGAAAATATTCTGTGAAGGGGCCAGTGAGATAGCATGGAGGTAAGGCATTTGCCTTACATCCAAAAGAACGGTGGTTCGAATCCCGGCATCCTATATGCCTCCCCTTCCCCGTGCGATTTCTGAGTGTAGAGCCAGGAGTAACCCCTGAGCGCTGCCGGGTGTGACCACCCCCCCCAAAAAATATATATACATATATATATTCTGTGAAGTATTTACATATCAGAATAATGTAAGCAATATATAATATTCACCAATAGTTGACTTTTTTTTTAACATTGATTTATCTAGGTTTTTGAGTCACACCCAGCAGCACTCAGGGGGTTACTCCTGGCTCTCTGCTCAGAAATCTCTCCTGGCAGGCTCAAGGGGCCATATGGTGCCAGGGATTGAATCTGGGTTCATCCTGGTCTTCCACGTGCAAGATAAATGCCCTACTGCTGTACTCCTGCCCCCAATAGTTGATTTGTTAGCTGAATCATAGTTCATCTAAAATGTGAATTACTATACACTCCCCCAATGATATTAAACACACACACACACACACACCACACATTGAAATGGGAGGATGGTTATAACATAAAGTTAAAACACTCTGAAGACAGTATGTGTCACCTGATTCCATTTGTGTAAAAAAGTACTTGCTTGGAGCCAGAGAGATAGCATGGAGGTAAGGCATTTGCCTTTCATGCAGAAGGATGATGGTTCAAATCCCAGCATCCCATGTGGTCCCCTGTGCCTGGCAGGGGCGATTTCTGAGCATAGAGCCAGGAATAACCCCTGAGCGCTGCCAGGTATGACCAAAAAACAAACAAACAAACAAAAATTTCACTCGTGAATGGATTAGGAGATGAAGGTTTTTTGTTTGTTTTCTTGCTTGTTTGTGGGGTGATATTCAGAGGTTACTCCTGGCTCTGCACTCAGGAATTACTCCTGGTGGGATCAGGGTACCTTTTGGAATGTTGAGGATCAAACCTGGTACATCTGCATGCAAAGCAAGTGCTCTATCCACTGTTCTATCACTCTAGCCCTCTTTCTAAATTTCATACTGTTATATTATGTTGGGGACTGTTTGAAATAATTAAAAAGCCCTCTCACTAATCAAAATGGAGTCTCTGAAAGTCTGAGCCAAAGTGCTTAAGTGACAAGCTGCATGCAAGTAGATGTGGCCTTTTTGCCCTTGGACCCAAAAAAATAGAAATAGCCTAGAGCTAGGGAGTCACTAGGCTCCAAGATGTCCTTGTAAAGACAGGGGTCAAAAGGCCCAAGCTGAGATTAGATTTTGTATTTTGTTGCTCAAAGATAATGTGGATCTCTTGACTGATGATAATCTTATTAACCTTGGAAAATCAAGATGTTCCCGTGGAAAGTTACAGCCATTCCTATTGTGCCTCGCCCCTACTCTCTTTGTTTTTGCATTGTCTATAAAAGGTCTATTTTTCCCTTTATTAAATGGACTCCTGATCGGAACCCTTCGTCTCGAGTCTCTTTATTTTCCCAGTCCCTCTTCTATTTCAGGCCGGATTCCTCTTTGAGAACTGCAAATTACTGACGTGGTCCCCAGCTTTACCCGCTGGTCGGGGTCCCTGGTGGGCCACAATATTACTTACATTTTATTATAAGTATACATATCATTGGAATAAAATTTTAAATTAATATACCATATGTATAAATGGATAAAAATGCTTTACACACATTGAATGTAAGGCAATTTATAGAGGAATGGAATATTATGATCCCTTCATGTTTAATAAGTCATATTTATGTGATTACATGCACAGATCCATCATATAGATGGATATCGGCTGATATTACCTTATAATTACTTTCCAAATCTTCTATTTAAAGAGGTCCGTTTTACATGTCAGTTTTATATCAAGAAAAGAAAAAAGTAATTAGTAATTTCCAGGAATACAGCTGAATATTGAAAGGCTCTCTG